>NW_016107746.1:839879-904189 GCF_001604975.1 Cebus imitator
CTGCCTCAGTCTCCCAGTAGCTGGGATTACAGGCACCCATCACCACCCCTAGCTAATTTTTTTGAATTTTTAGTAGAGACGGGGTTTCAGCATGTTGGTCAAGCTGGTCTCGAACCCCTGACCTCAAATGATTCACCTGCCTCAGCCTCCCAAATTGCTAGGATTACAGGTGTGAGCCACCACACCTGGCCTCTCACCAGCTAAGCTTTCTATAGGTATTTGCCCTCAAGTGAGCTGGAGGCAATAGATATCTTAACTTTCAAGGAAAATACTGCCCTGATATCTCATTTGGAAGAAGTTTTTGAAACCATGTAAAGACACACAGGGATATTTGAAGCTACCAATGTTAATTTTTCCATGTCCTGAATTATCTCTCATTCTAACCTGCTCCAGTTTTTCTTGGTCTAGGCCAATCTCTTTGCTTAAGTCTGCATTGAACTGTGAATCAGCACCAACCTTCATTTTCCAAAATAATGTTTGCCTTTCATATCAAGAGCTTTGCTTCAAGTTTGTTCAATTGTTCACAGGAACTTAGATGTTGAAAAAGAACAAAAGCCTCTTTAGCATCAATGAATCACATATAAATATGCATCGTTCTATCAACCTACACATTTAGACACAGAAGACCTGTGCTCCCTAGGAGACCCATTTTAAGACAGGATTAGTAGAGGAGACCAATCGGAGTTGTGAACACAGGTCTCCTGGAGATAATAGTTATTTCCAAATCCCAATGGATGAAAATAACATCATAATTTGGCTGCATGACAATCAATAGGCTGGGCTGTTTGCACTCTAGCTACCTATAACTCCATAGGCCAATGTAAAGTTTACATTGGCCTCCTATCACACTTCTTTTTACATCCCAATGTAAATACCCCATGTTTACATTGGGCTGTGAAGATCTGCTTCGTCTTGACATAGTCCTTGTTGAAGCAATTCTTAATAGACAATTATTGAAGTTCTTCGCACTTACTGTTTATGTTGGCACTTGCTGTTGAGATAAAGGGCTGTTGTTATAGAAAGGGCTGTTTCTGGATAAGGCTGCTTACACTGTTGTGGATTTACTCTACTGGAATGATCACTCAACTCCAATTAGTCTAGAATCACTATAATCATTTGGAGAGGTTTTAAATGTTATCCATCTTTGGGTTTAGGACTAGAGAAAGCAAAGGATTTAAATCTTCATGACCTCCAATGGATACAGCAGTTGCTACTGGGATCCTGGAGAGAAAGTAAAAATGTTTGTGAACTTAGACATCTTGTTTGACATCTCTAGGTTCAGGTTCTAGATTGCTTGTTTGGTAGATGAAAAATTATCAGACAATCCAACCTCACAAGGTTGTAATACATATAAATGTTCCAGACTGAGAAAACATTCTATAATACTCTTTATAAAGGTAAGGGAAACATAATATTTTTGTAACTACTACTGAGATAACTAAATAAAATCATTAACTGGGCCCAACCCAGACCCTAGACCCTACTCAGTTGCACCAAAAATGTTTCAACTGCCTCCACTCCCTTGAGGGCAAACACCTTTATTAAAACCTAGCTGGTAGGAAAGGCTTCTATACCATAGCATTTAGGGAGCTGTCTTAGAGAAGAAAGAAATATGGCTAATTGAAAAGTATTCATGTTCTCTAATTTATCCCTTAATTCATACTTCCTTCTATATATGGATGAAGTCATATCTTACAGCCAAAAGCACAGAGTGGTGCTAATGTGCATTTTCTGGAATATAAGACATGAAAGGGCTTCTTTCTTGGAAGAATGCCTCTAAGACTTTTAATGGTTTAAATATTAAGGTAATCTGTCAAGACAAATTCAAAAATAGCAGTTTACTTTTTGCCTGTTTGGTCCTCTTCCTGCCAAATCCAGCCAACTTCTTTCACAGCAACTTTTGAAAGCTGGCAAGCAGGTAGAAGCACGTGGAAAGCAAATACTCAAACAACAGAACAAATGCAGGCATACAAATTACCACCACATGGTTAGAGGTGGTGCGATAAGATTCCTTTAGATCATTTACTCCGACTTGTAAAAGCATTGAGCGCAACTCCAGAATGATTGAAAGAAGAAAGCTGGGGTGAGGATATGGTTGTCTGTAAAATCTTCTTGACTCTGAACAAAACACATTACACGCTCCAGGGCCTCTCATACAGCTCTGCAACTTGAGTAATCCACACCTCTAGGGGGCGCCATTCGCATTACCGCCTATAAAAATGACACTTCTGGAGTTGTTCATCGTACAACCTGCAAGGCTGTACATAGCTGACCTAGAGAGCATATTAGTGGAGGAAGGGGAGAGAAGAGAATGGTTGGAAAATACAGGTTTTACTTACAAACTGAATTTGTATCCTGGTTCTCCACATATACTCTGGGTGGTTATGGGTAAGTCATGTAATCTTTCTGAACCTCAATTTCCTCCTCTGGCAATTGTGAAAAAGATCTTATGAAGTTTCTGGGTTAATGAGGGCTAAATGAGATGATGTAGATAAAAGTGGCTGATAAATGGAAGGAATTTATTAAATAATATTTATCTGTAATGACTTACAGGCTGCCAAGCAGATACTAGAGAAAGCAAGCATCCTTCATTTAAAAGAAGAAAAATAAGAATAAGGAAAATGCCCCTCACTTAAGTAGTGCTTTATGTATTACCATCAAAATACACTTGTTTGTAGGTACTATAGTAGACTGATTGTACAGATCAGTTAAGTCGCTTTTTCATAGTCACAAAGTTAGTAGGTGAAAAAGCTAAAACTTTCTTTTCATCAGAAGTCCAGTGTCCTATCTATCTCTAAGTGATTCAGCAAGAAATAGAGGGGGCTGGGGGAGGCATTTGAAGAAAGCTCTATTGGCCAACTGGAGTTGACTACTGAGCTTCCTTGGCAATGGCGTTTATGGGACTCACTAAAATATTTTTAAGAGTATCCTTTCTTCTCATCAGCCACTTGGAACTGCTTTTGTATAACCCAGGGATGGGAAAAGAGATCAGCTCTAGGACCACACATACCTATTGAGAGAGGAGAAACATGTGAAATTTAAATGATGGCCCCAAGCTAAATTACTTTTATCTTGCATGAAAATATGTTTTGTGCTTTCATCTAATAATTGATATGCCATGATTTGAACCAGTTCAACAATTACTACAACAAAGGCTCAGTTTCCAAGGGAACTTCCTATTTAATCATTTTCCTCATCCTTTCCTTGCTCTAAGTTCAAATCCCCCCTCCACACCTAAAATAACATACTAGTTAAAATTGAGAGCACTGCAACCTCATGCTTGGGTTTTTATTCTGCTATATAAAACTTTGTGTGAGATCCTTCACCACTTTGCGCTTCCATTTTTTTCTCCTCTTTAAAAATAAGATGGCGTTTACTGAATAAGCTTTTAACAATGAAGGCATTTATGTGTAAAAAGCAGGTAGAAGAATGTCACATAGTAGTTGCCTGGTAAATCAGGAGTGCGTTATGATCCTAAATTTTTGTATACCTCATGTAAAGATACACCTCACAAAGTTCAAAATCAATGAAGCAAAAACGGATAACGCTAAAAGAAGTAGAAACATCTAAATTATAATCAGAGATTTCCAAAAACCACTTTCAATAATTGATAGAACAAGTAGAAACGTGGGATACACTTCAATCAACTTGATATATTTAACAACTACAGAACATTCCATCCGAGAAGAGAATACACATTCTTTTCAAGTATTGTTAAAGGCTGAATGTTTGTGCCCTCTCCAAAAAAAAAAAATGTATTTGGAGCCCTAAATATTGAAACCTTAACCCTCAATGTGATGCTATTTGGAGGTGGAGACTTTGGGAGTTAATTAAGTTTAGATGAGGTCATGAGAGTGGGGCACCCATGATGGAATTTGTATTCTTATAAGAAGAGGAAGAAAGACCATCACTTGCCCTCTCAGCATCGTGTGAGAAGGTGGTTGTCTTCAAGTAAGGAAGGGGGGTCTCCCCAGAAACTGAATTGGCCAGCACCTCAGAGCCTCCAGAACTATGAGAAATGAATGTCTGTTGTTTAAGCCAGCCAGTCTATAGTATTTTGTTATAGCAGCCCACGCTGACTCATATAGGCACACGTGAAACATTTTCCAAGATAGATCATATTCTTGACCACAAACAGCCTTCATAAATGTTAAATTATTCAAAACATACAAGGTAGGAGTTGAAATAGAGGGTAAGAAACTCAAAAAATTATCCCTTCTTAAAGGTAACCGAAAAACTATCAAAAACTATCAGAATCTCCCAAAGGCTCCACCTGTAAATATCACCACATTGGGGGTTAGGGCTTCAATATTTAGGGCTCCAAAATATAAAATTTTTTGGAGAAGGCACAAACATTCAGAATCAACATTTTCTGGAACTTTGGAAACTAAACAAAAGCTTGAAAGAACCAGGAAAATGTTTAATGAATAAAAATTGGCTGACCCTCAGTAAGAACAGAGAGCTTTTTATCATTTTAATTTACCCTGGCTTCATGCCCCACTTCCCATCTTAACAGTTGCCTTAAAGATAACATTCTGCATTCCCATTATAGGCACTGGTACTGGCAGGCGCAGAATAGACTTCATTTTCAAAGAACTGTGGTCATTTGTTATGACCAGTTTGGTGTCTCCCTGGAAGATAAACCCAAAAGACTTGCCTTTATTTAACTTAACTTGGACTCACCCAGTGCTGCTACTTGGGCAATAGATAGCAATTGGGCAAGCAATAAACTAACCAAAACATAGGGAGGAAAGACTTGAAAGCTTTGGAGAAGAAGCTGTCTCAAATATACATAAATAAATATATATATATATATATATATACACACACATATACACACGCACACACACACACACACGCACACACGCATTTTTATGAGAGACAAAAACAATTGTATTGTGATAAAATATTCAATTCATCAAAAAGATATAGCTATTCAACACACATATGCACCTAGCACAGAGCCCCAAATTGTGTGAACCAAAAACCGATAGAATTGAAGGGAGAAACAGCTTAACAATAACTTCAAAACCCTACTTTAAATAATGGACAGAATAATTAGATGGAAGATCAGCAAAGAAATAGAAGACTTTTTTTTATATGTTGCAGGGTTTATTACTTTTTTTTTTTTTTTTTTTTGAGATGGAGTCTTGCTCTTTTGCCCAGGATGGAGTACAATGGCCTCCCAGGTTCAAGCAATTCTCCTGCCTCAGCTTCCTGAGTAGCTGCGATTACAGATGTCTGCCACCACACCCGGCTAATTCTTGTATTTTTAGTAGAGACAGGGTTTCACCATGTTGGCTAGGCTGCTCTCGAACTCCTGACCTCAAGCGATCCACCTGCCTCGGCCTCCTAAAATGCTGGGATTACAGGCAAGAGCCTCCATGACCTGCAGGTGTATTACGTAAAAAAAAAAAAAAAAAAATATTTCCATAGGTATTTTGGGGAAAAGGTGGTATTTGGTTACATGAGTAAGTTCTTTAGTGGTGATTTGTGAGATTTTAGTGCACACATCACCTGAACCCAATTTGTAGTTTTTTATCCCTCACCTTCTTCCCACCCTTCCCCCCTCCGAGTCCTCAAAGTCCATTGTATCATTCTTACGCCTTTGCATCCTCATAACTTAGTACCCACTTATGAGGGAGAACGTACAATGTTGGGTTTTCCATTTTTGAGTACTTCACTTAGAATAACAGTCTCCAATCCCACCCAAGTTGCTCCAAATACCATTAACTCATTCCTCTTTCTGGCTGAATAGTGTTCTGTCATATGTGTGTGTGTGTGTGTGTGTGTGTGTGTGTGTACATACAACAGTTTCTTTATCCACTAGTTGGTTGATGGGCATTTGGGCCTGTTCTACATTTTTGCAATTGCTAATTGTGCTGCTTTAAACATGTATATGCAACTATCTTTTCTGTATGATTTCTTGTCCTCTGGGTAGATACCCAGTAGTGGGATCGCTGGATCAAATGGTAGTTCTACTTTTAGTTCTTAGTTGTGTAGTTTCTATTCCTCCAAGCAATAAAGAAGAGTTCCCTTTTCACAGCATCCATGCCAGCATCAATTATTTTTTGATTTTTTGATTATGGCCATTCTTGCAGGAATAAGGTGGCACTGCATTATGGTTTTGACTTGCATTTCCCTGATTATTCCTGCTGTTGAGCATGTTTTCATGTTTGTTGGACATTTGTATATCTTCTTTTGAGAATTGTCTATTTATGTCCTTAGCCCACTTTTTGATGGGATTGTTTGGTTTTTTTCTTATTTGTTTGAGTTCCTTGTAGATTCTGGATATTAGTTCTTTTCTGATGTACAAATTATGAAGATTTTCTCCCACTCTGATGATTGTCTGTTGACTCTGCTGAATGTTTATTTGGCTGTGCAGAAGCTCTTTAGTTTAATTAAGTTTGACCTATTTATCTTTGTTTTTATTGCATTTGGTTTTGGGTTCTTTGTCATGAAATCTTTGCCTAAGCCAATATCTAAAAGGGTTTTTCCGATGTTAGATGTTATTTTCTAGAATGTTTATAGTTTCAGGTCTCAGATTTAAGTCCTTGATATATCTTGAGTTGATTTTTTTTTTTTAAGGTGAGAGATGAGGATCCAGTTTCGTTCTCCTACATGTGGCTTGGCAATTATCTCATCACTATTTGTTGAATAGGGTGTCCTTTTCCCCACTTTATGTTTTTGCTTGCTTTGTCAAAGATCAGTTGGCTGTAAATATTTGGGTTTATTTCTGGGTTCTATTTTGCTCCGTTGGTCTATGTGTCTGTTTTTATACCAGTATCATGCTATGGCCTTATAGTATAGTTTGAAGTTGGTAATGTGATGTCTACAGATTTGTTCTTTGGTGTCTATGGCCTTATAGTATAGTTTGAAGTTGAGTAATGTGATGTCTCCAGATTTGTTGTTTTTGCTAAGTCTTGCTTTGGCTATGCATGATCTTTTTTGATTCCATATAAATTTTATGATTGTTTTTTCTAGTTCTGTGAAGAAGTGGTATTTTGATGGGAATTACATTGAATTTGTAGCTTGCATTTGGCAGTATGATCATTTTCACAATATTGATTTTACCCATCTATGAGCACGGGATGTGTTTCCATTTGTTTGTGTCATCTATGATATAATTTCTTTCAGCAGTGTTTCATAGTTTTCCTTGTAGTGGTCTTTCACCTCCTTGGTTAGGTATAGTCCTAAGTGTTTTATTTTTTGCAGCTATTGTAAAAGGGGTTAAGTTCTTGATTCGACTCTCAGCTTGGTTGCTGTTGGTATATAGCAGAGCTACTTCCCTTATACCTCTCGGGCAGGAACTCTCCCTCATCTCCCAGTTCCTCTCGATCACGTCGACCCAGTTCATTTTTTAAGAACCTACAAAAAGAAGAGCAAATTCAACTCAAAGTAAGCTGAATACAGGAAGTAATATGAATGAAAATAGAAATAAGCAAAATATAAAAATAAAAACAATTTTAAAAAAATAAAGGAAAGCAAAAGCAAGTTCTTTGAGAAGACCAATAAAATTGATAAACCTCTAGCTAAACTGATGAGGAAAAAAAAGACACAACTTATCTATGTTAGATACAGGGAGGCGACATAAATGCACATTCTACAGATACATTCACGTTCAAAGGTACATATTCAGATACACATATAGATACACATTCAAGGGTAATAAGAAAATTTTATTTTTAACATTATATCCATTTTTTCATTAAAAACTCCCAGAAAACTAGGAATAAAAGAGATTCTTCAATCTGATGAAGGGCATGTACAAAAAATTTGGAGATAATTTCATACTTAACCATGAAACAATCAGTGTTTTTTTCTCTAAGATTAAGAACAAGGCAAGGATATTCTTTCTCATTACTTCTATTCCATTTTTACGGGAGGTTATAGCCTTCTAGCCAGAGGAAGAAAGCAAGAAAAAGGGAAAAAATACATCCAGATTGGAAAGGAAGAGGTAAAATGTCATTATTTGCATACATAATTTGCATATTTCCATATCCCAACCTGTCAGAATCTAGTTATCTTTATCCCACAGTCTGGGACTTGGGATGGAGTGGAAGCTCTTAAGCCCCAAGGGCATCCTGCAGACAAACTGCCTCTGCACAAGGCACACACAACCCCAGCCCATGGTTACTATGGAGGGTGGATACCACTTTAGAAGATAATCTCTAACTAAGGATAAAAACTGCCTTAACAACTGGCTAATGAGCTGGAACCTGGAAAATCAGAGGTCAGAGAGAAATGGATAATAGGAAAAGAATTCAAATGGCAAGCGTCTGAAGCAAGGAAGAACATTTGGACAGGTGAAGCAATGGCAGCTGAAAGAGGGCATGACACGCTGAGTGAACACATTGGAAGAGACTGAAGCAAAGTGATAGGACCAGCCTTGGCCCCAGCTCTGGCTTTTACTGTAGAGCTATTTGCTCTTAGGCAATTACTTTAACCTTTTCTTCTTGTCTGTGAAATAGGAATGAACACACAATGTACTTCGCCTGGCTGGCTCCCTCTTATCATTCAGGTCTCCTCTTAAATATCACTTTCTCCAAGAAGCCTTCTCTTATCCCCCTTCTGCAGGAACCCTCCCCACCTCCAAGGTCCTCTCCATCACATCAATCCAGTTCATTGTTTTTCATAGCATTAACATAATCTGAAATTAATTTGTTTGTGTATTTGTTTATCATCTGGGGTGGATCTTTGAGATAAGTTGATGACTGTATTACTTAACCAAGAAGAGTGTTAGCTTTGAAAATAAGTTTTTTGGCCGGGCGTGGTGGCTCATGCCTATAATCCCAGCACTTTGGGAGGCTGAGGCAGATGGATCACCTGAGGTCAAAAGTTCAAGACCAGCCTGGCCAACATAGTGAAGCCCTGTCTCTACTAAAAATGCAAAGATTAGTCAGGCATGGTGGTGTATGTCTTTAATTCCAGCTACTCGAGAGGCTGAGGCATGAGAATCACTTGATCCTGGGAGGTGGAGGTTGCAGTGAGCCGAGATCATGCCACTGCACTCTAGCTTGGGCCACAGAGTAAGACTTCGTCTCATAAAAAAAAAAAAAAAAAAAAAAAAAAAGAAAAGAAAAGAAAAAGGAAATAGGTTGTTTTAAGGATAAAAAGGAATCATATGTGCAAAACATTTAGCAGAACACCTGAGCCATAGTCAGCAATTGTTATATAATAGCCATTATTATCACTATTCTTGTCACCATTATCATGATTATTTATTATCACACTGTAGGTGCTCATTAAGGTGTTGGTTGAACTGAAGTACTGAGCATTAGGCCAGGGAGGCAACATAGACTAGTTCTACGTAGCCTGAAGTGCTGGGCTCTGTGCTGGTAACATGATCAGAGAGAAGCCCTCTACCAGAGCAGCCACTAGGAGGGTCAAACCAGAAAGAAGCCCTAACCTTGGACAACCAGACCATAGCTCCTGGCTGGATGCACAGCAAGCTATCTGTTAGGAAGCTGCTGGCCTCAGCTGGGACATCAAACCCATGGGGAACACAATGTGGCACTGTAGGACCCGTTACCCATAAGAGGTCTGTTAGGAAATAAGGATATGCTCTCTATGGGAAGGATAGGATTCAGGTAAAGTTTGGGCTTCCAAGTAGGCTTTGGTTCAATGTCTTTTTTATGAGATTTGAGATGCCTTTAACAAACATTTGGAATAAACTCTGTGCTCAAATTGCTATAAAATAGCACTTGCTCACCTTGGATAATAGAAGGTCAAGATGGGGTTGGCTTGTACTAAACAATGTCAGAACACTCATTTTGTTCTTCACATTGACCCCTAAAAACCACACATAGTCAGTTTGCCTTCCTGGCCTGTGGAGCACCACAGCTTCTGGCTGTCAATTAGGATGTGGCTATTCATTGTCCACTGATGACAACCACTCATAACCTCCTACACTGGTTTGCGCTAAGGGGCTTCCTCCTACAATCTAAAGGCAAAAGGACACCACAGAACCCTCAGGTTTCAACCAACGTCCTCTTTATGTACAAGAACCAGAAAGGTATTTAACCAGCCCAAGAAGAGGAATCTATTAGAAAGTTATAGAACCCAAAGGCAAAAAGTGTAGCAGGTTTAGGGCCTAGAACTTGGGCCTAAAGAGCTTTCCAACACCAGGGCACTGGTCTGCTCCCAGAACTCCCATTCCCCTTCCACTCTTTCCAGGGCTATATGTCTCTCATTTCCCCTCCCTGAAAATCTGCTCATCCTCCTTTCCTTCTATGTACAGATGGGCTTTCTTGGCATCATGACTCACACAGTGTGAATGGCAGCCCCAAAATGGTCACCTGGATCCACTGGCTTACATATCCTAAATTCCTGAGAAATAGCCTAATTTTTCCTTTGTGGATCAGATTTCCAACTATGGTACAGAAAGCTGTGGCCATGATGTAAGGATCATATAGTATTATAATAGATACAGGGGCCCAATCTGTGTTTGTATGTGTGCATAGTGCGTGTTGAGGAAGTTCTTAAAGAAAGGGGTCTGAGTTTTGCAGGCTCCCAGATATGCCTTCTTCCTCCTGAGAGGCTTTCTCTGGTAGGTCAGGAGAAACAATGAGCAAAGGATGAATTATAGTCTCTTTCTCTCTCTATCTCTCTCTGTCTCTCTCTCTCTCTCTCTCTCTCTCTCTCTCTCTGTGTGTGTGTGTGGGGGGGGGTGTTGTGTGTGTGTTCATGATAAATTGGCTTCAAAGCTAAAACTCAGAACATGAGGTACTAGATTAATTTATCATCATCATCATCACCATCATCATTTGGTATAACTGATGTACTATAAACTACACATATTTAACATATACAATGTTAATCGTCTTTTTCTGTTTATTGCTGAGTCATATTCCATCGTATGAAGACTTTTTAAAACATTTCTTAGACAAAACTTTTCAGAGTTCACAGGAATAAAAACAATGTTCACACTTCCTACCCACAAAAGTATGTGGCAGGGTAGATCTTAGCAAAATTTGAAATAAACACATCATCCAAATTGCTACAAGTCAGCAGAACTATTTATGTTGGGTTTCTGCAAATGATTAGCAAAGAATATTGATTGCAGCAATTTCTAAGTAGTGTCCAATAACTGCATTCTTGATACTCACCAAGCGACAATAAGAAACTTGTTCAAAATCACGAAGTTCATAAGCAGTGGAGCCAGTTCATAAGATTGGAATCCAGGCAGAACTTGCAACAGTCTCCTACCTGGACTCACTGCCACTGTTCACTGCTGCCAGTTACCTTCTTGAACCAGATCTAGCATTATTCCCTTGCTTGAAATCTGTGGACCACCCTCCCCACTCTCTTAATTGCCCAAGTCCAGGTTTCAGTGCATTTATCCGTCTATTCATTATAAATCAACAAATAGTAACAAGCTCTAACATTTGTTTCAAAGCAATTTTACATACAATTTGTGAAAAGCCCTGGGACATAAGCAGGTGAACCAATAGTTCTAAAAAGTTTCAATGGCTTGTGAAGAGGCAAGACAGCAAATGCTTGTTGCTGGGACCCAATCCCAGGCCCTAACTGCCTTGTTGGATATATGCATTGAATGTCGGACAGATTTCTTCCTTGCTCATTCAGTGCTTGGAGCTTCCTGACTTGTTTCAAGAATGTCAAGTCCTTTCATTCCTCTCTAGTTTTGCAACTGCTGTTTCTTCTGCAGGGTATGCCCTTTACCCTGCTTAGTGAAGACACAAAAATTCTTTGTGATTTAGCTCAAATGTCCCATCTCTTTTTGGACTCCTTTAACAACCTGTTAATATCCTCCATTACAGCACTGGCCACGTTAGATTAAATGGATTTTCTTGCCAGACTCTCTTTCCCAGTATACTGTGACCTCCACTAGAACAGAGATTATGGGTGGTGAACGTGGCCGGAGTTAGAAATCTGGGATTGACTAGTGATGGAAGATGGATAAGAACAAGAAGGAATGGATGAGAAATGCATGATTTTTTAATTATTATACTTCAAGTTCTGGGGTACATGTGCAGAATGTACGGGTTTGTTACATAGGTATACACATGCCATGGTGGTTTGCTGCATCCATCACCCTATCATCTTCATTAGGTATTTCTCCTAATACTATCCCTCCCTAGCCCCCCACCACCAAACAGGCCCCGATGAGTGATGTTCCCCTCCCTGTGTCCATGTGCTCTCATTGTTCAACACCCACTTATGAGTGAGAACATGTGATGTTTGGTTTTCTGTTCTTGTTGTCAGTTTGCTGAGAATGATGGTTTCCAGCTTCATCCATGTCCCTGCAAAGGACATGAACTCATCCTTTTGATAAATGGCAAAGGTATGCTTCTAGTTCTTCCAGGATTCAGGCAACACTGAACCAATGTTTATTAAGAACTGGACATAGTACTAGAGGCAGAGATAAATAGCAGATAGGACAAAAATAGCTGTGTGTTTGTGTTTATGTATGTGAAGAGCGAGAGAAAAGGAGGTATAGTGTGTGTGTACACATGTAGTACAAATATAGCAGGTTTTTACATGTTTACATATATGGTGTATGTACATATAGTGTATACACATATATAGTAGTATGCGTATACATATGTGCATATATACAGTATATGTACATTGTGCATAAATACATGTATTATACATAAAATAGCATATCAATATATAGTTTGTGTGTAGTGTGTGCATATATATCATGTTTACATGTTAGGTACATATGCACACATATACGGCATATGTGAATATACACATGTACACACATTGCGTATAGAGTACATAAGGAGATAGGAAAGATATTAATTATATGCAATACAGGCATTTTTTAGTAAAATGAGAAGCACCTTGAGGCTTGCCTTCCTATTGTGGTGAGAGAGGAGCCATTGAAGAGAGAAGAAACAGCTGGAGAATGAGGAAGGAAAGGAGTTGAGAGAAACCTCACTAAAGCCACGCAAGAACCACATTCTAAGATGAGCTGGTTTGCAATAGCAAATTCCTTCAAAAAAGGAAAGCCAAGGCAATGGAAAACCAAAAGGGGAAAAATCACTGGATTTGGTAATTAGAAAATTAGTAGGCAACCCAGAGCAAAAGTTTCCAGAGGAGTGGGAGTAGAATGACTCAGAGGTAAGGAAGTAAAATCAAACAAAATAGATTTCTGTCTCTTTTCAAAAGTTTTGCCTTGAAAGGATGCTAGGAGAAGCAGCTTGTGATGGAAGCAGAATCAACAACTTGGCTTTATTTGGTTCCCTGGAAGATGAAAGAGCACAAGCATGTTTGTGAACAAAAAGCTTACCATTCTGAACTGCAGTTCTAGCGTTCACATTGGGATGCATCGGTCACAGCAAACCCTACAGTCAGATTTCAGATTCGTCTAGAGCTTTGCTTCTAGTAACTCAAAAATCCCTCACAACTCTTCAAGGAAGGGTCTATGATCATCCACATTTTACAGGTAAGGAAGCTAAGGCACAGAGAGGTTAAGTAACTTGTCCAAAGTCACTCAGCTAGTAAGTCCCAGAACCCAGATTCCCACCCAGGTAAGCTGGCTGCAGTAGTTGGGTTTGTAATGCGGGTGCAATGAAGGATGCAGAAAACACAGACCTTGACCTGCCTCCTGTTCTCCTAGGTCCTGCTTAGACTGGCCTTGATCTACCTCTCCCGGCTTTCTCTTCTACCCAGGCAGAGGCTTTGGCAGCCATGTGGAAGTGAAGTCATGGGCCAGGGTAACAATGTTTTAGAGGTAGTAACAAAGGAGGAACAACAGAGGGAGGCCATTTGTTGGTGTTGCAGGGTTTGCAGCTCTCTGGCAGTTATGTTGTCAAAAAGAGAGGCACAGTATACACTACCAAACCTAAGTTTAGTAGAACTGGCTCCCACTCCTCACATTCTGTAGCCTGGAAAAAAGGTACTTAACCTATGTGGGTACCAATCCTCCATCCATAACATAGGATGACGATGATGATGGTGATGATGATGATAACTATTCTACATCCCTTATGGTGTTGTTGTAAGAAGCAAGTGAGAAATTATGTGAAAGTGCATGCACATATGAACTTTTTCTTTACTGTTTTTATTAATAGGTTCTCAAGCTATCTGAAAAATTTCTCATCTTCTCTACTTCCCCAGTTATACTTCCCAGGGCATTAAAAACTATTAAGACATTTGATTGTGAGAAAGTGTTTCTAAATCCAAATTGTGCAGTTTCCGTATGTACAATTTGCCCCGAATCTAAAATTCCCTAAAATCATGTAATGATGCAATGTAATACCTTTTTACACTTCTCTGAGGATAAGCTGTGATAAATTGTCATTATCTGTGATTTACAGGGCAACTATTGGGTGCCCACACTGCTTCCAACTAATAGTTGCACCACAGATTCCACATCTGCCTGTTTATCCTTCTCTTTTTCCTCCAGGCGCCACATGATAATAATATACTACTGCCAATGTAGCATTTTCCCCTCACATCTCACTTCCTCTTTTCATGGATTTCACTTTTATAAATCAATGTCATCTTTAAATCCCAGCCTGATCCTGATACAGACAGAGGAAGACATAACTTCAGTCAAGAAGCTAAAGGAACACACACGTTGAAGGGAACATGGGAAAACTGTCTGTGCGGCTCCACCTTCTGGTCATATTCTGCCAAACATTTGGAGGGCCTAACCATATTTCTTGGGAGTCTCATTTGGCTGACTGTGGAGACCAGGTCTCTAGATGGATGTTTTACCTTTAAACATGACAATTTTGTTTGAATATAACGAGCCGAGAATTACATACAAAGCTGCCATTCTTTATGTTTTGTCTAAATTGTCTTGATTTTTAACTTTACAAATATAAACTATATTCCAAAAACAAAATGAATAGGCAGGAGTTAGATGGGGTACATCATGGATGCTGGGTGTGTAGTTAATAATAGGAACATTTACTGCCATCTACAAGAACACATGGGACACTTTCTCCTTTTCTAGATGAAAAACCAGGGATTCAGGGCCAAATTTCACTTTCTCTTTCTTTTAGAAAGGGCTGTACCTGTTGCATGTATGTTTTAATTAAGAAAACTGAATATACAAAAATTCCAGATTTCAGAAGCAATGTTTTGATAGTAATTTGCAGTAGCTAAGGATGGCTTCGTGAAAACAGGGCCTTCCTCAGAATCCCCTTCTGTATCTATCAGCTGCTCTAGTGTATGCAATTGACTTAAAAGTTTTGCAAAGCAAGGCACACCTCCAAATCTGTTCTTCCCCAAACCAATCCTTTCTCACAAATAGTAACATGATTGCCCAGTGTAAATCTCTCTATGAAACTTTACAGAGTAATCCTATCATTTGTCTGTTATGCAGAAATGAGCTGAAAGCATCAGGAACATTAGCATATTTTTCCTCCATGAAATTTCCAGAGCACAATGACAAACAGATCCCCTTCTCCTGCCTCCTTCTCTCCAACAATCCCCGACAAAATACCCTACACCCAGATTCCTCTCTTTCTGTGGTAAGGCTGATGGAGGCTTAGAAGGACACTTGGTATCCCCACTCCCTCTTCCCATTTTAATCAGTCAAAATGCCAGTGAAATGCAAGTCAACACATGTTCTTTTTTTCTTTTTTTAAAGCATAAAAAAGATTTCTTTCAAAATAAATATACAGTTCTATAAAAAACATTAAAAGGCACTCTAATCTTGGCTGCTGTCCAGCAGAAACATGTTCAACTGTTTTTAGAGTCGTCCATAAAAATATGTTCTTTTAGCCAGGTTTTAGAACACTTTCAAACATAGGAAATTCCTTATTCTACAAACAAGTCCTTTTAGAGATACTCTAAATATGCCTGTGATGAATGTCTTTTTCACATCCAGGATTCAAGGCTGTTGAAGTGAGCTAGACTATGAACACCAAACACAAAAAATTGTATTGATACACAAACCGTTCATAAATTGCTTTGTCAGACTACAAAAATACATCAGGTTTTATCTATGGTTTTCATCAGTTAATAAGTTAGTTGTCTCTTAATTCAAGTATGAAAGTCAGTCCCAAGTCTTAGGGGCACCCACCGCAGCCACATTACCGGACAGATGCAGGCCGCAGCGTTCCCAGAATTTTGTCCCAGTGTGTGAAGTACGGGGCAAAGTTGCAGTTAAAGTGAGAGTGATGCAGGTCGTGGTGCGCCACACCCCCGTACCACCCGAAGGGCACCAGTCTGTGAGTGGACCAAGGGAAGTTGTAGCCGGAGTGGTCCTCCACGGACAGCCAGATGTTGAGCACGTGGAAGGTCAGGGCAGTGAGCGGATGGCACCCGAGCAGCGTGACGTTCATCATGTCGAGGACGCCCAAGGAAAACAGTTCCCAGACGCTCATGTACTGCGTGGCCAGTGCGAACGAGGACGGGTTCTGGTGGTGCACCTTGTGGAAGGTGCGGTACAGCCAGGGCACCTTGTGGTGCAGCAGGTGCCACACGAAGAACTCCGTGTCGAAGAGCAGGAGGCAGAGCAGGACATGGTGCAGCAGCAGGAGCAGCTCGGGGGCTTCGTGGGGCAGGAGGGCCGGGCTGCGGGCCCAATGCAGCAGCGTCACGGGGAACACGAACATCACGTGCTGGTAGAGCGTCTGCCACAGGCAGGGCAGCAGCTGCCGCGCGGACGGCGAGAAGTCCGGGTGGATCTTGTAACGCCGCAGCGCGGGCACCCAGCAGCACAGGACGTCCAGCACCACGAAGGGCAGGCAGAAGCCCACGTATGTGGTGATGGAGAAGATGACCGGGAAGAAGGGCGACAGTATGAGGGCCTCCCAGCTCCTCACGCGGTCCCAGAGGGGCTGCAGGAGCAGCTGCTCAGAGCTGCAGAGGACCTGGGGCTGGGAGCAGTTGTGGCAGCTCATGGCGAGGCTGTGCGGGTAGCAGCTGCTGCTGCTGCTCGAGTCCCACCGACTTTTCACAGGACTGCGGGCCCCGCCCCAAGTGACGTCACTGCGTTTCCATCGCTCTCCGCGCGGTGCGAAGCCTGAGTAAGTCATCGGCCCGGCAGAGCGGCGCTTGATTGCTGTAAATATGCTCCTCTACAGCCGCATCTCAGCGGCTCTGATACGTGCGTGCAGGCTGGGCACTTAGTACTTTTCATCTATGTTCTGGATTTTCAGTTGATGTACAGTCAACACACGATATACAATGTACAGACCTACCGTGCGGAGTTTCTATGAGTTTGGCAACTCAGTTCACGTGTGTCATCACGAGTCTCAAACTAAACGGTTTCCATTGCCACCAGAAAGCGCATCTTGGCAATCAGTGCAGAACTGTTTGTATTTTTTAATGCATACGTACAACTACATCCATGTGCTTTCATAAAGACGCAAGCATAACCACATTTTTTAAAATTGTCTAAAGCGGCAAGCGGTCTGTAGCTCGGGTGTTGCGGTCTATCCAGCCGCGAACTGGAAATGATCCCTTCGCACAGGGAACCACGGGTCCCCGACCGCCGGCGGTGACCATCAGCTCAGGAAATCAGACGGGACAGGTGGCCGGATGGGAACCTCCGCCAGCTCCAGCTTCTCCCGAGAGTTTTCCTGGCAGGCGGGCAGCAAGCTGGAGAGCCCCAGCACGTAGGCTCTCCGGGAGGGGGCGCAGCCCGGCCGCGGAGCTACCCTAGGAGGCGGTTCCCGGGGCGCCCGGCCGGCGATCGGAGCGGGGAGGCACCACACAGCTGAGACAGGGCTCCGCTTCGCTGCATTTAAAGCCCAGTCTGCGCCAATCTGGCTAAAAAGCCGTTGTATTTGGGGTGGGAACAGTTAATTCAGCAAACCACCTGCGTTGTTCATCAAGGGAAAGAGATGCGCATTCCTGAAGCCTCCCGGGAGGCTGTTGAAGGAGCAGGTGAGGCGGCCACTACCCTGCCCTTCCCCCTTGTTGGCTTCGCTGGGCCAGCTGGCCCCCGCCCTCCGCCTCCCTTCCCCGAATCCACTCCCGGCCGACAGAGCTGGGCTACGGGGCTCTCTCTATCCCCTGCATTTATCCGCCACCCCACTGGGGTCCTTGGGCCAGGGGACACCAAGCACAAGGAGGTCGGTGCTAGGAGAGCTCTCGGGAGACTCTGGGAACAGCACAAAAATCCTTGCTTTCAACCCATGACACGAAACAAGAGTCCCTTAGAGGATAGACGTTTTGGACACAAGCTTTGAAACCAGGAAGCAATCCCAATTCTTTCTTAGTGTCTTCTCTCTGTGTGGTTGGGGTCAGCCCTTCACTCCTTGAAGCTTGCCTTTTCTTATCCCCACAATTCCCTATAAAGGGAAATTGAGAATATTAAATGGAAAAATATTAAGTCTACCGTGTAAAGCCCACCTAGGTGCCACGCATTGGCTAAATGTTTTATTTGAAGTGATTTCATCCAATCCGGAAAAGAGCTGGCTTCTTCACCCTGCCAAGAAGTAGGATTATTATTATTGCTGTGGGTTTACAGCAGTAAAATCATAAGCCCTAGCACACGGCAAACACACAAAGTAATATGCATACAGTTTTAAACTCCAAATATTACCTGAAAGATAACTGAGTAATTTGAAATTAAAATCAAGTAAGATTATGTAAAGAGAAATAAAAAATACAAAGCCGTCTATTATGAGGAAAGAACAAGTGCTGCAAAAATATGGACCAATATATGGGCTTAAAACTACGATAATATATAGCATATATGCATACATATATAATAGACCAATTCATAATATATAATATATAGCATATAGATACATAGGCCAATTTGTAATTCAGAATCATCTAACTTGTGTGTGTCCATTAACCGCCCCTGATGGAATTCTGACATTCCTTAGACCCTCATTCCCAGAAACCCTCAGGAGTAGCCTCTAGCCCCACAGCAGCCTTTTTAAACCCAGTGTGCCATAAAAAATATTATTGTATTCTACTAACATATTTGCTGTTGATGAGATAAAGGTTCAGAAGCAGCTCTGGGCTTCTTGACAGCCAATGCAAAAAGGGAAAGAGGATGTATTTTTCTAATGCTGCTGCTTTGATTTCTAGATAGCAGAAAATAGGTATAATGCAGGCCCCTGGTTTCTTCCAATTAAACAACCTGTCCTTCCCAGGCTGTTCACCTTCACCCATACCTCCCATCTCCTCCCTTCCCCAATGCTGTTTTCATGTCACTTTTAGGGCAACCCAGAAACTTTTCTTTCTTATTCCCACTAGACATGGTCCTGTCCTTGATGCAGTGTTTCGGAGAAAAGCTTCCTTCTTACTACTCCAAAGGAACCATTAGAGCTCAATTTCTCAGCACTAAAAATGGATTTCTGCTCGTAAGTAAAATATCACTCAAATTTACCCTCAACAGAAGTTAACCCCCAACCTTCCTTTCAGCACACATTGTCCTGTTCTTGTGATCTCAGTTATCATGCTTGGGTGCTTTGGATGCTCTTCTAGACTTTTTTTAAGTGAGTGGCATTGGCAGGTTTGCTTACTTTGAATTTAGCTGCTAGGTTTGCTGTCAGGACTGTCTTCTTTGAGCCCCCCCACCCCAACCAACCCATTCGTTTTCTGCTTTGGTGCATCCATCTTCTATCACTGTTAGAATAGTCTCCATGTGCTGATTGCAGAAAGCTGTGGGCAGCAAAACCTGAGAGCTGTGGCTTCAGCCTGCTTTGTCGGGGCTCTCCCTTCTGACTTCATGGCACTTTGAAGACTAGCAACTAGCTTCTCTGCCATCTTTGCGCTTGCAGCTGACCAGGACAGAAGTTTTTATCTAACTATACCAAGGGAACCATCCCAGGGGAAATGATGAATCACAGTTGTATTAGTTCACTCTATATCATGGGGAATGCTGAACAATATGTCAGGTAACCAAAAATAGCATCACTTAATGGACCAAAATAAAACTGAACACTAAGAAGAACTAAGATGGTATCATTTCTTCAGTTTGGCACACTTCCACCTTTAGACAGTTTTTATTTGTGCAAAAACTTAATAGCTTGCTAGATGAATAGGTCTTTTTAGAGCACAGGGTATCTCTTCTTGGGCTTTTTCCCACAGTACCAAGCATTGCATCTTGTATAAAATGAGTGTTCAAAAGGTATTTGTAGACTCAAGATTCATTGTAAAGGATATTGGCTCTAAATTGAGGCTAAAAAATATTTTTTTTTTCTGGAGTACTGGTTGATGTAGATTGGATCTACTTACCTGGAAAGATGGCTTTCCCTAAAATGGGGTGTTTATGGGTGGCATTAGAACGTTGGCCACACCATTTCTTGTTCAACTGATGTTTTTCCACAAAAAGGGGTGTTTTGTGACAGATGGCATTAGACCTTTGGCCATGCCATCTCTTCCCCAGCTGATCATGGCTTCCTGCATATCATTTTTGTCTTGGCATGGTTTTTCTGGCAGGGTTGGAGGACAGGAATCCTTTATTTTCTGTTTATTACAGGGGCCAAATCACTTTTCTGAGAGTACAACAATCAAGTCTCTGCATACTAATCACAATCTCAAAGTTATATGGCACCAACTCACCAAAAGACTGTGGATACTGCTCCCCTACTTCCTGCAAATAGAACATGTAGTAGCAAAGCCTGTTACCAGACACATAATCCCTTTCTAAAGTAACCTTTATGATTTCTTTTTTTTCTCAAATTAGGTAAGGCCTAGTTTGTAGGTAAGGATACTAACTAAAACTGTTCCTGGATATTAGAAATGTATAGTGTTGTGTATCATAGAAGACTCATAGAGGCAGAATGATCTCAAAGACCAAAATCGAATCCTTCATTTTAAAGACTAAAGATTAAAAATGCAGTCTCAGAAAAGTCAAGACAAGACTAGCTAGGGTTAAAAAAGCAAGGTGCAGCCAAAGTGAGCAGAAAAGGGCCAATGTTGGTTCTAAGGTAAGTATCTCTTCAGGAGGAGTTTGGTGTTGCAGTGGGGCATTGAAGCTGCTTTTATGTGACACTTTACAAAAGACTCAGAAAACATTAGTTAGCCAAGCCAAAAACAATGGGAGATGCTGATGAAGAACGTGAGGATGTTAGCTCCCTCCAAACACTCCCTTGATGCTCCTATTAGTCCAAATACTGGTGCAGATTTGGTTTTAAACACTTTATATTTCAATCACACGTCACATGCAAATGGGTGCTTCTACTCACTCAAATTGTTGAAGCTCTCAACAACTTCTCTGAAAATTTTAAGGCAAATAAAATCATCCCCATTAAAAGGCATACACTTGCCTGGAAAGTAGAGAAACAAATACTTGCCTCACCTGTCAAAGGGGTTATTGCAAAGATCGAAGCCTTATGAAAAGGCTTTGAAACCCCACAAGGCACAATGCAAAATGCAAAGTATTATTTTTAGTAATGCTAAGACAATTTGACAAAGATTTTGAGAGTTTTACTTGCTTAATCCAGAACTGAAGTTGAAATCTGCACCTAACACAACATAATAAAATACTGGTTGAATGACTTTTTAAAAATCAGAATAATTACTTTTCAAAGTTGCCTTTCAGTGTCACAACAGATCAGGGTGACTTCTCTTTTGAAAATCTCTTCATATGTTAAAAAATAAATGACAAGAGATCAAATTACAGCATATTTTTTAATGTTTACATTTAACAAATTAACACTTTTAATACCTACAAACACAAAATAATCATTATTTGGGGATGTCACTAGTATAAATTTCAGTCCTATATACGTGTGAGGCCTGAGTTAAAACCTTTTCCTCCTGCCACCCATCCCCCAACCACATCTGAAGTTCTGATCAGTCATTTACCTATTAAGCAAACTTTTATTTTCAGTTTACATTTGAGGGGCAGCTATTCCTTGAGAATGTCTTCCAGATGTTATCCGCTAGGCAAGAAGTAATCATACTCCTGAACAGAAATACAACCATGGCTGGCCATCAAATTACCAACTGGCTCATAATGCAGCAAAGTTCTCTACCTTCCCTAGAGGAAGACACTGGAGAAAATCTCAGAAAAAGTAGTGAGGGAAGGGGGCATGGGAAGATTTGCAAGCAAAGCCAAGAGTGCCCTCTTGTGGCAAACAAAAACATGATTTTTTAAAAAGTCGCTCTCATTGTTACTTGGTAGCCCTTCATTTCCCAAGTAAACACATTATTTTAAAGAAGAGTTCCAAGTCCTGCCAAGAGAGAAAGGGAAGAATTGAATGTCTATTAAATAAAAGAGAAAAAACATACACACAATTCTTTGGGCCTATGAGGCTCATTCAGTTTTATTGAAAAGTTTAAGTAAGACTTTAAACATTACAAAGTAGTATTCTGCCTGCTTCTATTAGCCAATACCAAGCACTGTATTGTTACTGCAGCTAAAGTAACTATATCAGAAAAACATATCAATTGTCATTTTGTCCACTGGACAATACTGTAAAAAACAATGCTACAAGAAAAGCATAAAAATATGGACTTCCCAACACAGGGACGTGAAGCAGGTGTATTCAAAATAAAGACACATATAAAACTAAGACATAAAATGAATCCCTGAGCTGAGCATTCATCCAAAAACATCATATTCACACTTCATTTGGGTGAAAATGAACTAGGACACTTCTCATGGGCAACCACAGACTTTGGCTTCATACAGATATGATCAATAATGACAGTAGCTGATTCCAAGAGTATATTAATCTCAGGGGAAAAAACAGTGATATAGTCTCCACAGGGATTTGCTTCTCGAATAAGTAGAATTATGGCCTGGCATGAAATCTGGAGTTCATGGATATAGATGGTTGAATGTATCAGTCTTCAAGTATTTAAAACATATATATATATTTTTTTAATCAGTGCAATTTGTTTTTGAAGACTCCAGAAGATTATTTCATGTAACCTGAGCAATTAAAACGTGTCAAATCACAGCTGTCACAGTTAGGTTTGATAAAATTCATTGTAGAATCTTTGTTACTGGCACAGCTGTGATATTTCTAGATTTGACTATGCACCTACTGCCAGAAAACATGATCAAATGTCATTTAGATCTCTAACTACAAGGCCATTAGACTAGAGAGCCCTTTAAGGCAAGGACATGAAAACTGTGTACTTTTATACCTAACTCAAGTCAGTGACAGATTTACCAATGACAACACAATTTAAAAATTCCAACATACCTATTAATTTGTCCTATGAAGGGCAAAAAAGTCAATATAGTATATTTAAAATTTTAAGAACAGAATGGATATAATAACCTTTTCACACATTAATGATATTTAAAAGACTTAAAGAGACAACACCATGGTTGAGACACTAGCTTCCTATTCCAGCCCTAATTAAAGAAAAAAAACCAGCTAGTGTGTTTCTAATTGTAACTACAGAGAAGAGGGCATCTTCAAAGTTATCATTTTCTTAGGTATGAAAATACAAAAGACCTGGGAAAGGAAAACAAGTGTTTTACAGAAATTAAGCAAACACATTTTCACATGATGTACTCACTGACTTGATGGTACACAGCTCAAGTCCAGCTTTCACTGATGTTTCCTCATTAGATTAATAATTTTATTATATAGCCGCCAAGGGGCATCCAGGCCCCAGATGAAGTCAAGATGCTCCCACTCTGGAATGCTCTCATGGGACACCAAGTTGGTGATCTGAGTCAGTAAGATATTGATGTCGTAGACATCTGCAAGCCAGTCATGACCCCCACTCCAGACTGCAGTCGGCACAAGCATGTCCTTCACATTGTACATGGGAGGGTAACTCTGCAATGAAAAGGAAACACAGAAAGCCTCGTTGTTGTTTTAATTTTTGAAGTCATAATAAACACAATCTCCATTAAACACTGTCTAGGTTTGACTAAGAATAACAGACTAAATTATACATATATAATTGCACTTCAGGTTCTGAGGTACATGTGAAGAACATGCAGGATTGTTGCATAGGTACATACATGGCAATGTTGTTTGCTGCCTCCATCCCCATCACCTATATCTGGCATTTCTCCCCTTGTTATCTCTCCCCAACTCCCTACCCCCCACTGGCCCTCCCCTAGTCCCCCCCAACAGATCTCAGTTTGTGATGCTCCCCTCCCTGTGTCCATGTGTTCTCATTGTTCAACACTCGCCTATGAGTGAGAACATGTGATGTTTGATTTTCTGTTCTTGTGACAGTTTGCTGAGAATGATGGTTTCCAGATTCATCCATGTCCCTACAAAGGACACAAACTCATCGTTTTTGATGGCTGCATAGTATTCCATGGTGTATATGTGCCACATTTTCCCTGTGCAGTCTATCATCGATGGGCATTTGGGTTGGTTCCAAGTCTTTGCTATTGTAAACAGTGCTGCAATGAACATGCGTGTGCATGTGACTTTATAATAGAACAATTTATAATCCTCTGGGTATATACCCAGTAATGGGATTGCTGGGTCAAATGGAATTTCTATTTCTAGGTCCTTGAGGAATCACCACATTGTCTTCCACAATGATTGAACTAATTTACACTCCCACCAACAGTGTAAAAGTGTTCCTATTTTTCCACATCCTCTCCAGCATCTGTTGTCTCCAGATTTTTTAATGATCGCCATTCTAACTGGCATGAAACGGTATCTCAATGTAGTTTTGATTTGCATTTCTCTAATGGCCAGTGATGATGAACATTTTTTCATATGTTTGTTGGCCTCACATATGTCTTCTTTTGAAAAGTGTCTGTTTGTCTCCTTTGCCCACTTTTGAATGGGTTTGCTTTTTTCTCCTAAATATGTTTTAGCTCTTTGTAGATTCTGTATATTAGCCCTTTGTCAGATGGGTAGATTGCAAAAATGTTTTCCCATTCTGTTGGTTGCCAGTTCACTCTAATGAGTGTTTCTTTTGCTGTGCAGAAGCTCTGGAGTTTAATTAGATCCCATTTGTCTATTTTGGCTTTTGTTGCCAATGCTTTTGGTGGTTTAGTCATGAAGTCCTTGCCTATACCTATGTCCTGAATGGTTTTGCCTAGGTTTTCTTCTAGGGTTTTTATGGTGTTAGGTCTTATGTTTAAGTCTTTAATCCATCTGGAGTTAATTTTAGTGTAAGGTATCAGGAAAGGGTTGGGTTTCTGCTCTCTGCACATGGCTAGCCAGTTTTCCCAACACCATTTATTAAACAGGGAATTCATTCCCCATTGCTTGTTTTTGTCTGGTTTGTCAAAGATCAGATGGTTGTAGATAGGTTGTGTTGCCTCTGAGACCTCGGTTCTGTACCATTGGTCTGTATCTCTGTTTTGGTACCAATACCATGCTGTTTGGATTACTGTAGGCTTGTAGTATAGTTTGAAGTCAGGTAGCATAATGCCTCCAGCTTTGTTCTTTTTGCTTAGAATTGACTTGGCTGTGCAGGCTCCCTTTTGATTCCATATGAAGTTTAACGTGATTTTTTCCAGTTCTGTGAAGAGGGTCATAGGTAGCTTGTTGCGGATAGCACTGAATCCATACATTACTTTGGGAAGTATGGCCATTTTTACAATATTGATTCTTCCTTACCATGAGTATGGAGTGTTTTTCTATCTGTTTGTGTCCTCTCTTATTTCCTTGAGCATTGGTTTGTAGTTCTCCTTGAAGAGGTCCTTTACATCCTTTGTCAGTTGTATTCCTAAGTATTTTATTCTCTTTATAGCAATTGTGAATGGCAGTTTGTTCTTGATTTGGCTCTCTTTAAGTCTGTTATTGGTGTATAGGAATGCTTGTGATTTCTGCACATTGATTTTGTTTCCTGAGACTTTGCTGAAGTTGCTTATCAGTTTTAGGAGATTTTGGGCTGAGATGATGGGGTCTTCTAAATATACTATCATATTGTCTGCAAATAGAGACAATTTGACTTCCTCCTTTCCTAATTGAATACCCTTTATTTCTTTTTCTTGCCTGATTGCTCTGGCTAGAACTTCCAATACTATATTGAATAAGACTGGTGAGAGAGGGCATCTAGCATCCTTGTCTAGTGCTAGATTTGAAAAGGAATGCTTCCAGTTTTTGCCCATTCAGTATGATATTGGCTGTGGGGTTGTCATAAATAGCTTTTATTATTTTGAAATACGTTCCATTGATACCTAGTTTATTGAGAGTTTTTAGCATAAAGGGCTGCTGAATTTTGTCAAAGGCCTTCTCTGCATCTATTGAGATAATCATGTGGGTTTTGTGTTTGGTTCTGTTTATGTGGTGAATTACATTTATAGACTTGCATATGTTGAACCAGCCTTGCATCCCCGGGATGAATCCTACTTGATCATGGTGGATAAGCTTTTTGATGTGCTGTTGCAATCGGCTTGCCAGTATGTTGGGAAAACAGGCTAGCCATGTGCAGAAAGCAGAAACTGGAACCCTTCCTGACACCTTACACTAAAATTAACTCCAGATGGATTAAAGACTTAAACATAAGTCCTAACACCATAAAAACCCTAGAAGAAAATCTAGGCAAAACCATTCAGGACATAGGCGTAGTCAAGGACTTCATGACCAAAACACCAAAAGCATTGGCAACAAAAGCCAAAATAGACAGATGGGACCTTGGGTATATTGATCCAGCCTTGAATCCCCAGGATGAAGCCTACTTGATCGTGATGGATATGCTTTTTGATGTGCTGTTGCAGTTGGTTTGCCAGTATTTTTTTGAAGATTTTTCCATCTATATTCATCATGGATATTGGCCTGAAGTTTTCTTTTCTTGTTGAGTCTCTGCCAGGTTTCGGTATCAGGATGATGTTGGTCTCATAAAATGATTTGGGAAGGATTCCACCTTTTTTATTGTTTGGAATAGTTTCAGAAGAAGTGGTATTAGCTCCTCTTTGTATGTCTGGTAGAATTTGGCTGTGAACCCATCTGGACCTTGGCTTTTTTTTGATTGGTAAGCTATTAATTGCTGCCTCAACTTCAGCCCTTGTTATTGGTCTATTCAGGGTTTTGACTTCTTCCTGGTTTAGGCTTGGGAGGGTGCAAGTGTCCAGGAATTTATCCATTTCTTCCAGGTTTACTGGTTTATGTGCATAAAGTTGTTTGTAGTAATCTCTGACGGTGGTTTGTATTTCTGTAGAATCTGTGGTGATATCCCCTTTATCATTTTTTTATTGCATCTATTTGATTATTCTTTCTTTTCTTTTTTATTAATCTGGCTAGCAGTCTGTCTATTTTGTTAATCTTTTCAAAAAAAACAGATCCTGAAGTTATTGATTTTTTTTGAAGGGTTTTTGTGTCTCAGTCTCCTTCAGTTCTGCTCTGATCTTAGTAATTTCTTTTCTTCTGCTAGCTTTTGAGTTTTTTTGATCTTGCTCCTCTAGCTCTTTCAATTTTGAAGATAAGGTATTGATTTTTTATCTTTCCTTGCTTCTCATGTGGGCATTTATTGCTATAAATTTTCTTCTAGACACTGCTTTAAATGTGTCCCAGAGATTCTGGTACGTTGTGTCTTCATTCTCATTAGTTTCAAAGAACATCTTTATTTCTGCCTTCATTTCATTGTTTATCCAGTCAACATTCAAAAGCCAGTTGTTCAGTTTCCATGAAGTTGTGCCATTCTGAGTTAGTTTCTTAATCCCGAGTTCTAATTTGATTGAACTGTGGTCTGAGAGACTGTTTGTTATGATTTCCATTATTTTGCATTTGCTGAGGAGTGATTTACTTCCAATTATGTGGTCGATTTTAGAGTAGGTGTGATGTGGTGCTGAGAAGAATGTATACTCTGTGTATTTGGGGTGGAGAGTTCTGTAAATGTCTATTAGGTCTGCTTGGTTCAGGTCTAAGTTCAAGTCCTGGATATCCTTGTTAATTTTCTGTCTCGTTGATCTGTCTAATGTTGACAGTGGAGTGTTAAAGTCTCCCACTCTTATTGTGTGGGAATCTAAGTTTCTTTGTAGGTCTTTAAGAACTTGCTTTATATACCTGGGTGCTCCTGTATTGGGTATGTATATATTTAGGAACGTTAGCTCTGCTTGTTGCATTGATCCTTTTACCATTATATAATGCCCTTCTTTGTCTCTTTTGATCTTTGTTGGTTTAAAGTCTATTTAATCAGAGACTAGGATTGCAGCTCCTGCTTTTTTTTTGCTTTCCATTTGCTTGGTAGATCTTCCTCCATCCCTTTATTTTGAGCCTATTTGGGTCCTTGCATGTGAGATGGGTTTCCTGAATATAGCACACCAGTGGGTTTTGACTTTTTAATCGAATTTGCCAGTCTGTGTCTTTTGATAGAGGCGTTTAGTCCATTTACATTTAAGGTTAACATTGCTATGTGTGAATTTGGTCCTGTGATTTTGATGCTAGCTGGTTGTTCTGCCCATTACTTGATGAAGTTTCTTCATTGTGTCAATGCTCTTTACCATTTGGTACATTTTCAGAATGGCTGGTACTGGTTGTTCCTGTCTATGTTTAGTGCTTCTTTCAGGAGCTCTTATAAGGCAGGCCTGGTGGTGATCAAATCTCTGAGCAGTTGCTTGTTCATAAAGGATTTTATTTCTCCTTCGCTTATGAAGCTTAGTTTGGCTGGATATGAAATTCTAGGTTGAAAGTTCTTTTCTTTAAGGATGTTGAATATTGGCCCCCACTCTTTTCTGGCTTTCAGGGTTTCTGTCAAGAGATCTGCTATAAGTCTGAGGGGCTTCTCTTTGTAGGTAACCTGACTTTTCTCTCTGGCTACCCTTAGCATTTTTTCCTTCATTCAACCCTGGTGAATCTGATGATTATGTGCCTTGGGGTTGCTCTTCTTGAGGAATATCTTTGTGGTGTTCTCTGTATTTTCTGAACATGAATATTGGCCTGCCTTGCTAGGCTGGGGAAGTTCTCCTGGATAGTATCCTGAAGAGTTTTCCAGCTTGGATTCATTCTCTCTATCACATTCAGGTACACCTATAAAATGTAGATTAGGTCTTTTCACATAATCCCATATTTCTTGGAGGCTTTGTTCATTTCTTTTTACTCTTTTTTCTCTGATCTTGCCTTCTGGTTTTGTTCATTGAGATGATCTTCAAACTCTGATATCCTTTTTTCTGCTTGGTCGATTCAGCTATTGAAACTTGTGTATGCTTCACGAAGTTCTCGTGTTGTGTTTTTCAGCTCCATCAATTCATTTATATTCCTCTCTAAGCTGTTTATTCTCTTTAGCATTTTGTCAAACCTTTTTTTAAGGTTCTTAGTTTTTTTGCATTGCATTAGAACATGTTCTTTTAGCTCAGAGAAATTTGTTATTACCCACCTTCTGAAGCCTGTTTGTCAATTCATCAGACTCATTCTCCATCCAGCCTTGTTTCCTTGCTGGTGAGGAGTTCTAATCCCTTGGAGGAGGAGAGGCATTCTGGTTTTGGGTGTTTTCAACCTTTTTACACTGGTTTCTTCCCGTTTTTGTGGATTTATCTACCTGTGGTTTTGTAGTTGGTGACTTTCCGATGGAGTCTCTGAGTAGATGTCCTTTTTGTTGACAATGAAGTTATTTCTGTTTTTTAGTTTTCCTTCTGACAGTCAGGCCCCTCTGCTATAGGACTGCTAGAGGTCCACTCCAGACCCTGCTTGCCTGGGGATCAACTGCAGTGGCTGCAGAACAGTAAGGGTTGCTGCCAGTTTCTTCTTCTGTTATTTTTGTCCCAGAAGGATACCTACCAGATGTCAGCCTGAGCTCTCCTTTATGAAGTGTCTCTTTGAATATACGGGGGTCAGGGAGCTGCTTGAGGAGACAGTCTGTCCCTTATAGGTGCTCAAGTGCTGAGCTGTGGGCTCCATTGTTCCGTTCAGAGCTGCTGGGCAAATATGTTTAAGTTTGCTGCAGTGAAACTCATAACCACCTTTTTCTCCCAGGTGCTCTGTCCCAGGAAGTTGCGGCTTTATTTATAAGTTCCTGGTGTGCTGTTGCCTTTTTTCAGAGATGCCCTGCCCAGTGAGGGGGTAGCCTGGTCACAGTCTGCCAGCCGAGGCATTGCTGAGCTGCCATGGGCTCTGCCCAGCTGCTGTGTGAACTTCCTTGCAGTTTTGTTTATAGATGTATAGTTAGAACTGCCTCAGTAATGGCAGTCTGACTCAGTAATGGAGGACTGCCTCGGTAATGGCAGTCTGACTCAGTAATGGAGGACTGCCTCGGTAATGGCGGACTGCCTTGGTAATGGCAGACTGTCTCAGTAATGGCAGACACCCTTCCCCCAACAGAGTGGACCATCCTGGGTCCAGCTGTGCTTGCTGTGAATCTCTCAATCCGGAGCATTTCAGATTGCTGGTCTTTGTGGGGGTGGGGCCCACTGAGCCAGATCACCTAGCTCCCTGTTTCAACCCCCTTTCTTTCAGTTGAATGGGCAGCTCTGTCTCCCAGATGTTCCAGTCACCAGTTGAAATGGCACCTGGATTTGTGTGAGCTTTTGTGAGGATACCCACTGAGCCGACTGAAACAGCCATGCTGGAGACTTGTGGCACTTTTCCGCCCAGGAATCTCCTGGTCTGTGGGCAGTAAAAATTTGTTTGGAAATGTGGTAATCACTCACCCTCTGCATTTTTTCTGTGAACTGCAATCCAGAGCTATTCCTATTTGACCATCTTCGATCATCCTCTGCACCAACCCAGAGTAAATTTTTTAAATCCCTTTGAGTATCTTTTCAAGTTACCATTACCAGCACCAAAAAAAAAAAAAAAAAATCTAACCCCAAATGAAAGAATCCTCATTATAATTGCCACAGCTGTGGAGCTGCTGCTGTAGGCTGGGCACCAAAATTAGTGTTTAATCCGTGGCAAAGAAGGCATTGTACTCCATAGGTAGTAAATGCAAAGCAATAGAACCCAATGGTTAGAAAGAGTTTGGAGTCATGCCCTCTTACTTCCTCCATTTGAGTGTAAGACAAGTCACAGAAATTCTCCAAGCCTTACTGTCCTCATCTTTAAGTGAAAGATAATCATGCTATGTCACAGAGATGTCCTGGGAATTAAAAATAAATAAATAAATAAATAAATAAATAAATAAATAAATAAATAAAAACAGAGCAAAGTATCTCACACTTCAGCACATTTAGTGTGCTTATAAATGCTAATTTCATTTATACAGGGAAGAAGAAGCTTAAGCAACATCATTTGGCCAGGGCCCCACAGCTACCAGATAACAGACCTAGGACTGTCTGATTCTACAGGCTGTGTTTGCAATCACTCTGAATAATGCATAACAGTGAAGACTCTTATTTAGAACTGCGGAAAAGACAAAGAGAGGAGGCCCAGTCCACAATATCAGCTACAAAGCTTGGGTTGTTCTGAATGGACTGATGGAAAACAAACAATAGTGAACTCCCCCAAACATTTCCCACAGCAGCTGAGACTGGCCAGAATCCTGATAGGCCAGACTGGCTTTCTTGATGAGTTTTCAGGGTGCCCTTTAATCAAAAAACTGAAAAGTTTACCTGGTTGTAATGAAAATAATTCTTGGCACTGCTTCCCCAGTCAAAGGCTTGAAACTTTTGGAATTTAACAGCCTAAAAGATAATAATTTGGAAAAAAAGTTATCTGACATCGAAGTTAGAGATAACATCATAGGTAGGTTGCTGGAGCCAGCCATGACCTCAAAACCAACTTTACAGCAATAGCCAGAGTTACTCTTTATTTCCAAGGCATTATTTTAAATAAAATGGCATGGTTTTGTTCTACTTTACTGGATGACTCAATTTCTCATTGTAAGATTTTTAAGCAGCTACTACCTGATACAAGAAAGCAGCTATACACATAAGCTGTGGATTATACTAGATCAACAGTGGCTCCTGCTAGGGGAACTTTATGCTGGCATTTTCTATTGAAATTTGCATCCTAAACTTTTTCAAAGAGTTAGTGATTTTACTTGGGAAATATAGATATGTAGATAGATACATATATACATACATATGTATATTTTATAGAGAGATGGATATATATATATATAGAGAGAGAAAATAATTATACAATTGGCCCTCCATATATAGTTTTGCATCTGTGGATTCAACCAAGTGATATTTTACAGATTGAAAATATTTGGAAAAAACAATAAAAGATAACAATAAAACAATAAAAAATACTAATTTTAAAGCACAGTATAACACCTACTTACCTAGCATTTACATTGTACTGGGCTTCATAAGTCATCTAGATAAAATTTAAAGCATATGAAAGGATGTTCATAGGCTATATGCAAATACTTCCCCATTTTATATAAGGGACTTGAGTATCTATCTCTAAATTTTGGTTTGGAGGGAAGTGTCTGGAGCCAGTCCACAAAGATACTTGAGGGACAACTGTATATTTTCTATTTACCCATTCTACTGGTCTATTTATATTACTTAGTCAAATTTTAATGACTGTATCAATTAAACACTTTTTCTTGAGTACTGGTACCAGTACAATCACCAAGTAGGACTGCATGCCGGCTAATTCTAACTAGTTAGGGATATTAGAGCCATGAAATTGAAATTTACATTTATTTATATTTAAAATCGTATAATATAAAAATGTTAGCAAAAAGTCACTTATTTTTTAAATTCGAAATAATGCAAATCCATATTTCCTCTACACTCTCAAATTAAATGTACGTCAAGAATTAAACCCAAAACTGGCAAGCCAAATGAATTGAAAATGGTATTTTTTGGCCACAAGGTGGCGCCTGGTGAAAAGAAATATCCACATTTTTTTTTGTCAAAACTGCGTTTATGTGAAGTCTTTTCTTACCAACTGCATAAAATTCTACTGTTTGATGTAATAAAAGACAGAGTAAGATGATATACTACAGGAGAAATGTTTGGCATCTGCTTTTGCCATTGCAAATGACAGATATTAAATACCTGTGGCATATTTAACAAGCAATACAAAATTTGGATTCACAGCACCTGTTAATGCATCTGTTCCCCATCTTTGTCAGTGAAAATATATTGATGCAAACTATTCTGCCACTGAACACAGACAGCAGTTCATCACTTTGTGACATATCCTTCAGAATTCATATAAAGCACCAGCATGAGCATGGAAAACAAAGGTGAAACTTGCCTATAGTTCAGACTGAACTTCTAAATTTGACTTTGTGCTCAGACTCACTTAGGATTTCAAGCTATCCACTTGAAAGGGTATTTCAAAAGGAAAGTGTTACAATGACTTATATAACAAAAATATGGAAATAAGCTAACGCCCAATAATAGATATTTGGGTAAATATATCAGTATACACAAGGAGTATGCCGCTGTTATAATAGTATGATAAAATAGAAACAGAAAATGGCTTACAAATAATCTCATAAATAATATTAAATAGAAAAAGAAAATGAAACTGATATGCATCAAGGTTATATTTCTGTGATAATCATGTCACAGAGAGTATGTAGATAATGATCAGGAGGAAATGCTTATAGTATTAGGGTAAATGGTTTTAAAGTGACATTTTAAAAATTATATTTAGGTCTTGAATGGTAATAAAAATGCAAACAGGTTCAACTTTTCTAGAGTACAATATGTATCAGAAGTCTTAAAGCTATACCTACCGTCTCACTACTAAGTCTACTACTATGAATGTATCACCCTAAGAAAATACTCTCGCATATAACGACAGATGATATATGACTGCAAAACAACTATCATTGCAAAAAACAAAATGATAATAAAATTCAAGCATCAGAATACTGCCCTTTATGAAAAGTCCTGGAAAGGCATTTTTAATTATGGCAGAGACTGTCCCTCATGCCCATTCTTGCCTCTTCCTTTCAGTAACAGAATCCCTAAAGCTTTCCCTAAGCACACGGCTGCCAGGATAGAAACCACATCCTCATCTTCCTGCAAGCAGGCAGGCTATGACCATACTGCTCACTTCTGAGTTATCTCCTTCACACAAAGCCACTTGCCCTGAGCTACCTCTCTCCTGCCTTCCTGTGGGTTGGAAGAGACATGGAGGTGACCCAGCTGCAGCCAGGGAACTGGGTCCCTACATGACCTCACAGAAAGCAGCCACAATCCCCTCTATCATCAATCTGGGGCTCTGCTCTCTGAACTTTATTATAAGAAAGAAACTCTTTATTTAGCAGCTGTATTTTGGGGTTTCTAATACATCAGCTTAGCTTGTATCTAGCAAATATAATGGTATTTCATTAAATGAAAATTTACTTAAAAGCAGATGTAGTATGATCTGACTTTTGTCATGGAAATGATTATATTATAAAATTATAAGATTATACCAAAATATTAATAGTGACTATTGCTGGGTGCTAAACAGTCATTTTTCTTTCACTCACATATTTTCTAAAATTTCATAAAACATATTACATGTATAGCAAAAGTTATCCTGAATATCCTTTATATGGTGTTCTTTAGAAGTCTTCCAAAAGTATGTTTTTTCCTTTAAAAAAAAAAAAAAACAGCACATCAAAATCATCTAAGGTACTTATTCAAACATAGATCTTAGGATCACAGCCCTAGGAATTCAGAGTCTCCACAGGGCTCAGGCCCAAGAATCTGTATTTTTAATAGCACCTTAGGTAGTTCAGAACAACACTGGAAAGATATGTTGGGATGGCTTTCCTCAAACAGGCGTGAGTACCTGGACTCTGGTCAAGTCGACTCTGGGGAGCTTCAAAGTTCATCAGGTTTATAAGGGGAATGGAAGATAAGCACACTAAATTTAAAAGCCCACTAAAGAATGAGGTATGGCATTTATTAACAAGTTAATATGCATTATTTAAACAAAAAGTCAACTTCTGAATGTATGTAAATAAAATGGCCTTTAAGGTCAACCCCAAACTCATACCATAAGAGCCCTCAAATGCCACACCTGAATTCTAGCCTCAGCCTGCCCGGCATCCAGACCTGCCCGGCATCAAGACTTGCCCACCTTCCACAGAAGCCTTTTCCTGGGCTGCCTCTTGGAGCCTGCAGCCTGTACCAGTGGCAGCCCCTGGCCAATAGCCCAGAGGAGGGAGAGCCAAAGGGAAGATCATACAAAACGCTGCACAGAGCAACCATTTTATTGACAAAAGATGGTTCAGTGGTCAGAAGAGCAAAGGGCCAGGCTGCTTTCTACAGCAAATCTGGGCTTTGCAAATATTCTAGAGGTATATTCTAGTGTAGTTATAATCTAAAGTCACCAGGTCACAAATGGGGCAGAGAGCCCCCTCACCCTGCAGCCTTTGACCCTGGCTAGCTTCTGGGTAAGTGGGCTGGAACAAGAGCAGTAGCCTAGATGACAGCCAATCCACTGGCTCTACTGCAAACCCCATGCCAAGAGGAGGCCCAAGACACAGAAGGGTGAAGCAACGCAGGTCTGTAATATAAAATGGAGTTGTCCCAGAGCAGCCTTGGTTTCAACATCCCAAGGGCATCTGAAGTCCCAGGTCTGGTGGCCATTTGTACTTTGCTGAGGCCTGGGGTATACTGTGCATGGGCTGCTGGCGGTCACTAAGCTGGTAGGAAAGCTCAGCACCTGTCTCCAGCCGGCTCAGTCACCCTCCATCATCTCTGGGGGTGCCATAACTGCTAAGGTGACAGACATTGGGCCTTTCGGGAAAATGTGCATTAGGTAAGAGGCTCCAGGCATCCTCAAAAATGTAGGGGAATTCTAGTGACAGGGTATATGAAGAAAACAAGTGACTATCAGCATAAATGTGACCAAGGAAACAAGCGGAGATCTGAACCAAGAACCAAAAATCCTCAATATTTATGAATTTGAGAACTTTTGAAGGTTTTGGGCATTCCATAAGTGGTAAGTGTGTGCTGTCTAGCATGTCATGAACTATTTGCATTCCAGATGCCCCTCTTCTAGGCCACAGCAAACTCTGCCCCTGAGGAACTGACACTCTCAGCCTTCTAGTTCCTGTAAAGGGCCAGGCACCTGAGGCCAGGCTCTTCCTAGTTCCTTAGAGATAAGCCCCAGGGAGAGGAGAACTATAACACTGTTGGAGCTCCTGGGGCAACTGAAGAAGGAGATGAAAGTATCAGGATGTCCCGATCAGTGACTCCCAAACCTGGTAGGGCAGAAGAATCTACTAGGCAGATTTTTTAAAAAAACAAATCCTCAAAAATAAAAAGGAATGAACCACTGACATACACAACATGGGTAAATCACAAAACAATTATGCTGAGTGGAAGAAGCCAGACAAAAACAAGTATAAACTGCATAGCTGTTCTCATACAAGCTCTAGAAAATGTAAACTAAGCTACAGTGACAGGAAGCAGATCAGTGGGATGGATGAGAGGGGTAGGAGGAGGTGTCATAAAGGAGCAGCAGGGACCTTTTAGGGTGATGATATATTCACTGTGTTGATTATGGTGATGGTTTCACAGGTGTATACAAACACTGAAATATATCAAATTGTGCACTTTAAATATTGTATGTCACTTATACCTCAATAAAATTTTTAAATTAATAATAAAAGTGGCGAGGCACAGTGGCTCACTCCTGTAATCCAGCACTTTGGGAAGCTGAGGTGGGCAGATCATGAGGTCAGGAGTTCGAGATCAACCTGGCCAAGATGGTGAAACCCGATCTCTACTAAAAATACAAAAATTAGCTGTGCATGGCAGCGAGTGCCTATAATCCCAGCTATTCGGGAAGCTGAGGCAGAGAATTGCTTGAACTCGGGAGGCAGAAGTTTCAGTGAGCCGAGATCATGCCGCTGCACTGCACTCCAGCCTGAGTGACAGAGCAAGACTCAGTCTCAAAAATAAATTAATAATAATAATAATAACAAAAGTATAGATTCTCTAGTCCAAATGATTGGGACACAGGAGTCTTTGTTTTTATAAGTCTGGATGGTAGCCAATCCAAGAGTTCCACTATAATCCCAACTCCTTTTACCTTTTTAAAGCAATGTTTCATTAAAGGGTGTACTTTCTAAAGCAATTCAGTGATTCTTCTGCAAGCAGTGACTGCCAGGTGTTTGGAAATTACTATTCAAGACACTTACAGTATCTTGGTTTAGGGCTTAAATGGTGAGTTGTTTCATATTTAAAATGAACTTAGTTAAAAAAAGACATTGCACATAATTATGTCCTGAGGTGGAAAGAAGTTCCTGTCATATTGTCAGGTGAAAAAAGAAAAGCAAGCTGTAAAACGATAAGCAGGAGAAAAATCCATCTATTTCTACATCTACTATTGCTATCCATGTCTTTAACAGCATCTTTTTGAAAAGAGGTATAGAATAGAATGTAGAGACATTCAGTATCTATAGATGTGCATTTCCTCTCCATCTAGGGTTATAGAGTGATTTTATTTTCACTTTAGGAGATTTTTGTTCTAGATGTAGTTACTAAATTTTCTAGAATGAACATGCCTTATTTATGTCATAAAATAATCAAAACTGTATTTCAATAGTCAGGGGCCCCCATTCACATCTGTGAGTGGTTTAGCTCCAGTTTATCCACTGCTGTTCCAAGCACATTGTGTTCTGGGCTCATGTTGAAACAGTGGTTTCTATCTCCAAAACCGCTTTAAAATCACTCTTTGTGAAGCAACACAGAAATAAAATAAAGCTAGGACTCAGTGAGAAACAGATGGAGGGGAGGAAACAGGAGGAGGAAAAGAAAGAGGGAGAGAAGGCAAGGGAGAGAATATGTAAACCTGAGACTTGAAGAAGGGAGAGGAGGAAAAAGAAAGAGGTCAACCCCGTAGCTGTCTGTGAACCCATGCATAATACAGTGTGTCCCACCAAGGCTATCAAAAGCAACACAAGCGTGATGACAAAAGCCCGAGACTCTGGGGAAGAAAACCAGATCAGATTTGTAAGCAGATGGTCTTTCTATTTGGGAAGGGTTTACATGCCCAGACCTTTCTGATGTTGATTTACCTAAGCCCAGCTGCACTCCTGGCATGCCTACCTGGCTCCAGTGTAACATGTTCTGCACAGAAGTTCCAGCAGGAGAATGGGTTGTATACACATCCACTCGAGACTGCAAAATAAATACATTGAAATGAAGAAAACAGCATTAAGGTGGCATTGATAATAAACATTGTGTTTTGCCCTTCAAATCACTAAAAACTAGAGCCACAATCTCAAGTTTATGAGATCAAAGGTAGAAGAAAATTATTTGCTTAAAAATCTGTCATGTAAAAATACATACAACCACACTCAGAGTACGATGTGAAGGAGGTGCAACAATATGGTAAGCATGGGACTGTGTGGGTGGTCTTTACAGGGCATGTTCCTTTTCTTCTTCATGCTTTCCTGAATTTCCCAAATTTCATATAACAATTATCAGGCGAAAGAAAAATGGCACTTAAATTCCTTAGGGCCTTTATTCTAGGATTTTAACACCTGTTTTTAAAATGCTACATGACAAACTAACAAATATATTTAGAAACACCAGCATAGTATTGGCTAAGGGTTTACATTTTATAAAATAAAATGGGTTTAAATTTTATAAAATTTTTTATACATACACAGACACAAGTGTGTGTGTGTGTGTGTGTGTGTGTGCAAGTATACACATATGTGTATGTAAATGACCATTCCAAATTTAAATACTTAGAGTAATTTTTTTAATTTGTGTATTTTAGATTTGGGAAATACATGTGCAGGCTTGTTACCAGGGTAGACTGCATGATGCTGAGATGTGGGCTTCTACTGATCCCATCACCATAGTACTCAATATTGGCTATGGTACTCAACAGGAAGTTCTTCAGCCCTTGTCCCTCTCCCTCCTTCCTTTTGGAGTCCCCAGTGTCTATTGTTCCTATCTTTATGTCTACCCCTTACTTTAATTTCTAAAAGAAATAAATCACTAGAATGAATATAAATATTACAACTTAAATTGTGACAGATCTCCTCATTCAATAGTCTCCATCTAAACACAACACAGGAAGGTGACGGCCACCAGCCTGAGGATAGCAGCAGGTGGTACTGTATTCCTGGCATTGGCCAAAGTTCATTCTTGTGCCTCTCAAAGGAAAGACCCTTTAGAGTTCTGATGAGGTCAATCCTGCCTCTCCCACATCATTCAACACAAATAAGCATATTTACAGATAAAAGAAAATCAAATCTTACTATAAACAGGCATACCATATTTAAATTTCTCTCATTAAATCCACACAGAAGAAAAAAGAGATTTCCACAGAGCTCCTTCAGTATGACATGAGTGCAAACATGGGTACCCAGCCACTTCAAAAATGCACTCTGGGGAAGAAATTCTTTGTCTCCAAATAAGTCCTACAAAATAAAAAGAAACCCAAGAATATCTCACATTTCCTTCTGGTGCACAGGTCTCCATGACTCACCTCAGAAGCAGAGACAAGCAGCCAGTGTCTCCACAGTCTCGGGAGAGACTGGCAGCCAGTGGACATTCAAACCAGGATGCTTTTGCAAAAGTTTACTAAGGCAAAAATCACACACTGCAGAGGTGTATGTAAATTCTCCAAATGAAGAGAAGGAGGCAGAAAATAAAATAAGTTTACAGCAGACTTCTGCAATGGGAAAGGGCCTTAATGATCCCCTATCCCAGGGCCATCCCAAGTAGTTTTCATCTGACTCTGATGGATGGGTGGTTACTTCTAAGAAACAGTCAAAGCTGTGATTGATCAGCAATGTCTTCCAGATGTGTGTCCATCTAATTCAATGCTACCGGCCAGCAAGCCAAATCCAGTCCACTCCTTGATTTTTGTTTTTAAATTTTTTTTATTGGCCAGGCATGGTGTCTCATGCCTGTAATCCCAGCACTTTGGGAGACCAAGGCAGGAGGACTCCCTGAGCCCAGGAGTTTGAGACCCGCCTGGGCAACATGGTAAGACCCTCATCTCATTAAGTTTAAAAACAAAAACGAACAAACAAAAAAACATTTTTATTGTGGTAGAACATACATAATATAACATTTACCATTTTAATCATTTGAAACAGGGATCCTCAACTCCCAGGCCGTGAACCAATTCCAGTCCATGGCCTGTTAGGAATCAGGCCACAGAGCAGGACGTGAGTGGCTGGCAAGTTAGCCTTACCACCTGAGCTCTACCTCCTGTCAAATCAGCAGTGGCATTAGATTCTCATCGGAGCACAAACCCTACAAACTGCACATGCGAAGGATCCAGGTTGCAAGCTGCTTGTGAAAATCTAATGCTTGATGATCCTAGGTAGAACAGTTTCATCCCCAAACCATCCACCACACCATCCATGAAAAAATTGTCTTCTGCGAAACTGGTCCCGGGTGCCAGAATGGTTGAGGACTGCTGATTTAGAAGAGTTCAGTTTAGTGGTACTAAGTACACTCACACTGTTGTGCAACCATTGCCACTATCTTCAGAACTTTTCCATCTTCCTAAACTGAAACTCAGTACTCATTGAACAACAACTCCCCATTCCCCCTCCCCATAGCACTACCTATTTTTATAAATAAAGTTTTATTGGAACACTACTATACTCATCTCTACACATTGTTTCTGACTGCTTTCATGTTATAATGGCAGAGTGGTGTTTTTACAAGAAACCAATGGCCCACAAAGTCAAATATATTTACTGACTGGCCCTTTCATTTACTGACTGAAAAGTTTGCCAACCCCTGGCCTACACTGTTCCTAATCAATGGTCGGTGAACCTGTGTTCAAGTATTTGCAGGGCAATCTCTACACTCTAAAGGAAGATCTTCACATACTTGTGCAATGGAAAGAGGAGAAAGATCTTCCTTATATTGAACCCAAACCTGCCCCCTTATAATTTACACTCTGGCTCATGTCTATCCTCTAGAGGGACAAACAGAAATAAACAACCCAAATGCCTATAAAGGCAGTTTTAGAAGTTGAATTGTATCTCCCTTAAAAAAAATATAAAGAACCCCTAACCCACAGTATCTCAGAATAGCCATATTTGGAGATAGCCTCCTTACAGAGGAATCAAGTTAAAATGAGGTCATTAGGGTGGGCCCTAATGCAATATGATTGCTGTCCCTACAGAAAGGGGAAATTTGGGCACAGTGACAGACATGCACACAGGGAGAATGGCATGTGAAGATGAAGGCAGAAATCAGGGTGTTGCTAACAAGCAAAACAATATATTTCTTTCAGTGCATCTGTATGTATATAAATTCACATACAAGATCTTTAGGAAAAGACCCCAAAATGAGCGCTGTGTTTAATTCTGAGAAAAGTAGGAGAAGTCTTGATAGTTCAAGAGTACTTTATTTGTAATCTCTGAACTGTTCATAATGAAAATTCATGCTTCCATTACCCAGAGCATCAAAAATAAACTTAGTCAGAGGGGCTACATCTTATCTGCATGCTCTGGTCCCTGGTGCAGTAAATCTCCTATTATGTGAAGTCAGGTTTTGAGATCAGAGAGGCCATCTTTCCTGTTAAAGTCTTCTAAATGGCCCATGAGAGACATCACACCTGATTTCAAGTATATATTTCTATACAGGATTTCATGTGTCTGTGTAAACATATATTTCATAAAAGACATATATAATGCATGCATAACAGACCATCTGGACTTAGCTGGCTTAAAACTCTTTTTCATGAAATCTATTTCCTCCTTGAACAGAGCTTGGGGTCTCGAAGCTTTAGGGCAGACCTCTGATGAAGCTACTGGCTGTGTTTTGGAGCCATATTATAAAATACGGTAATGATGGTGTTGTTAGATCTCCCTCAGTGTAGCTAGGGATGGGCTTTTGGGAAAAGCACATTTCCTGTCTCCCATCTCCTCCTACCTCCTCTGTGCATAGGCTCATCTCATGGGATAAAGGGCAACTCCACCAATGCTTAAACAATTTTCTCCCAGAACCCCCTTGCTGTCCCTATGAGGTGGGCAGAGCTGTACTGACAATGCTAACCATGAGTACACGTGGCACCAGTGTGCAGGGAATGACAGGCATCCCAGGCCACCCCTGGGTCTGGAAGGAGGGGTAAATGGAAGAAGAAAAGCCCATTGTTCCACTGATATCAAAATGCAGGGAGGAAGGCACAGCTTCTCCCTCCACTGGCCAGTTCTTCCGATCTGCGGAGGAATCTGTGGGGAGAGGAGAGGGATAGGAGGGGTGCAAGTACCTTAATGAGAAGATCTGGAAAACGTCCTAATTTGGCCAGTGGGCTAGTACAGAAGTCCACGGAAGCCACAGGAGCCAGGGCAAAAAACATTTTAATCCTTTTGGCCAGCTCAGGTATCTGTGAAAATGCTATAAAACCTGTGGGAACAAAGGGAAGAAAGCAGGAATTCCATTTTCTGGGATTTCCTTTTCTCAGAAAAGACAAAGGGCATCACCCGCAGTGTCCTCTCACAGTGGCCTGAGACCACACAAACACCACCACCGGCAAGAGGCAAAACACTTGACATGGAGCCCTCTGAACTTCCGTGTGCCCGAACACTAAATTTGATTAAACTAGTAAATCAAGCATTTGTAAATGCTAGTTCCAAATCTCGACCTAGATAAATGCTGAAAGAAATCCAGGCTGGGAGAACCAGAAAATCTTTCCAGTTCCGTTTCCAATTTAAATCACAGACTGTATTTCCAAGAGCCTCACCCCATCACTTTTAGCCCCACCATGCCCCTTCCCCAAAGGACAATTCCCAGACACCACGTTCAAATAAACCACCAATTATTTCAAAGGAACACACAGTTAGAATCTCCTAGCTTTAAAATATTTTTTAACCCTTGATATGGTTTGGCTGTGTCCCCACCCAAATCTCATCTTTAATTGTAGTTCCCATAATTCCCATGTGTTGTGGGAGGAACCTGATGGAGGATAATTGAATCATGGAGGCAGTTTCCCACGTGCTGTTCTTGGGGTAGTGAATGCGTCTCATGAGATTTGATGGTTTTATAAGGGGAAACCCCTTTTCACTTGGCTCTCATTCTCTCTTGTCTGCCATCATGTAAGACATCCCTTGATCTTCCACCATGATTGTGAGGCCTCCCTAGCTCACCATCCATTAAACTGTGAGTTCATTAAACCTCTTTTTCTTTATAAATTGCCCAGTCTCATGTATGTCTGTATTAGCACTGTGAAAACAGACTAATACAACCTTCTTTGACTTCTTGCCACTTGGCCCCAGAATGTCACTTTAGTGAGCAGTGGAGCAAAGAGCACAAGTAGAAACTCCTGCTTACTATAATTATGGGCAATTTTTATTTTCTTTAACTTTGCTAAATTTTCTGTTTTTCTACAGTGAACACACATTACTTAAATAATCAGCATAAATTAAAATGCACATCACTTTTCAAAATTGTTTGTAAACTAAATGTAACTTATACCTGCAGTTAGTTAAATTCCACTTAACTTCAGAAAGCAGTACTTTTTTTTCGTTTTCTTTTAAAATGCCACTGAATTTAGAAACTACTTGTTTTCTACCCTCTCACATCCCCATCTTGCTTTATCTAGGAAAACATGTAATATATCGGGGCTTACATTAATTTCAATTTCGAGAAAACTATATACCATTAATTTTCAGAGAAGACTAAATGTTACCAAAATTCCTTATCCTATTCATTATTTCTGTTTGGCGTTTTAAAATAAACTGTATTTGAGCTTACGTCTTTTTATATTTCACTTGTAAGTACAAACTCTGTAATGAAGACTTTATATCGACTTCTGATCTTATTTACATACATACCTATGGTGGTGCCTTGAGAATGACCCACATAATACACTTGTTCTTGGCCAGTTTTATTCAAAATGAAGCTAATAGAAGCTGGTAGGTCATATTTTGCCATCTCATCATAACTGTAATCCAAGAGAAGAACTCTTTCATTGAAATAGTACATGCAATAGAATAGCACACACATACTGAGTATGCAGTTTAATGAGTTATCACAAACTAAACACAGCTGTGAAAGCCAGCAATGAGTCCAGGAAACAATATCAGAAGGACTGCAGAAGCCCCCTTGGGCGCTCTTACAATTGTGTCTCCCAAAGGTAACTATTGTGCTCATTTTGCACACCATAAATTAGTTGTAGCCATTTTAAATATTTCTGTAAGTAGAATTATACAGTGTGTATTCTTCTGTATCTGGTTTCATCCATTTTTTGCTGCATATAATCGTAGGTTGTTCATTCTTATTCTACTATATAAATATATAACACTTTGTCCATTCACTGCTGACATGCATTTGAGTCGTTTCCTGTTTTCTGCTGTTACAAATAATGTGACAATAAATCTATTTTTGTATATGCCTTTTGGTAAAAGCTCTCATTCTTGTGTTTCAGGTCCTTAGAGTGGCCTCTGGTTTTACAAACGGGAAGCAAGCCCAGAGGCTGCTATTGTGCTGCTGACTTTCTCTAATACCTGAAACCAAAACATAGACCAAAATCCAGGTGTGCATATGGGCATGTGTGTGTGCCTGCTGCCACTGTCAGGAGAAGAGCCAACACCTAGCAAGCTCCTACAATGTGCCAGGCTCTGTAGAGGTTCCTTCCTGCATCCTCTCTTTTAAGCCCCCAGTGACCTTATGAGGTAGGTGTTTATTATGCCCCATTTTAACAAATGAGGAAACCAAGACACAGGGGGCTTATGTAATATGTCCAATGTTGTACAGCAATTAATTGGTAGAGCCAGAAGTAAGACAGAGGAAAGGATAATTTCTGGAAAGAAGAAAAGTGAACATCTGGAGTACATATTTATGGAGAAAGGAGGAAAGTTATGGAACCGCATTTACCCAGCAGCTCCCACACCACCAGAAATGCCAAAATAACGTAAGAATTCCTAACTAAATCTAAATCTTAAAGTAATCATTTACTTATAATTTACTTTACTGCTAGTCATTAAATTCCTAGCAACATTTAAAAACTTTCAAAAGACACCAGCTTCCCCTCTCATACAACTTCAAAGTTACCCACCCATCTGCCTCGTCTGCTGGAATCCTGTGTGTCTGCTTTAAGAGCACTAAGGAAATACAGCCATGCCATTATCAATTCAAATATACCTGAAAGCCCAGAATTCATCCTGAGAAACTGAGAGTGTCTTATGTTTCCGAGACCAGGTATTTCCTCTGCTGTTGCCCATCCACACATCAAAACCAGCATCAGCAAGAATGAAGCCCAGGCTGCTGTTGGCAAGGTTTGTGACCCAGTTACTAGAATCCGCCAGCAAGCCATGTTGCAGGAAGACAACTGGTTTGGGACCTGAAAAACATTCATTGTTTAGGAGGTAGAAGCACCAAGCTTCAAAACAAACATGATATCTTGCTAAATAGAACATTCATAAAAGATCCATAAGCAAATAATGAACTAGAAGTAAATTAAAATCTTGAGGTAGCGATGTACTCCCACATGACATTAGTAAAGAATTTTTTTAAACAGCGCTGGCAAGGTAGCAGTAAAACTGGACCATGTTTTGCATGACCAGCAACAAGACACACTTACTTAGCAGCATGAACAAAAATCAACATATTTTTAAGAACTTATAAGATGTTTTTACAGTTTGCTTTGGTAATTGCATCTCTCACAATAATTCCTAACAAAATAAACCAAAGGAAAGAAAAAGATCACACATGATGAGACACTACTATACATGTATCAGAATGACCAATATCCAAAAACGCTGAAAACACCAATTGCTGATGAGGATGTGGAGGAATAGGAAATTTCATTCATTGCTGGTAGAAATGCAAACTGGTAGCACCACACTGGAAAAGCTTGACAGTTTCTTACAAAACTAAACAGACTCTTACCATATAATCCATATGAAATACCACATAATTCCTTGGTATTTTACCCAAAGGAGTTGAAAACAACGTTTACACAAAACCTGCATATAGATGTCTATAGTAGCTTTACTCATAACTGCCAGAATTTAGAAACAACCAAGATGTCGTCCAGTAAATGAATGGATGACCAAACTGTGCTACATCCGACGATGGAGTGTTGTTCAGCCCTAAAAGGAAATGAGCTATCAAGCCATGAAAAGACATAGAGGAATCTTAAATGCATATTACTAAGATCTATAAAGGCTACATTCTATATGACATGCTGGAAAAGGCAAAACTAGAGAGACAGTAAAAAAGATCCTGGTTGCCAGAGGTTAGGAGAGAGGAAGGGATTCATAGAGCAAAGAGGATTTTTTAGGGCTGCGAGACCACTCTGTATGATATTAAAGTGGTAGATACCTGTCATCATACATTTGTCCAAAACTATAGAATATACAACATAAAGAGTGAACTGTAACGGCCAAGTATGATGGTTCACACCTGTAATCCCAACACTTGGGGAGGCTGAGGTGGGTGGATCACTTGAGGTCTGTAGTTTGAGACTAGCCTGGCCAACATGGCGAAACCCTGTCTCTACTAAAAATACAAAAAAAAAAAAAAATTAGCTGGGCATGGTGGCATGCACCTGTAATCCCAGCTATTCAGGAAGCTGAGGCAGGAGAATTGCTTGAACTCAGGAGGCAGAGGTTACAGTGAGCCAAGATTGCACCACTGCACTCCAGCCTGGGTAACAGAATGAAAGTCCATCTCAAAAAAAAAAATGAGTGAGACTCCATCTCAAAAATAAAAAGTGAACCCTAATGTAAACTATGGCCTAGTGTTAATGTAGGTTCATCAGCTATAACAATTACAATTCCACTCTGGGGGACATTCATTACAGGGGAGTGTGGGGGCAGAGGGTATATGGGAAATCTCTGTACCTTCCACTCAATTTTGCTATGAACTTAAAACTGCTTTTAAAAAAATAAAATTTAATACAAATGTTTTATGCTAAAAAAGTTATATAGATAAAAAGGGTCACACACACAAATTCATAAAATTATGTGTATGTGTCTCCCTGTGAGAATTTATTTTCTACTCCCCTGTACCTGAGACAATGATACAGCAGAAAAAAACAGGCCAGGCACAGTGGCTCACACTTGTAATCCCAGCACTTTGGAAAGCTGATACAGATGGATCACTAGGTCAAGAGATAGAGACCATCCTGGCCAACATGGTGAAACCCCATCTACTAAAATTATAACAATTAGCTGCGCATGATGGTGCATGCCTGTAATCCCAGCTACTTGGGGGGCTGAGGCAGGAGAATCACTTGAACCCAGGAGGCAGAGGTTGCAGTGAGCTGAGATTGCACCACTACACTCCAGCCTGGTGACAGAAAGAGACTCTGTCTCAAAAAAAGAAAAGAAAAGAAAAGCAGGAAAGGAAAGGAAAAGGAAAGGAGAAAAGAAAGAAGACAAAGACATGGAAGCCAAAGAAACCTGACCTCAAGCTGCTTCTCTAATGCTGAGACTTTTCGATTATTTGTGAAACAAGCCTTTATTGAGTGCCAACTATGTGCCAGGCATTCTTTTCAGCACTGAGAACAAAGCAGAGAACAAAAACAAGAGGGAAAAAAAGTACCCCCATGGAGCTGACATTATACTGACCATGAGTTTCATTTTATTCACTTATGTGATTGATTGATTGATTGATTGATTGACTGATTGATTGAGAGAGATAGGGTCTTGGTCTGTCACCAGGCTGGAGTGCAGTGGCATGATCTTGCGTCTCCTGGGCTCAAGTGATCCTTCCACCTCAGCCTCCGGAGTAGTTTGTGATTACAGGCATGCACCACCACAGCCAGCTAATTTTTGTGGGTTTTGTGGAGAGGATGTTTCACAATGTTGCCAGGCTGTTCTCAGACTCCTGGGCTCAAGTGATTCTCCCACTCAGGGCCCTGAGGAGCTGGGATTACACGCATGAACCACAACATCCAGCCAATTTTTTAAAAAATTTTTTCATAGAGATGAGTTCTTACTGTGTTGCCCAGGATGGTCTCAAACTCCTGGCCTCAAGTGATTCTCTTGCCTCAGGCTCTTAAAGTGCAGGGATTACAGAAGTGAGCCATCATGTCTGGCTGCTGTGATTTTCTAATCACAAAATAGAAATGCCAGGGCCATGTAAATGAACTTCTAGACATGGGGAGAAAATAGAAAGCAAATAGAACAAGATTAGGGCTACTCAATATGCTCATGTTTGCCTTCAAAGGTTCATTTTAATGCAATATTAACAAGACTGAATTTACTATGAAAAGTGTATGTGGAAGGCACTGTGGTAGATACAGTGTCTTATGCACAGGCTTCTTCACTTCAATGAAGATGATAATCCAGCTAGGAAAATATGAAAAAAAATGATCATTAAAAGTTCAAAATTATAAACTTCAGTGTAAGTGACAGTAATAATCACCAAAATTAATTCATCATTAAATTATAGTTGAAAAAAGTGTTTTGAATAATAGTTCATCCAAAGTAGGGCTGCCTTGTTGGCAACTGCAGGCAGCGTCGTCATTTCATGGTAACTATACAATGCAGTGTGAACGGCACCCAGGAGCTATACGATGCAGTGGCTTTGCCCTACTGATGGAGAAGAAAGAAGGGCTTTCCTGCTCATGCCACAGCTCCTTAGGTATGCTGAGACCCTTTTCACGCATAGAAAGTGATTGGGGGGCTAGGCCATGAGGAAGGCAACTTGACTTTCAAAGGCCAGGAGCAGGATGCTCCCACAGGTCAGGTCATTTCCAACAAAAACAACTGCAATTGTCTTCCCTCGGGATGCAGAGTCAAAGTGAAACAAGAGGAAGGCTCCATAGGTGGCCTAATTCTTGGCACCTGTTCCAATCTGTGCCTCTGTAGCTAACAGTGGAAAACCCGAGGCTGCCTGTTCCACTTCTCAGGGAAGAGTGTCCAGAGAAAGGCAGGAATGGTTTGAAACCAGAGAGGCCCTGGGGCAGGGATAACTGAGAGAGGAGGAGGAGGGTGATGTGTGGCAGCCAGGCCAGAACAGAGGCTGGAAGGGAGATGTTGGCCAGCTCATGGGAGCAAGACTCAGCTCCCCACCTTCTCTCGATGAGGAATGTTTAAAATTCCCCTGAAGTCTCTGTACTTCTCTCTCTAACCTCCAGGAGCTTTGAAGGGGAAATGTGGAAGTGGACAAGTCAAAGATATATCAGGAAAATCTTTAAACATCCCCAATAAATAACTCCTGGATTCCCCAGGAAAGTCTTTAAACATCCCCAATGAATAACTCCTGGAATCCCAAGGGCAATGAGGAGCTGCCGCAGCTTTCCTGGGAGGTAAGTGTAAAACAAGGAATGCATGTGAACAATTGCATGTGGACAGCTGGAGCACATGCTACCCAGGAGACCACGTCTAAGGCAGCTGAGTGGCTTCTAAGAACACCTGTAAATGACCTCCTTCCACCCAGACCTAATTCACACCTGTACAACGCTTTTCTCAGGGAATTACTTCATCCTTTAAAGGAGCCTTCTAAAAAGTTCCCAGACCTTTACCCTGCCCACCATGGAAGGTTTTCCCAAAGCTCCTGGCTTTGCCCCATGTATTACATTTCTGTGGATTTGACCTTGCCCAAAACAACCATTACTGCAATATAGGTTATAAAGAGTTCATGTTTGACAGAAAAAGAAACAAAGAAAATAACAGTTTAGCAACATTAAAATAAACTATTTACATGAAGGGGTTATCTATGGATATTCATTACCCCTAACTCAGTGCCACAAGTGGCTGGGCACAAAATGGGAGTGACAGCTCAGGAATAAAGAGAACACAGCAGCACACACGCATGTACGAACACATGCACATAAACAGACCTGCTGGTGTAGACCGCAGAGTGACAGCAAAGCTGTCCAGTGGGATTGATGGGGAGAGTGTGGACAAAACTCAGGGATTTGTTAAGACATCTGTAAAATAGAAAGAACAAATCAAAGCCACTATTTTTCTAATTGTTTTGCTTGTTTGTTTGTTTGGGTTTTTCCATCCCTCACTTCAAACTGAATACAAAGGCTCAATGAACAACAGACACAAAAGATGCACCAGATGGGAAAGAGACAGTGAATCTATTCTTTGCAAGCTAAATGTTTTCAAATCTGGAAAATCTGGGCCAAGCACTGCAAAGGGTACTGCAGACCACACTGTTTTCTCATGGGAAATACTGACAGATGAGGAAAGGGGCTGATAAAGGCAAACACCTGACAAATGGCATGGCTTTAGAGTAATGGAGGCCACTCAGCTGTGACGTCCACATTCAGCTGAAGAATTTTTAATGAGAATGTGCTGTATCTTAGGCAGTGCACTAGAAATTAAAATATCAAGAACTGATTTGAAAACACATATTATGTTTTGTGTAAACCTTTAGCGATGCCTACTGAGTAGCAGCCACTGTGCTATTAGGTTGTTGCAAAAGTCATTGTGGTTTTTGCAATGGCAGGCCAGGCACAGTGGCTCACACCTGTAATCCCAGCACTTTGGAAAGCCAAAATGGGCAGATCAATTAGGTCAAGAGTTTGAAACCAGCCTGACCACCATGATGAAACCCGTGTCTAATAAGAATACAAAAAATATATATATTAGCCAGGCATGGTGGTGGGCACCTGTAATCCCAGCTACTTGGGAGGCTGAGGCAGGAGAACTGTTTGAACCCAAGAGGTGGAGGTTGTGGTGTACCGAGATTGCACCACTGCACTCCAGCCTGGGCTACAGAGCAGGACTCCATACCCCCCCTCCAAAAAAAAAAAGTAATAGCAAAAACTACAATTACTTTTGCACCAACCTAATAGATGCTGGGAATGCAAAGACTGGTAACCCACACTCCCTCCCACAGGGAGCTCCATCGTCTGGGCTGACAGATGCACAATGACCAGCCCAGCAAGAAGAAGGCTAGAGCACCACTCAGGAAGATCCAGAAGAAGGAGAAAGTTACTCAGCCAGAGGGAGAAACATTTGACCCAGATCCTAAGTAAGAGACAGATGTTTCCACAAAGGGTTCTGGAGAAAGCACAGGAGCCAAATAAATAGAGAGCTGATACCGAACCCACGCCTTGGCTGGGTGGGACCCCATGGTGCACATGAAGGGCTCCCTACCTGATTCTGACATGCAGCCAGGCTGGGAAACCACTAGGAAAGTCCAGTGCCTCGTGTGACTTGGGGACACAAGGTATAGGAAGGACTTCATGGGGTACACATCTTTCCAGGCTGGGCCAGTTTCCTTTCATCCCAGAACAAAAAAAAAGGCTCTTCTGAGGAGGGAGATGCAGAGGATATAACTTACTGAGCTTCCAGAGACAGCAGTCCCATTAGGCATGATGGATCCTCAACAAAGAAAATAGTATCGAATCCTGGGGCAGAAAACCTTTAAAAATGTCTGCTAAACTGCTTGCCCCTTCCCTCAGGCATTGGGTGAATACCAAAGGGTATGGAATAGACTGGGCACTGGAAGCAGGCCCAGCCAACTGTCTGCCAGCTTCTCTCACCTGCTCCCACCAGGGGGAAGATAGTAAGGTACAATGTGGTTCTTTCCCATCCCACCACCAAACAAGGATTTAAGGATTTACTGGCAAAAGATGTTTCTCTCTGGGAGGGTTAAACCTGTTGCCACTCACATCTTCCCGTGAACTATTTTAGATTTCACTTCACCTTGCTGAGAACAGCTGATTGAAATGATAGCTAGCTCCGACTGTATGCTTATATGCTCTAGGTACTGTATTGAAAATCCTTTGAAGTTGGCACTACTGCCATTTAACAGAACAGGGAATTGTGGCAGAGAAGTCATGTAACTTGCCCAAGGCTGAATGAGAGCTAGGAAGTAGAGAAGTTGGAGTCTAACCAGGGGTGTCTGACACCACAGGCCATGCTTTTCACTGCTTTGCTAGGGAAAGAAGGTTAACAAGAGAGAAGTCTCTAGAACACACTGAGGCCTTCTGGCTGAAGGCAGGAAGCTATTTTGAAAGGATGTGGACAAGGTGCTTGAAGAAAGTCATCTCTAGTAGATGGATCGGATAGGGAATGAAAGGAGGGGAACTCACTTGGCCTCACCTGTTCAAGCAGCTTCTCCAAGGCCCAGCTTTTTCAATGCACTCAGGCATCCTGAAGTCCTGTTTGTCTGAGCAACAAACCAGCATGACAGGTCAAAGGCTGCCTTCCCCAGCTGTGCCCTACGGGTGGCTCTAGGAGGGCTGGGGATTAAGGGAAAAGACTAAAAGATCATTTCTTGGCCTGTAGATGGCAAGTAATTTCATCATGGTCCTAAATAGGACAAAGCTGGTGCCAGTTCCATGATGCTGCCTTTCCAGTGTGGGTGGAAGCCAGGAGGGGATTACTCAGGCTCCGAAACTGAATGTGCTGAGCACACAGTCCCACAGGAGGAAGATGACCAAGTGGGTGGGGAAGTTCCTCCTGCCTCCCAAGGCACTGGCCTTCTTTGCCAGGATGCTGAGTCCAGATAGGACTTTGTCACATTCCAAAACACGTGTGAGAAACCAGCTGAGGTCCAGGGCAGAACCAAAAGAGGGAACAAGGAGGAGGTCAGACACCAGGGCAATAGCATGAAGAAGACCTCAGTTCTTAAAGGCAACAAAACTTTGCAGGATTTGCTCAACTCTTTCCGAAGTATAGGTGTCCTTTTCTAAAGTGAGGATGATGAAGTAGTTAATACGTAGTAAAGCTGAATAAATAACAGTCCCTGCTAGTAACAATAATACATATATACAGTTGGCCATTAAACTTAACACAGGTTTGACCTGCACAGATCCACTCATCCATGGATTTTTTTCAATAAACATTGAAAAATTTGTTGGAGATTGGCAACAATTTGAGAAAAACTAACAGACCAACTCTGTAGCCTGGAAATAATGAAAAGTTACTAAAAGGCTAGGTATGCCATGAATGCATAAAATACATTTAGATATTAGCCTATTTTTTATTTATTACCATAAATATACACAAAGTATAAAAAGTTAAAATTTTCTTTTTTTTTTTTTTTGAGTCAGAGTCTCACTTTGCCACACAGGCTGGAGTGCAGTGGTATGATCTCGGCTCACTACAACCTCCACCTCCCAGGTTCAAGTGATTCTCCTGCCTCAGCCTCCTGAGTAACTGGGATTACAGGAGCCTACCACCACATCCAGCTAATTTGTGTATTTTTAGTAGATACGGCAACCCCGTATCTTGGTCAGGCTGGTCTTGATCTCCCTGACCTCATGATCCACCTGCCTCGGCCTCCCAAAGTGCTGGGATTATAAGCGTGAGCCACCACGCCTGGCCAAAAAGAAAATTTTCAAAACTTAGACACACGCTTACAGACTACACATGGTGCCACTCACAGTTAAAAGAAATTTAAACAAATGTAAAGATGTGGTATTAAACCACAACGGTATAAAATCAACTATAGTATATAGTGTACTACTGTAATAATTTTGTAGCCACCTCCTGCTGCTCTTGTGGTGAGCTCAAGTATTGTGAATATCTGCTTAAAATTCCAGTGACACTAGTCATCTCCACATGAGCAGTTCATGTCTCCAGTAAATTGCATATTTCGGTATAAAGTGATCTTTTGCAGTGCTCATATGTTTTTCATCATGTTTAGTGCAATATTATACACCTTGAATAACACCATGGGTCCCATGCAAAGAACTAATAGTGATCTAGGAGTGCTCCCTAAAAGCAGAGAAAAGTCCAGACATTACAAGAAGTTGAATTGCTTGATACCTGCCATACATTGAGATCTGCAGTTTCAGTTGTCTTCATTTCAAGATAAATGACACATAGGACAATTGTTTTAAAAAAATAAAAAATTTTTTAAATGTCTTTTAAAAAAAGAAATGTAGCAGCTCTGCCACTTTTGTCATTGCAGCTATGACAGCAAGCACAAAAACCTGGCACTTTTTCTGAAATACCTTTTATCTCATATTGAAAACGCAGCTTTTATGTGGGTGCAGAATTGCTCTACTATGATTCTAGACCCTAATACTCAAGGAAAAGCAAGAATAGATTCTAGACTCTAAGATTCAAGAAAAAAGAGCAAAGTCATTATATGACAACTTAAAGAAAAAAGAAGGTGAAGAATCTAAAGCTGGAGAATTTAATGCCAACAAAAAATGGTTTGATATTTTTACAAAGAGGTTTGGCTTTTAAAATGCCAAGATAGACCAGGCATGGTGGCTCATGTTTGTAATCCCAGCACTTTGAGAGGCCAAAGTGGGAGGATCTCTTAAGGCCAAGAGTTTGAGACCAGCCTGAAAAACATACTGAGACCTCATCTCTACCAAAAATTGTTTTAAAAGTTAGCTGAGTATAGTTGGTACATGTCTGTAGTCCTAGCTACTTGGAAGGCTAAGTGAGAAGACTGCTTGAGCCTAGGACTTAGAGGTTATAGTGAGCTATAAATGTGCCACTACACTCCAGCTGGGTGACAGGGCAAGATGTGGACTCTAAAAACCAAAAGTTAATTAATTTTAAGAATTAAAAGTTAAAAAAAAAACTTTAAAAATATGTCACGATAACAGAAGAAGCAGCTTCTGCCAACCAAGAGGCTACATATAAGTTCCTGGAGGAAAACGTATCTGCTTGAACAGGTTTCTAATGCAGAAAAAAAAAAAAAAAAAAAAAAAAACCCACAAAGGACATTTATTAGTAAGGAAGAGAAGCAAGCACCAGATTTAAGGCAGGATGGGATAGGCTAACTCTGCTGTTTTGTGCAAATGCAGTAGGGTTGATGGTCAGGTCTGCCCTTATCTATAAATCTGCTAATCCCTCAGCCTTGACAGGAAAATATAGACACCAGCTGCCAGTCCTTTGTTTGTACAGTAAGAAGGACTGGACAATGAGAACTATTTCCAGATTGGTTCCACTGATGCTTTTTTCCTGAAGCCAGGAAGTACCTTGCCAGTAAGGGACTTTCTTTTGATATTAGACAATGCCTCTGGCCATGCAGAATCCCATGAATTCAATACCAAAGGCATCGAAGTGGTTTACTTGTCCCCAAACACAATTTTAATTCAGCCTCTAAATCAGGAGGTCATAAGGACCTTTAAGACTCATGACACACGTACACTATGGAAAGGACTGACAACATTATGGAAGAGAACCCCAACAGAGAGAACATCATAAAGGTCTGGAAGAATTACACCACTGAAGATGCCACTGTTGTTACAGAAAAAGTTATGAAAGTTATCAAGACAGAAACAATGAATTCCTTCTGGAGAAAATTGTGTCCAGATGTTGTGCATGACTTCACAGGATCCATGACTTAGCCAATCAAGAAAAAGATTGTGGATATGGCAAAAATGTGGAGGGTGGGTGCAGGTAAAGGGTTTCAAGATGTGTATCTTAAATAAAGTCAAAGGCTAATGGACACACCAGAGGAATTAACAGAAGATGACTTAATGGAGATGAGTGCTTCTGAAACAGCTCCAGATGATGGGAAAGAAGACATAGGAGAAGCAGTGCCAGAAAACAAACTGGTGTTAGACAATTCAGCAGAAGGGCTGCAACTGCAATTATTCAAGACTTCTTTTACAACACTGATGCTTCTGTGACACAAGCACCGAAACTAAAGCAAATGATGGAAGAATTGCCATTCTACAGAAACATTTCTAGGGAAATGAAAAAGCTAAAAGGACAGAAATTACAATGAATTTTCATAAAGTTACCCCAAATGTGCCTACTTCTCCTGTCTCCCCTTCCACTTCCTCCCTCTCTCCCACCTCTGCTACTCCTGGGACGGCAAGACCAACCCCTCCTCTTCCTTCTCTTTCTTAGCCTGTTCCAACATAAGAATGAAGATCTTTACGATGATCCACTTCCACTTAATGAATAGTAAATGCGTTTTCTTTTCCTTATAATTTCCTTAATAACATTTTCTTTTCTCTAGCTTACTTATTATAACAATATGGTATATAATACACATAACATACAAAATATATGTTAATCGACTATGTATGTTATAGGTAAGGCTTCCAGTCAGCAGCAGGCTATTAGTTAAGTTTTGGGGAATACAAAAGTTATATGCAGTTGTCAATAGCCCCCATGTTGTTAAAGAGTCAACTGTAAACGTACTAAAATATTATTAGAACATAACCACTGTGAAGAAGGATAAAGTGAAGTGGCATTTGTTAGCCCAGGTAATATAGCCATAGTAACAGCAAGAGCATACTAAGTGTTGACAATGTGTCAGGCACCATGCTGAACACTTAGTGCTTTACATGCGTTATCTCAGATAAGTCACCTAACAGCTCTCTGAGTTGGTGTAGTAAGCAGAAATCAAGCTGCAGAATATCTAAATCAGACATTTTCCACAGTGTGACTTTATCAGGGACATCACAGCTGTTCTCAGACCTGAGAAGAGGGCCAAGTGGGCAGGGACAGTCACAGGCTGTATGATTCCTGTCTTCACTACCCATCAGCTGCTTTATCTTGGGCAAGTTAATTAACCCCTATAAACTTTGGTTTCCTCATCTGTAAAACAGGGTTAATGGAAGTTCTTATGCCCTAGAATTGTATGAAAGTTCACCTGATGATTCACACAGAGCGCAGTGCTTGGCCTGTCCACAGGACATATTCAGAGAGTCATGTGGCCTTTGCCACCGCACAGTCCACTGAACTCACACTTCACTGTCACCCTGCTGGGGAGCAGGTGACCTGCAGGGGTGAACACAAGAGCACCCTGCATCACAGAGCAGGGAAGAAAACCGTTCCATACCTCAGAATGCTATGCTCCCCACCACCAGCAATAATTACTGTGATCACCAGGCAACATGAAGGCAGTGATGTGGTCTGTCTTGTTCACTGCAGAACTTTCTGGAACATTGTCATAATTAGAGTTCTTCATGCACCCAGGATGGTGCTGGGCCATTTATATCATTGTTCCTCCTTTGGGGCCTCTGAGGCTTAGTGAGAATAAATAATTGGCCCCAGGACAAACAGTTAGTATATGATGAAGCTGGGAATCAAACCCAGGTCATGTGACAAACATGCTCATCATCTCCATCTCAAACTGCCCTTCTGTCTCCCCTGCCCCTCTGTGCCACCACGGCCTGTCTTCAGATAACTTTGCAACACAGCAACTTGAGTTCCAGAGTTTCACAGTTGACCAAATTTTGGGAAATTATCCAGCTCCCATCCAAAATGCTCCCTCAACAGAAGGAGCAGAGGGGCCACAGAAGAAAGCACTTTCGGGGACATATGGCTAGGGAGGACACAGTGCTTGTCACCTGACCCCCAGGCATAGTTCTACTACATTTCTTACTTTTCTTACTTCTGTCCATTGTAAACAAAGGCATCTTCCTCCTTTTTGTACAGTTTAGAATACATCACTGTCGTGGAGGGCTGAATCCTGAAGAAGCCAATATCAGAGACCACCATCAAATCCATGTTAACATTTCAAAATTAAAAACCAAGGCTGGGCACCATGGTTCATGCCTGTTATCCCAGTACTTTGGGGGGCTGAGGTGGGAGGATCATTTGAGGATGCAGTGCACTATGATCGTACTACTGCACTCTAGCCTGTGTAGCCTGTGAGACAGGGTAAGACTTTAAAACTATTTATTTATTCATTCATTTAAATATCTTAAATAAATAAATATTTTAAAAGAAACTGTATCACCTGCACTTATTGTAGTGCATATATTTCTGCATATATTTCACAGGTCTTATCAAATTTTCACAACAGCCTATGAAGTAGCCAGTATTATTCTTTCTGTTTAGTAATTGAATAAATCAAAACTTCGAGAGCTAAAGAAAGTTGCCAAGGTCACACAGCTAAAGTAGTAGAGCCAGAACTTACACCCACGGCTGGTGGCTCTTCACATGCTCACTTTAACCACGAGGCAATAAAGCTTCAAGTTTTACCCACCACAGCGAGCCTTCATGTTGTGTTTGTGGATTCCTAGGAGCTCAGGAGTAGGGAATCCTTAATGCAGTGTGGCCTTGAGCAAGGGACACTATTAAATTGCAATGCTTTCCTCAACCCAGTCCCAGGAGGGCTGCAGAAACATGCTTGGGTAGGCTGCAGCCTGGAACTAAAGCAACTTACCAGGTAAAGAGAAACAGAAAAGTCTTCAACTCCACAGAGTCTGGTGAATATGACAGAGGTCACACACATCATCACCTACATATGATATTGTTTACTGTCTTAATTGCTATGGAAGAAAAACACAGAGAACTATGAGAATAGGTAGCCAGAGGTCTGACCTAGTGTGAGGCTGGAGAAATCCTCCCTGAAGATGACAATTAGTTTGAGGGCAGAGGACAGGTCAGAGCGGTTAACCAGGAGGAAGAGGAGGGAAAGGGACAGGGCAGAGCACTCTCTGCTCTGGTCCCAACCTGGGTCTACAAGACAAACTCTATGGCTGACCTCACTTATGCTCCTCCATTAGGCAAAGGTTCCTAACACAATCCCTTACACAATGTACCATCACGGTGCCACATGAGCCTGAGCTCAGCCCAAGTCACCAAGCTCGGGCATTGATTAATGAACCCACAACTGTTCAGCACCACCAGGGGTGAGGAATTTTATACCAGATTACCAAGGCCTATGTGTAGCCTATTAGAGCACTGCAGTGATTCAAAAAATAATTTCTTTGGAAATGAAGGATACGTCTATAAGGAAAGAAAAATCTAGAAGTCAAGCAGACTCCTAAGATAAACAATCAAAGCAAACTACAAGCTGATGGTCTCCTTCTAAAGACTTAACTCACAAATCACGCTGTGAATTTTCAATTAGGACTCTAGCAGTTCAGCGGGAAGCCCCTGGGTAATCTTTGCTAAGGCCACAGTTGAAAAGCCTGTTTCAGCATGCTGAAGGCAGTTATTCCAGGCTTTCACAGTCTAGAATGCCACTTCACCCACTCGGCAATCAGATGCATAATTTTCAGATACAAATGTGCCACTCGGTGTTTTGATGACTGGCCAATTTCCTAGTCAGACAATAAGTAAATCTGCCTTGTTGTTGCTGTTTTACATATTTAATGCAAGACCAGTATGTATTTCCTTGTTTTAGTCAAATAAAATCTATATTGTGACTATTATGGGATCAACTGGGTTAATATTTATTATGTAACGACACATTCTCCAGTTCAAAAATCACTGAATCTGTAGTCAGAGAGGCCAGGCCATGACCCTCCAACCTGAGGCAAATTCCTTTCCCTCTTTGAACATGGCTGTCTTATCCAACAACATGAGGGTGTTAGTCTAGAACACAGGTTGCCAAAACCAAGAATTCTACCTGGGAATCCACCAGCAAACTGTGTTAAAAAAAAAAAAAAAAAAATCCCTAGCCAAGACAGGAATCTGAGATTCCTCTAGTGCTAACTCCCCATGACTTTCTGAAATAAGGCTGAGCAGATGAAAATAGAACTACTTCCCTATGAAGGATTAATTTCTGAATTTCAATTCCCTTCAGGAGCAAAAGCAAAAAGCGAGGGTTGCTCAACACTTCCTAAGAAGGTTGCTTAATGGTGGAAACAGCACACATATACTGCACAAGTAGCCAAGGGCTACCACTATACAGAATATAGGTGAAAGGTACAAATACCAGCCAGGACAGAATATCAAGGAAGAGTGTGCATCTTCATTTCTGAGACCCCCGAAGATTGCTGAATGGCAATTTCACATAATTACAGCTGGGCTTTAAGAAACTTAATCCTGCAAAACCACGTAGGATGAACAAGAACAGGAAGGCTGGCAGAGAAGACAGTAGTTAGGTAAAGCTTGTAGGCAAACATGGGCAGAGAAGCCATGTGGCCAAGCCCTGTGTTCATATAAAAAACATGATCTCCAAGTGAGGCTGCACAGTTAGTCACAGGCCCACAGCGACAGGACTGAAAGATGCTCACCATTCAGCTGTAGACTCAGGTTCCACAAGGAATGTGATACCAAAAAATGAATAACGTTTTAATATATTTTGTAATTACTTGTAAATAGTATGGACGTATAGCAGTAATTTTGTGTGTATTAAAAGCATTGATTTCTTAAATTATATAAGCAGACTGAATTTCCATAATCCTGTTTTGAAATTCTGTCTTTTTGTTAATATACAGGGATCCTTAAAAATGGAAATGGCTCAAGACTCTCTCAGCTGCCGAGTTTATTTCAGGTGCCCAGTTAAGTGGTAACAAGAGCCTAATGTAGGATGGTGGTCAGGGAAAGAGAAGAAAAAGATGAACTGCAGCAATTTAACGTGGGTGGCCTAGAGAGGACCGATGGTCAAGAATGATTCTGCAGATTCCAGGCTAGGTCATTAGGAGGATGCTGGTGCTGTTAATAATAGAGGAGGAAGTCAGAGGGGAAGTGGCATGCACGAGAAGAGGACGTGTTTCACTCTGGGTATGAAAGGCCCTCTCCATTCTTTTTATCTACTTCCCTTTAAGCAGCCAAAATAACACCAGTGGCAACACCCTTGCTCTTGAAGAGGAGTGAAGGACAGTAAAGAGCCTCTGTCCATGCTCTGTTTTAGATTGTGGAAATGCAAACCATCAGAAAAGCACCTTTGCAATTCTTAGAAAACTCACAATTCCTTTAGAGAACAGAGTTGTTCACCGTAGACTTCCTTGAAAACTTCCCACTGAGGTTAGCTCATAGCAGGTATGACATACACATCACTGATCCCCCACAGGGAGGGCCTCTTCAAAATAGGGAAAGCACACGAGGACCAAATGCTATGAAGAGATCTAGCTTAGAGTGAGTACTTTCAGTCTATATGCCTCCATTCTAAAGACCTAGGCTCTCCACTCTCCCAACCCCCAGCCCTCCTGCCAAAAATAAAATAAAGTATATTTCATATATCCCACAGAGGTTAAAAAAAAAGTACGTAAGAAGTCAAGGGCAGACCCAGGTCTAGCACAAGGTCCCCTAAGTCTCCTTTCTATTATGTGGGAGAATATCAAGATTTATGCTCACTTTCTTCATATTCCAGGGCACTACACCTTCACCTCCAACAGTGTGATACACACAGGTAGGGCATGTGACCCTGAGTGTTTTAACCACTGTATGGAGAGAGAAGCCTGAAGGTGGATATAGGAGGAGAGCTCTCAGCATGTTTTATTGAGATTCTGAGCATCATCTAACAGTGATTTACACTCCTAATTAAACAACTATAATTTTAAGAAAAATAATATAAAACATTTTTCTTTCTATAATGTCTGAAATAAGTATACAGAGGTTATTCTTTCCGGGGAAAAAAAAAGGAAGGAAACCAAGATCACATGATCACTCTGGCATAAAATATATGTTTTGAGTGTTTTGAAAGCAGGAAAAACTAAAAGCTCTCACTGTAACTCACCACTCATTTTATAATGTATTTATTTTTTAAAAGGAAGCTTAATGGCATATATCTGTAAACCATAAAAATCTCAAGAGTTAGAAATCAAATTTCAAAAAAAGTGGTTGTCATGGCCACCTAAACATTATTAAAATCCTTATTATAACTAGAACACATGGAAGAAAAAGGTTAAATCAGATTAGACTAAGAAAAAACAAAGCGGAAAATAATATAATGTTCACATTAACACAGAGGGTTTTTAAGTTTGCTTTGAGTAACAATTTAGGCAGGAATTGAGGCAAAGGTGGCTCTTCTGCCCATATAAGAATAAATAGTTAGCTAACTACCTTAATCTAAACCTTAATTTCTCCAAGAAAAGTTTCCAGAAACAAAAAATGTTAGAGAATAAGCTACATTTTACTTGAACCAGGGAGGCGGAAGTTGCAGTGAGCCAAGATTGCATTATTGCACTCCAGCCTGGGCAATGAGACCAAAAATCCATCTCAAAAAATTAAATAAATAAATATAAGCTACATCTGAAGAGATAATTTAATAAAAATCAGATCCTTCTTCTAATTCCTGCTTAATAATTTCAGTTTGTCTAGAAATTCCTTTATCTGCACTAGAAACTATAATTTTGCTTGAGTTATAAAATGAGACACAGAAAAATTGTGTGTGTATATATATATATATATATATAATATATATGTACATATATATGTACATATATACTTTTTAAGCCAAAGCTCCAAGAACTTTCATATATTCCGAGTGATAGTAATTATCAGGACACGTGCACATAAAAATCAACTTAGCAATATATATCAAAATCACAAATGCATACATCCTCTGATCCAAAAATTTTATTTCTGGACATGTATCTTATAAATAAACTTCCACACACAAAAGCTTATTTACAGCAGCAATATTTATCAACAGAAGACTGAAAATAGCACAAATATTCATCAATAGGACACTTGGTATTAGCGGGCACAGTGGCTTATGCCTATAATCCCAACACTTTGGGAAGCCGAGGCAGGTGGATCACCTGAGGTCAGAAGTTTGAGACCAGCCTGGCCAATATGGTGAAACCCTGTCTCTACTAAAATTACAACAATTAGCCGGGTGTGGTGGCAGGCACCTGTAATCCCAGCTACTTGGAAGCCTGAGGCAGGGAGAATTGCTTGAACTTGGGAGGCGGAGGTTGCAGTGAGCTGAGATTATGCCATTGCACTCCAGCCTGGGTGACAGAGAGAGACTCTGTCTCAAAAAAATAAATAAATAAATAATAGGACACTTGTTAAATAAATCATGATACAGCCATATAGTGAAATACCATCGCCTGTGGAAGATGGACTTTATGTATTGTATGGAAAGATCTCTAAGGCATTAAGTAAAAAATTCAATGACCAAAATAGTGCCATATTTCGCATTAAAATGGAAGCAAGGGGAAAATAAGAATCTGTGTTTGTATTTGTTTCTAATGCGATTTTTGGAAATAAAAAGATCTTAAAATGAAGTTATTTTAGAAAGATACACAAAAAAGTAGGAAGTAGGGAGTGAGACAGAAGAGAGGCATTTCACTTTATGTCTTCTAATTCTCTGATTTTTAGATTACGTGAATTTTTAAAAAATAAATAATTTTCAAATTGCGAAAGCCATCTATTTAATGCTCAAAACATTTCATTAAATAAGACGCTTCCTTAAAAAAAGCTGCAGAGATTTTATCACATCCTCAAATGATTCTGACCTTTGAACAAAACTTGAAATTAGATGACTCTTGCCCTTACTTCTTTAAAAGAAAATGTATTTTTCTATGCCTTGCAAAACTGTAACACATTTAGTGCTTTCGTCTAAAAATAATCCCATTTCAGTGTTTTCAAGTTAAATCTGAACTTGGTTACTAACACAAAAACTGGCCAAATTCTGGTTTTTACTTTTAAGAGCTTTCCCATACCTTTGTCAGAATGGTTCTTCCTCCCATGAGGAATTCGGTTAAGGCACAGAATATACCCATCTTCTGTCTCAACTAGGTATTCCTCACTAGGGAATCCCCAGTAAGAGATAATTTCACTCTGTAGAGAAAAAGGACAATGGAAATTGGGTGAATAGAATCTGAAACAGTCCCCCACATTAACAAGCAAAGGAGCAGATAAACTGTTCTCCAGGCTTTAAGAAAGCATTTGTCATTGAAAGTTTAGTCAGCTAAATATAGCAGCCAACCTCCCATCAGAAGTGTAAATCCCTTGTTTCATGCTTGTGTTCTACCTACAGGTGTTTGGTCACACTTCAGTTTCATCATTCTAGCATGTTTTATACCAGATGTACCTAACTTTACCACAGCTTGGGCCTCTTTGCTTCCATCCTGCCTACCAGGCACAAATAAACACTCATTTCTTTCTTTTCTAAATATGCCAGCTAGAACTGTGAAAGTATAAAACACTTTCTTTGTTTTGAGAGATCCCCTGCTGGCCAATAAAGCATAAAAAATGTAACCTGTTTTTATCAATGGACTAAAAAAATTATACTAGAATGTTAAGGTGGGACGGAAGAAAACCTGAACAAAATAGAGGATTATGGTCACCTTCACCTCTCTATAAGGAACGATTCATGGAACAATTGTTAATCAAGAGCTCAGTGGGATATGGATAACTCAATTATCCAGAGGATTTAATGTAGATAACTGCACATACCCGCTCTAAGATAAATACTCGAAATAATTTAATTTTATCATTCTTATAAAAAAATTATTTTAAACGTTGGAAAAGTTAGGAGGTAAAAAGAAAAGCTTTGGGCTAAGAAGTAAAACTTAACTTTAAGACCCTGTTATCAGGTCATGCTCTCCTGGCTCACTCTGAATTTCTCTCCAAGTCCCTAAGCTTGCCTGATTCTTCAGCTGGGTCGCTGCAACATCTATTTTAAAGCTGCTGTTTTCATTAATAATTTGTACTTTTCTGATATTTTGTGCCTAAATGACATACTTCCAGATTTTATTGTTTACTTATGATTAATAACTTGCAGGTGTTTTAATAGTCAAGTGGTTATTTTTGCATATTCTAATAAAATTTTGTTCAGATACTTTGACTTCTGTATATAAATATGTTCCCTGGATATTCTTAATCACAATCTTTGTTCAATGTACTCTAAAACAAGCACTCAGTAGCAGTAATGTTCTTGCGCAGTTGAAATACACTTTTATTTTTTAAACAAATCTAGTAAGACTTAAAAATGAAATTAATAAACATCATAATTTATCTTATTAAGAAGTATATATAACAGTAAACTGAGGTTTGTTAACTACATAATAGCTGGTGAGAAAAGTCTAGCAAACTGAATCTAAGATTCAGAGAAATTGGACAGGGTATGGTGGCTCACACCTGTAATCCCAGCACTTTGCAAGGCCAAGACAGGCAGATCACCTGAGCTCAGGAGTTCGAGACCACCCTGGGCAACATGGTGAAACCACATCTCTACTAAAATACAAAAAAAAAAAAAATTAGCTAGGCATGGTGGCTCA
>NW_016107746.1:904402-1007851 GCF_001604975.1 Cebus imitator
AGAGAAATTGAAAAGCAAAGGAGCTATAAAGAGATGAATGTATGGCTTCATGTAGCCTACATAACTGGATCTGGGAAAATAACATTTGTCACAGAAGCATTTTAAAAGCACAAAACTTTGAGAAACTTACCACATTCATCTTTGTTTCAGGATCCACAGCTGTCAGTTTCCCTCCAGACCCCTCAGAATGCAGGGTCCAGAGAACCAAACAGACCACCAACCCCAAGGGCCACATTTTCATTCTGTATAATAAAATAGTCTATTATTATTTGCTTGAATTTTAGTACACAAAAATCTTCTGGTAGATTAACGCTCCAATAAAAAGTTCTGAACCAGATTTAGGGCAAGTAAAAGGTGAAGGGAAAATATGAAACAAATGACTCCAGCCATATCTGAAAGAAGAAAATAAGGATTTTTTTTTTTTTTTTTTTTTGAGACAGAGTCTCACTCTGTCACCCAGGCTTGAGTGCAGTGGCATGATCTTGGCTCACTGCCACCTCCTGGGTTCAAGCGCTTCTTCTGTCTAAGCCTCCCAGGTGACTGGGACTACAGGTGTGTGCCAAGAATGGCCATGAATTCTTGAAGAAAAGCAAAGTTGGAAAAGTCTCACGACCAGACATCAACATGTAATTAACGTGGTGTGTTGCTGATACAGGCACAGAACAACAGGCAAATGAGAGATCCCAGCAAATCCAGAAATGGCTTTCTGCATACCTGAACCCTGGAGTTACCAAAAAGAGGACACTGTGATGCAGTGGATAGAGGGAGGGACTTTGGATGGCACCATGCTGCATTGGAAATTAGCTGTGTCCAGCTAATTTTTGTATTTTTAGTAGAGATGGGGTTTCACCATATTGGCCAGGATGGTCTCGACCTCCCGACATTGTGATCTACCCACCTCGGCCTCCCAAAATAATTATTTTTAACTAAGAAACCTCCCATCCACCACCTCCAGTTAATATGTGACCTTTGGAGTCCAGCATACCCACTCACCTCCTAACCCCAAAGTTAAAAAACAAATTGTTCCTGGAAAAATAACAAAAGGCAAGACTTAGAAGAGGATAGTTTGAGAAAAAGGAAGAGCCACAAAATTTCTGAGCTTGCTTATTTCCCACCTCTTGCCCTCCACCTGTGATTCAACCACATTAGCTCTTCCTCCTACTTATTTAACCACTTCTGTTCTTGCCCCAAATTATATGTCAGCATTTAAATTTGTCATCATGGGGGAAAAAAAGTGAAATGAAAGAAAATAGATCCTTCAAAAGAAACAGAGAGGAAGAATTTGACCCATCTATCTCCTTCTGAAACTCTCTAACCATCAAATCAACAAAGACCATCTTGGTTTCTGGCAGTGATGACTCAAAATCACAGCAAAGACCTTGAGGTTGCTGAAGGCAAAGTTAAATGCCTCTCCTAAGAACACACAAATGGTTAGAGAAAAACCTAGGACTAGAGCCCAGAAGGTCTACATTTTTAAAAAGTAAGTAGAATCACTTAAAAAGATGCAGGCATGTATGCCCATACAAAGCCTTGTACATAAATGTTTATAGCAGCTTTGGATGTAATAGCCAAAAACTGGAAAAATCCAAATGCTTTAAATGGGTGACTGGATAAATTGTGGTATATACCTACTATCAGCTATAAAAGGGAATGAACATAAAATATATAGATGAATCTCAAAATAATTATTCTAAAAGAAGCCAGATCAAAATAAAGAAATAAGTACTGTCTGACCTCTTTCATATAAAACTCCATAAAATGCAATCTAATTTCTATTGACAGAAAGCAGATTGATGGTTTCCTGGTGAGAGAAGGGGCAATAAGAAAGGATTACAAAGGGGTATGCACAAAGAATCTTTTGGGGGTGATGTACAGGTTCATAATATTGAATGTACTGATGGTTTCATAGGCGTATACATGTGAAAACTTACACAGTTGTACAATTGAAATATGTCATGCTATTGTATGTCAATAATACTCCAATACAGCTGTGTGTTTTTAAACAGTCTTGTGTTTAAACTGAGTATTCCACGAGTCTTAAGAAATTGGTTCTCAGGAGATTGCAAAAGTGAACTGAATCCCTTCTGTTGATGCGATTCCTCCTGGGATTATTTTTCCAAGAAGTAGTTAACCCTGAAATTCTAAACAGGAGCAAACATTATCTTCAGTGTACATTGGCAAAGCAAGGCCACCACCTCCACTTACAACTTTGCACTTCTTTGTGATAGCTAGGAAGGATTGTACAGCCCCAGGCTTCTTTTTATCATAAATGCAACCTCCCAAAAGTCTATTATTACTAGAGAATAAGGAGTAAACCGAAAGGGAAAAAAATTAAAGGAATTACCACACTTGAAAATAGAGTAGCATCTGCAGTAGCTGAATTCATTCAGTGCTTTTCCCACAGAACCTGTACCAACTGCCCAGAGGAAGCTCCATGGGAGTAACAGCTAAAGCTACTCAACTGAAAATCTCACCCAGTTAAGTTTCCCTTCCAACACAACACTACATACTTAGTATGTTTTTCTCAACATACTAAGCCAAGCAATTCTTACAAAGAAGGAGATACTGTGAAAATCTTGAAGAGGTGGTGGGGGGACCCTCCAGGCTGAATTCAGTGTGCTTTTCTGGGCTGCATCAACACCTTTAACTCAGTTCTTTAGATTTTGTAACAATCCAATTAAATACTTGTCTCCTCTCATTTCTCCCAGTCCACAGGGCACAACCTGAGTCTGATTCAACTTTGTACCCCCAGGACCCAGCGAAATGCCACATACATGTTAGATGTATAGTACAGATTCTAAAAAGATAGTAGTCCAACAGTTCTGTGGCAAAAGAAAAGGCCCCAACGCAGCATGCCATTTAGCTTTCTGATAATAATTATTAAGACTCTCATTTAAGCTCTTGCGAGGCGCCAGCCACCGCAGGCAGCACTTTTGATCTACTATGTCAAACTCCTCCACCGACCCTATGGCAGTGCCATTAATTCCATTTTTCAGGAAACTGTCAGCTGCTTAAAAGGCAGTATCGCTGGGATTTTAACCAGGACTGAAGCCCAAGTCTGCTCTCGACCACGCCGTTGGCTAACAAGAGAGGCAGGACACGATGCCTGGAGGAGCTAATGGGAGGAGGCACGAGGATGCAGAGATAGGAATCAGGCATCCCTGCTGTCCCCTCAGTCCAGGAGCACTGGGCAGCTTCACTGACCGCCGACCGCGCCGGTCCAGGAAAGCGGAGAGCGCCCAGGGGAAGAGTGGGCAACTTCAGAGAGCACTCGACTCCCGGTTGATTGGCAGATGCCATGAGCCAATGACTGCAGAAAAGCCACCCTCAGGCCCCCCAGGCAAGACTCGCCGGGTCCAAACGCAGAGAGTCCTGCTGGCCTGCAGCGCCGCGGGACGCTGGGACCGAGCACCCGAGAGAGGGGCGCGGCCCTCCCATTGGTGGAGGCACCAGCTTCCACACCGCACCCGCACCTGGCAGCGCCGCGGAGCCGGCACTCACCTGGAGCCGTCCTCCCGGGCCGCTGTCTCGAGTCGCAGTGCCAGGTCGCAGGGGCAGGAGTGAGGGTGCGGATAGGGCACCTGCAGAAGGCCTGGTCGGCCTTGGCGGGAGGGCGGGTGCCCACCACCCTCAGGCTATTTGTTCAGCCAATCAGAGCAGTCAGCCGCCGGGAAGTGCCCCGGAGACTCCGCCCCGACCCAGAGCCGCCGCTCGCCAGCCAGCCACTTAACCCTGCAGAGCATGCGCCGTAGGCGGTCCTAAGAGAAGGGGCCGGTCCTCCACCTCCCTGGCTGGCAGGTCCCCAGCTCTGCCGGCTCGCCGCCCACGCCTGCTCTCTTAGCAGAGGCTCTTTTAGGCGGCCTTCTGCTCCGCCTCCGCAGCTCCTGCAGGGCTAGCACCCTCTGCATCTGGCGGAGAGCATGTGGGCTCTATAAAGGAAAGTGAATCATAAGCTCTATTTAACATGCTTATTGTGCCTGATGCAGAGCAATCTTGCTGCTTTTAATTTTTTACTATTAAAGATTTGTTAAAAGAGGAAACAATATTCAATATGCAGTATTATTTATTAATCATTTCTTGAAACAAATGTTGAGCACCTACTAAATGCCAGGCATTGGTAAGAGAGTGGAAGTATAGAAACCAACCAAACAAGGCTCCTGTTCTCTTGTTTATATTCTGACGGAAAGAGACACATCATGAATAACTATGTAATAATTGAGGCGGTGATAAGTGCTATAAAGAACAACAACAACAAACACACACACACACACACACACACACACACACACACACACGGCCGGGTGCGGTGGCTCACACCTGTAATCCCAGCACTTTGAGAGGCTGAGGAAGGCAGATCACCTGAAGACAGGAGTTCGAGACCAGGCTGGCCAACATGGCAAAATCCCGTCTCTACTAAAAATACAAAATTAGCTGGTCATAGTGGTGGGCCACTGTAATCCCAGCTACTCAGGAGGCCAAGGCAGGAAAATCTCTTCAACCAGGGAGGTGGACGTTGCCGTGAGCCAAGATCACACCACTGTACTCCAGCCTAAGCAACAGATGGAGACTCCAACTCAAACAAAACAATACAGGGATAATGAAGGAGGATGATATGTGTATGGTAATCAGAAAAGGACTCTGATGAAGTGGCATCTGAGCACAGACAAGGATGTAGTCAACAGCCTTAGACACTGGAGAAAGCACATCCTGGGTGAAAATAGCGAGTACAAAGGCCCTGTGGTAGGAATATTTCTGGTGGGCCCTCGCCAGAATGGTGAGGTCTTTGTGGCTAAAACAGAATGTACATAGTAGAAAGTAGTAGAACATGAAGTCCTAGAAGTTTGGTGCATTGGGAGCACTTGTCAAGATTTTACCACATCTTCTAAGATGAGAAGCCAGTGGAGAATTTTCAATAGAAGGGCAACATAATATAGTTTAGAAAGATCACTCTGAACTACAGAACCACGAGACAAATTAGAAGGTATATTAGTCCGTTCTCATGCTGCTAATAAAGACATACCCAAGACTGTGTCATTTATAAAGGAAAGAGGTTTAATTGACTCATAGTTCCACAGGGCTGGGGGAGGACTCACAATCGTGGCAGAAGGCGAAAGGCACGTCTATGGCAGCAGACATGAGAGAAAAAACAAGTGAAAGAGATTTCCTCATATAAATCCAACAGACTTCGTGAGACTTGTTCAATACCACAAGAACAGTATGGGGGAAACTGCCCCCATGATTCAGTTATCTCCCACTGGGTCCCTCCCACAACATGTGAGAATTATGAGATCTACAATTCAAGATGAGATTTGGGTGGGGACACAGCCAAACCATATCATTCTGCTCTTGGCCACTCCCAAATCTCATGTCCTCACATTTCAAAACCTATCACGCCTTCCCAACAGTCCCCACAAGTCTTAACTCATTTCAGCATTAACTCAAAAGTCCACAGTCCAAAGTCTCATCTGAGACAAGGCAAGTTCCTTTTGCCTATGAGCCTATAAAATAAAAAACAAGTTGATTGCTTCCTAGATACAATGGGGGTACAGGCATTTGATGAAAACACCCATTTCAAATGGAAGAAACTGGCCAAAATAAAGATGCTAAAAGCCCCATGCAAGTCCAGATCCATCAAGGCAGTCAATTCTTAAAACTTCAAAATGGCCTCCTTTGACTCCATGTCTCACATCCAGGTCACACTGATGCAACAGGTGGGTTCCCATGATCTTGGACAGCTCCACTCCTATGGCTTTGCAGGGTACAGCCTTCCTCCTGGCTGCTTTCACAGGCTTGTGTTGGGTGTCTGCAGCTTTTCCAGGTTCACAGTGTGAGCTGTCAGTGTATCTACCATTCTGAGGTCAGAGTGAGCCATAGTACACTATGTGCATATTTTTCTTGGGGGAGGAGAGAAGGCTGGATGACAGAAGGACATGGGGAAACTTGGAGGGAATAAATATGTTTGTTATCGTCACTGTAGTGATGGTTTCACAGGTATATACACATGTCAAAACTCATCAAAATGTACAATTTAAATACGTGCAGTTTAATCTTCATCAGTCATACTTTGGTAAGCCTATTTTTAAAAGTATTAATAGTTACTATTTTTTGAGCTTTTACTATATAACAGATACAGTCCTAACACTTTGTATTCACTGTCTTGTTGAATCAGTAACCATCCAACAGAGGTGTTTTCCCTTTCTTCAGATGAGGATACAGAGACTCAAGTCATGAAGATGATATATAAACTTAAGTAGTCTGATGCCAGAGATCCAGTTCTTCTTAACTACCAAGAATTTAACCCATTTTCATTCAATGAGTTCATATCCTTGTTCAGCTCTGAATCTCCAACCCTCAGTGACAGGCCACTCTCCTGAGGGTTGGAGATTCAAAGATGAACAAGGATACCTGACTCCTGCCCTCAGTGAATAGTGGAGGAGGCAAGAAGCTGGAGAACCTGAGACTCAAAACAGAAAGGCCCAGCTCACCTGGCTTGAGGATGAGAGGTTGGGTAGCTGTGGAGAAGATTGGCTAAGCTAATTAGAACTGAATGTTGTCTCACCCTTCATTGCCAGCAGGGGACAGCAGTTCCCCAGGAAGACTGGGTCTGGGCCTATGCAAGTTTGGGGCTCCTCCTGGGAGGTCCTGACACATTTTGGTACTTGGGGCCTCAGCGTCTCAATGGGCTGTCTCTGGTGGACTATGTTTTTCCCACATCTACACACATTTTAGTGTTTAAGAATTCAAGGCCCTCCATCTCCATGTGCTCAGTAAAGGGAGGGAGACCTTTACTTAGTACACACAGGAAAGGTGGCACATATTTGATACACAGGGCAAACTGCCCTGCCTCCCAAAGGGTGGCCGTTTAAGCATGTCCTGTTCTGCTTTTTTCCATTGGAAGTGCTGATGAAACGCTAGCTAGCATGCACTTGAAGATGCGGTTCCTGTGTCCAGGACGCTCCAGGCTTTGACCCGTGATGGTGAGCTAGGGTTCCTCCTCCCTTTTCCTTTTCCTCTTCCTTTCCTTTTCCTATGCTGGGCTTCTCAGTCAGTTTCATCACAATAAGTGATAGGTAGCTAGCAGTGACACATTTTAGCACCAGAAGAATTTCTAGAAATTATTGTCTAAGGGCCTTTAATTTCCAGCCCATAGTTGCCTTTGATTCCTGTTAACACCTATGGACACCTACTAAATAATTAGCCCGGAGCTGAGGACACAGAAATGACTAAGTCCAAGCTTTCAGTGCTCCCCCACATAAATGTGAGTAACTGGGTATGATGCTTAGTCCAGAGGTCATATACCTAGAGGCCCTCAGATATGCATCCTTTGTCAACACACCTGGACCCTCTGGGTGTTGTAGAAATTTGAACTAGTAGTCAACAGTTAAAAATCAGAAGTGCTCACATAAAAATATATAATCCTGGCTTCTCTTGAAAAACGGAGAGAATGCTAGCTCTTGATTATAAAATAAAATAAATGTCTTAGAATTGTGGGAAAATGTATTGGCATAGGTCAAGTCCAGCCCCCTCTCAGTGCAGAGGAGAATAGAACTCTATTCTCATCCTGTACCTTCTCTAGTTTATTCTTACTCTTCCTAGTTCAAACATGTGCATCTAACACTAATTTATATTGAATAGGCTGAACTTGCTGGGATACATCAAGAAATCTTTCTCTCTCTGACTGTCCTGTATCATGCTATTTCTGAGATCTCTCCTTAACCCTTCACAGCCCTTTAGGTTGATTTTTTTGCCGTAACCAGTCCAATTCCAATCTCGTTTTTCAATTCAAAGTTTCTCCCCTCTTTTATTTCAGAACTGCTTAAGATGAATCCGGCCATGGGAAGGGGTATGTGATCTGTTGTTTTCCTTGTCCCAGGTCTTTCCTTACCCATTTACCCAATGCTTACTGCTGGCTTCTTCAAGCTAGAATCTGGAAAAGATAAGATAATAGAAAAAAAAGATTTTTATTGTTACCTGAGTAGGGCTGAGGACAAATATACTCTTGGTATTCCCTATGGGAAGGTATATGATTGCTAGCGCTCTCATTTAGCACACACCAATGGACTGAACTTTCCAAAACAAAAAACCAAAATATACCATCTGACAGTGGCAAGCTACTATGCAGGCAATAAGGCATGAATTAAACAGGACTGAGTGTCTAGAAAGCCTTCCCTCAGTGGCCGCAGGTCATTCCCAGAGTCTGTTCAAAAGCTGCTCTCTTTGTCACTGCATTCTCCATTTAGCACTAGTTGGGGTCTCCCTTTTCCTTGTCTCTCTATACCCACAGCCTAAGGCTCCTATATGAACCCACAATAAGCAAAGGGTCATCGAGACTCAATATCTTTCTTCCTGTCTGAATCACAGCTTTGCTAAGCAAACCTTGACATTTTTATATCTTCATTTTGCGGATGTCATCAGACTATCCCAGCCCTTTTACAATCTTGCTACACAAAGAATGATCCCTGGCCCAGCACGTTGTGATCATCTGGGAGTATGTAAGAAATGCCAAAATTCTGGCCTCACCTCCAAACTACTGAATCAGAATCTGCATATTTATCAGATCCCCGGGTGACACATGAGGAATGTTTGAGAAGCACTCTCTACAAGATTCTATCTATTAAATGTATTTTTCATCTTTGTGGTAAATTTCATCAAAACAATTCCAAACACTTTCCACACATTTCCTCAGAAATCCTAGTGAGCCCTTGTCTAGGATTCCTCTCAGTTGACAATCCCTTTTTGTGAAGGGAACAATAAAAACTGCCAAGCCCAATCACATTTGCAGTTTTTGGAGTTACTTTAAAACATACTAACATGTTGCTATTGGCAGCTGAGGCGGAATAAAGGGGATAGGCAACTAGAGATTCCGTCAAGTCTTCACGAATTCCTTACCCCTTTCTTCCTAGAACTGCTTTCCCCATACAAAATAGATGTCAGGGTATCAGGGCCAATTTGGCTTTCACTTTCCCTTCTCTTCCTCCTAATTGCCCTTCACCACCTCCAAAACTTCCTCAGCAAACTGCAAGCCTATTGATCCATGAATAGATCCTGAATTTCTGCTAGATGACAACAGGTTTGGTTTTGCTGCAGGGGTGGTGACCTTATTCCAACTTTAGAAAAATTATAAAAACAGGAGAAGGTTGTTTTAGTGGTATTAGACTTTACTTACTAAGTGCTCCATTTTGTGAGAAACTACCAGAGATTTTTGGTGGGTTGCTACCAAAAACTACGAATATCACTTTTAATATCATTGCATCTTTGGTTGGTTTTATGTTCAGGAAAACAACTTCATCTCTGTGGTCATTTCTATTTGCCATGGTAAAAATTCTCCCCTCCTCTAACCCTACCAAACATACCATGCAAAAGCAATAAAAAAAACCTAAGCAGAAAGTTATGATTAAGCAAAGTTGCTTGAGAAGCATGGATTTGGTTTTTAAAAGTACTGATAGAATGTGGAACTGTCACAGGATCCTTAGGGTGTCACTTTTCCAGCCAGAAGCCTCTGTGGCTGCTGGCATCTTTGCCTGAGCTTTACTCAGACCTGCTGTGCTCATTTTGTCCACTCGGCCTGGCAGGCTGTGCTCAGCTCATGCTAACCAACCAGATCCCACACCTGCCCAGGGCAAGCCAGGTGTACAATGACGAGGGGTGCATGAGCATGTGAGTGTGGGGGCTGGCCACTGTGGAGAGCCAAGTGTCTGGGGATGCCCAGGTCTGCAGCCACACATCAGCAGCTGCAGCTGTGCCTGGGAGGGTGGGGCCCCTGCCCTGCCAACTTGGAAAGGGGCAGGGCTCCTGCCAGCTCCTTGGAGCAGAGTCCTGTCACACCTCCCCTGGTGCGACTGGCATCTTTGCAGAGGCTACTCCAGATGGGCTGCTGCTGCCATCAGAATCAGTAAACATATCATTTTGTGGAAAATTATTTTTGAACAGTGTATAAGTAGCTTTCAACTACATAAACCAAGTGATACAGAAAAGATGCTTTTGTTCTTTGGGACTTGATTTAGAATTATTTTACTTTTGTTTTACATTTTTTAAAAGTTGTTCATAGAGTCAATTAATATCTAGTGAGTATTGATAATGTGCAGTCTAGTGTCAAACACTGGAAAAGACTGGAAACTCATAGAAGAAGTTGTCCATGGTGCTTAACTATAGACAAACCTTTTCCATTGATTCCTCCTAAACTGCAAGTTCTCCAATTTTTGCTGTGTTCAGACTTGTAAAATAGCTCACTAGGTAATGAGAGAGACCTCATTATTAGAGGATTAAAAACTAAAGAAGATGCTATGTTATTATTACAGGTGGAGAATCTCCATTATCAAAAAATCCAAAATCCAAAATGCTCCAGGATTCAAAGCATTTTTGGGCCAACACCACAAGTGAGAAATTCCATTCTGACCTCCTGTGACAGGTTGCAATCAAAATACATGAGGCCAACAAACATATGAAAAAATGCTCATCATCACTGGTCATCAGAGAAATGCAAATCAAAACAACATTGAGATACCATCTCACGCCAGTTAGAATGGCGATCATTAAAAAATCTGGAGACAACAGATGCTGGAGAGGATGTGGAGAAATAGGAACACTTTTGCACTGTTGGTGGGAGTGTAAACTAGTTCAACCATTGTGGAAGACAGTGTGGCGATTCCTCAAGGACCTAGAAATAGAAATTCCATTTGACCCAGCAATCCCATTACTGGGTATATATCCAAAGGATTACAAATTGTTCTACTATAAGGACACATGCACACGAATGTTCATTGCAGCACTGTTTACAATAGCAAAGACCTGGAACCAACCCAAATGCCCATCGACGATAGACTGGATAGGAAAAATGTGGCACATATACACCATGGAATATTATGCAGCCATCAAAAACGATGAGTTCGGGTCCTTTGTAGGGACATGGATGAACCTGGAAACCATCATTCTCAGCAAACTGACAGAAGAGCAGAAGATCAAACACCGCATGTTCTCACTCATAGGCGGGTGTTGAACAATGAGAACACATGGACACAGGGAGGGGAACACTACACACTGGGGTCAGTTGGGGGGAAATAGGGGAGGGACGGTGGGGGTGGGGAGCTGGGGAGAAAGAGCAAGGGGAGAAATGCCAGATGTAGGTGATGGGGAGGAAGGCAGCAAATCACACTGCCACGTGTGTACCTATGCAACAATTTTGCATGTTCTTCACATGTACCCCAAAACCTAAAATGCAATAAAATGAATAAATGGGGAAAAAAATGCAGGTGCACAACACACAGTTTATTCAATGTCCCTAAGGAAAGAAAGAACCTCTCAGCTTCCTTCAGCTGCGATATATGTTTTCCACACATGCTCAGATTATCACATTAAAAAATACCTTACACAGTAACTTTTTAATCAAAACACAGAATTATAGGTTGAGACTGAAAGCTTGCTGTTGTTTATTGTTGCTGTCATTTAACAGCTGATGCAGGTATTCCAGTGATGCTACTACGCTGTTTAGTTACCCTGAATAAGTTCTTTTCTCACTGTATTAATATGCCATTTTAACTGTAAAATTTTGTGTGTGTGAATTAATGTAAGAAAATGACTGCTTATTGGTAGCGTATAAATTCAGAGTCAAGAATGATGGTGACACCAAAAACCACAGACTGTCCATATGTGTGACTGAAATAATGACACGTTTGCTTTCCAATAATGGTTCAATGTACACAAACTTTGTTTCATGCACAAAATTATCTAAAACATTATATAAAATTACCTTCAGGCTATGTGTATAAGGTGTATATGAAACACATATTAATTTCATGTTTAGACTTGGATACCATGCCTGAAATATCTCATTATGTATACGCAAATATTCCAAAATCTGAAACACTTCCAGTCCCAAGCATTTTGGATAAGGGGTACTCCATCTGTACTTTATGTTATCTTGAACAGAAAATAAAGAAGGCTTTATAAAAAATGTTTTACTCATTTCTATTTTCCATTTCTCAGTTTCTAATTAAAGAGGGTCTAACAAGTAACCTCATAAATCTGTTACAGATCCAGAGTGGTCTATAAAATGCTCTGTGACTTAATGTCTGTGCTTGCCAGAAGCTCTGTATATTGCCCTGAGAACTGCAGAGAGAATTGCTTTTGCGTAATTATTCTGAGACAGCAGCGTCTGTAGAACTGCAGAGTGTATCCAGATTACCATGCAACGGCCTTTACAAACATTCCTGAAGCGTATCTAGCCTATCGAGGGCAGAGAAATAAGGAATGCAGAATGAAGTGTGGGTGGTTGTGAATGTCAAACAAAAATCTTTGTTTATAATCATCAAGTTTACTCCCACAGATTATTTATTTTTGTATTGTCTTCAACCCTCCTGTTCATGTGCTGTGTTCCCAAAATACTCAATGCCAGCTTTATGAACACAGGGATTACAACTTGTATGTCAGGATCCTAATGAGGACATTCAAAGTGTAGTGATTCAAAAAGAGCTGATTTGCAGACAGACTAACAGTTGTTTGGCAGGGGAACCATAAGCTAGTGCAGTAACCCCAGGCAGTAGCGGTTGAGTTGTTGACCATACTTAGGCTCAAACAGATGAGATTGTTACTGGAAAATGGAAGGACAGAGTCTCATAGAAGCTTCCGTGAAAGGAAAAGTATCCCTCAACAGACTGACACAGCCTGCTCCAGGCAGTCCCAGCAGGGAGAGAACCCAAGAAATAAATACTCCACCATCACTTTCCCTTCTTTTCAATCTCCTACAGGTGCCGCCTGTTGACAAAACCCAACCAGTAGCCGAGGACACTGGAACCTGCAAGTATAGTCTCTGCTGTAAGCCTCCCACTTAATAGGGCAGGGTGAAGAATGATGGAAAGTGGAACTCAGGGAGATAAGGAATGAGGAATAAGCTGTGGGTGGCTATGAGTATGAAACTTAAAATATCTTTGTTTATGGCCATCAAGTTTATTCCCACAGATCATCTATTTTTAAGTTATCTTCAACCGTCCTGTTCATGTAATGTGTGCCAAAATACTCAGTGTCAGCTACATGCGAGATATCCTTCACATGATCTTTATCCACTCTCCTTTGGAAGAGGAAAATAGGAGGTCCAGGCCTGCTGTTAGGAGTGCAGACTCAGGGGTCAGGCTGTCCACGTTCAAGACAACATCTACAATTTGCTGGCTGAGCAATCTTGTGTAAGATTTTTAACTTCTTCTTGAGTCAGATTTCTCATCTGCAAAATAGAATATCGTCTAGGGACCTCTCAAAGTCCGAACAAGACAATATACGTTAAGTGTTAAGAATAGTGCCTTGCCCTCAATAGATGTTAGTTGAGTGACTGTTTTACATTTTTCCTGACACTAATTTTTTTTTATAAATCCAATTTATTTGCTGATTATTAATGGCTTCTAGTTACTATGTAGGTTCAATATAGTTACCATTTTGGTATGTACTTTCAACCTTATTTTCCTCTGATATATAATTTCACAAAAATAGGCTCATGCTATATATATTATTTAGTTCTCTACTTTTATTCCCACTTAATAATAGAAATATACATGTGTCATTCAATATTTTTTGAAATCATTTTTAACGGTTGCATGTATTATTTTGTCATTCGGAGTTACAATGATTTACTTTAAATTATTTGAACGATTTACTTTGTTTAAAAGTACTTTAAATGATTTACTTTATTTAAAAATACTTTAAGAAGTTTAGCTTATTTCTATTTTTTAAGCAAGGATAAGCTGTATATCCATGGTAATTTCACTAGGATAATGTCCTAGAAACAAAACTTGTGGGTCTAATGTAGGCATGTCCTTAAGGAATTTTTTTTGCTCTAATTAATATTTTACTCTTCTTTTCAACGTTGTGTAAAAGCTTCAATATAATCGACAAATAAAACTTTGGTGACATAAGCATTAATTCCTCTGTAGTCAACCATATAGTCCTTTAAGATTACATGAAAGTTTGTACATGTGAGACTGGAGTTTCCGAGGCTTAGGCGTTTCTCTTCTGGGGAAATTCAAAGTGATGCATTGGCAAGACAACAATGCAATTGTAGCTTTAAAAATATGTATTTCCTTACCAAAGGTTAATGTCCTGTAACTGACCCTCCATACTTTGCTATATTTAAAATCTGGGGGAGGATGAGTTTTTTTTAAAACTTTATTCTTTACTAAAAAGTGAGATTAATTCTTAGCGATGAATCTGCAGGCACAGATTTGTAGGTGGCAACTTAATGAGATTACAAAGCCACTAAGGTTTTAAATTGTGGGTATTTGGGCTTAGACATTGGAGCTACACAGATTGCTTTGAATTCTGCAAGTTGTGTGACCTTTACTCCAATTTCTTCCTCTTTAAAGGATTGCTCAATTATGTCTGTGCAAAGTACAGATGGATCTTGGTTAATAGCTGTGGATTATTGTCAACTTAATCATGTGGTCACTCCAATTTAGCTACTATTCTAAAGGTATTTTTGTTGTTGGATAAAATTGACACATTTCCTAGCATGTGGTATGCCACAATACATTTGACAAACGTTATATTGTCTATGTGTGTTACTAAAGATTAGCTGAACTAGTTTGCTTCTAGCAGACAGGGCCAGAAATCCACCTTCATTGTCCTATTTTAGGGATACATAATTCTCCAGAACTGCAAAGACTTTTTACTTGCAAAAACTTATCACTTATCCATTTCACAAGACATCATGTGGTCCAACATGATACTGATAGTATTTGCTGATTTAGACCAAGTAAGCAGGAAATAGAAAGCATTCTAGACACCTTGGCAAGACACAAGTGGGTGGGAAATAAACCCCTTAAAAACTCAGAGGCCTGCCACCTTATTGCAATTTCCAGGGATCCATTGCCTGGAGCATGTTGACATATCCTTTCCAATGTGAAGGATACATTTCTGTATCTGCTTTCTTCTACCACTGAAAAAAAGGCACTGATCCTAGTGGACCTCTTTGGAGGTCAACATATACCTCATTTGGGCCTGCTCCTCTAACCCACTTTCTGAATAACCGTAAAGGCTGCCAGTTTTGAGTAGGGCCCAGAACAAGAGAATGCAACGGCTCTAAGCTAAAGGCAAGCTGCTCTGCTACACATATCATACGACCCAAAAGATCTGATGGTGCTCAAAGTGTCTGTGACAGCTAGGGATGCTCTATGGCACCTTTAGCAGGTGAATCACAGAAGATACCCTTAGGATCTTGGAGCACAGCTATATCATCCCCTGCAGAAAACTGTTCTTTTGATGAACAGTGTCTGGCTTACTTTGGGGCTGTAGTAGAGATTGAATGTTTAACCATGGCCCAAGATCTGAGCTATGAATTGATGTCATCTGACACATCAAACCTTAAAGTTGGGTGTGCACACCAGCACTCCATCACACGAAAGTGGTAAATGAAATTAAGCTTATGTAGATCCTGAAGGCACAAGTCACATGAGCAAGATTCCCATGAGCCCTAATCATACTACATTGTGCCTTCTCTCTCATCTGTCTTCTCATGGGGAGTTCCATGTGACCAGTTGGCTGAGGAAGAGACTATTTTGTCCACTTTATAGATGGGCCTGCACAATTCACTGGTGTCACCCAAAAATGACCAATGCTGTACTCCTGTCACATTTAGGGATGATTCTGAAGGACAGTGGCTATGGGACATTCCTGCAGTGGAAAAAGCTTCGAACAGTTCACCTAGATGTTCATTGTTCCTAGAAGGAGAGATGACCAGAGTGATGGGTTTACATTGATTCGTGGCTCCATTAACCTGGAAAGTAAAACTGTCCCCAGCCACTTTGAACTCCTTATGATAATTAACCAACAAGCTAAAAAAAGGTGATTATTGTTCTGATGGGGTGATTTATCCTGGCTACAAAGGGAAAATGTGGTTTCTACCACACAGTGTGGGTAAGGAGGAGTGCAGCAGTTTGCAGGAAGTCTCTTAGTATTTGCAGTGCCTCTTAGTATTTCCATATCCTGAAATCAATATTAAAATGAAAACGGTTCAATACAGGGAGGACTGCTAATGGCACTGATCCTTTAAGAATGAGGTTTTGGGTCACCTCACAAGATAAGGAGTCATGACAAGAATTGGTATTTGCCAAGGGCAAGTGTAATACAGAATAGGTAGTAAAGGAAGGAAGTTATAGGCTGGGTGCAGTGGCTTACACTTGTAATCCCAGCACTTTGAGAGGCCAAAGCAGTCAGACCACTTGAGCCTCAGGGGATCAAGATCAGCCTGGGCAACATGGCGAAACTCCATCTGTATAAAAAAAAAATCAAAAACTAACCAGATATACTGGCACACACCTGTAGTCTCAGCTACTCGGGAGGCTGAGAAGGGAGGATCGCTTGTGCCTGGTAGGCTAAGGCTGCAGTGAGCCAGGATTGTACCACTGCACTCCAGCCTGGGCACAAAGAGTAAGACTCTGTCTTTAAAAACAAAGTTTTAGAAAAAAACTTTTAAGTTCAGGGGTACAACTGCATGATGTTTAGGTTTGTTACAAAGGTAAATATGTGTCATGGGGGTTTGTTGTACAGATTCTTTCATCACTCAGGTATTAACTCTAGTACCCATTAGTTATTTTTTCTGATCCTCTCCCTCCTCCCACCCTCTGCCCTCCAGTAAGCTCCAATGTGCTTTGTTCCCCTGTATTCATCCATGTGTTCTCATCATTTAGCTCCCACTTATAAGTGAGAAAATGCAGTATTTGGTTTTCTGTTCCTGCATAAGTTTGCTAAAGATAATGGCCTCCAGCTCCATCCTTGTCCCTGCAAAGGATATGATCACATTCCTTTTTATGGCTGCATAGTACTCCATGTTGTATATGTACCACACTTTCTTTATGTAGTCTATCATAGATGGGCATTTTAGTTGATTCCATGTCTTTGCTATTGTGAATAGTGCTGCAATGAACATGCACGTGAATGTGTCTTTGTAACAGAACAATTTCTATTCCTCTGGGTACATACCCAGTAATGAGATTGCTAGGTTGAGTGGTATTTCTGTCTCCAGGTCTTTAAGGAAGCACCATACAGTCTTCGACAAAGGCCAAACTAATTTACAATCCCACCAACAATGTAAAAGTGTTCCTTTTTCTCTACAACTTTGCCAGCATCTATTATTTTTTGATTTTTTTATTAATAGCCATCTGACTGGCATGAGATAGTATCTCATTGTGGTTTTGATTTGCTTTTCTCTAATGATCAGTGATGCTGAGCTTTTTTTTTCATTTGATTGTTGTCCACATGTATGTCTTCTTTGAGAAGTGTTTGTTCATGTCCTTTGCCCACTTTTTAATGGAGTTGGTTTTTTCTTATAAATTTGTTTAAGTTCCTTACAGATGCTGGATATTAGACCTTTGTCAGATGTATAGATTGCAAAGTTTCTCCTATTCTGTAGGTTGCCTGGTCACTCTGAAGGCAGATAAAAGAAGGAAGTTATAAACACTAGCTACAACCTTGTGCCCTATCACAGACATGAGGACTAAACAGTTAATATCAGAATTCCTCTTTTGGTGGTGGGGAGGAGAGCATAGGGAATTCTTTTTCTTTTCTTTTCTTTTCTTTTTTGTAAAAGAAATTAACTTGATACATTTTCTAGAATCAGAGTGGAACATTTTGTCCCTCATTATAGGAGGAAGATGAGAGGAGGAGCTGGGTGTCCTCTGAAAAAAGGGAGTCAGAGATAGGGAAAGCTGGACGAGACAGAGGCAGCATTTGTGGCACTATATGTGAATATTTTTGGGGTTTTGGGAAGAAGTGTTAATTTCACATCTGGATCAACACAAGCAGCATAAACACGGTGTCAGGGAAGCAGGAGCTCAGGAGGCCATGAGCACTGGAACTCAATTTACCTAGGGCTTCTGTAAAGCATTAACAAAGACCCTGGGAAAACAGAGCTGATGGTTAAGAACATTTTTGACACCCTGGAAAATGTTGTGCTGAGAAAAATATTGTGAAGCGGGGAGCTTCAAGGAGCCTGCTAGGGAGAGAAGAAAGCCACAACTGACAGGACAGCACTCATAATCTAATCAAAGGATTTAGCCAATGTAAAGACAGATAGCACGTGTGGGTATTCATTGAGATATTCCTGAGCTGTAGGTCATTTGTAGCAAGAAAGCAGATTGGAAATAAAACCAGGTATTGTATTAGGCCTCATTTATTCAACATGCTCTGTGTGCATGAAGAACTGACAAGGCCAGAGAGCAAAGGTTAACATACTACAGCTCATGGGCTGAAACCAGTTTGTCACCTGTCTTTGTAAATAAAGTTTTATTGGAATTTGCATTGTCTATGACTGCTTTTATACTACAATAGCAGAGTTGAGTAGTTGATACATAGACCATACGGCCCACAAAACCAAAGAAAATATTTACTATTTAGCCCTTAACAGAAAAAGTTTGCCATTCCCACTATAGAACAGCATTATAGTCATGAGTCACATTCTGGGATCCATGAGACACACAAGACTATAGGAACCACTGGAGTTTGTGTGCCGGCGACCTTTGGATAAAAGTGCAGAAGCTCACTGGGGGATTTGTTGGTTATTTGAAATGATTCATCATTTCCTGTGATATATAATTTAGTTAAGTAATAATAAGTGTCTAAAGTAGAGCAAAGGGTTGCATTCAATTGTCTCTTTTAGAGAACACAGGAAAGTCACTTTTTAGTGTTTAAATGATAATGAAAAACTTATATATGGATGCCATCATTATCAATCATTTGGAGATGATTAGAGAAAGAAACAGTTCTGAAAGGCAGCCCAGAAGTTAAAGAAAGAGACTGTTGCATTGAATATCTGAGAAACTAGAATACATCATGTCTTTATAGTGATTTGATTAGAATATAAATGATTTCTTTGGAAATTGCTTTTGACCGATGTCTGTCCCTTAGTATCTTGGACCCACTGACCCAATAAACAATCCCATTTATTCCTGTTGAAATCTGGCAGGGTAAGAGGTATTTCCCCTAATCCTTGAACAATGACAAGAGACTAGGGATAAGGATGGGCACCAGGACTCCCAGCAGGAGCTGGGATTTCCATGTCTGATGGGAGGGAGGTGACTTCTGTTGAGATAGACTTTCTTGGTGTTTTCTTCCTCCTAGAACACGCAAAGATGCAGAATGACTTAATTAGTTGATGCTGCTGCATTATTAGAAGAGGCTGCTGGTGCTATGACTTCTGTCATCATTGCAGAAGTCAAGAATGCATTTTATTCTTCAATGTTTTCTTAAAATGAAAAGGCATTCTATCTTAAGAGATACTGTCAAAAGGCTCACATGACAATGTCTGAGCTAGGCAAAGAAGTGGAGTTGAAACTGTAGGAACTTTATAATAATGTGTCAACTCAGCTAGGCTGAACTGTGTTTCCCAGAAGTTCCCTGTGTTTCCAGTCAGGGTGAGTCAGTAGACATTTTTGAATGTGATTTAGAGGGTGGAAAAGAAGCAACTATTTAGACTTTTTATGCTTGAAACACCCAAGCAGCTGTGTTTGTGACTCACAGAACACGATGGCCCATCTCCTGGCTTAACTCCTTGGTGTGCCAGACCTACAACTATTCCACCTTCCCCTGAATCCTCCTTCAGAATCTCTGAATCCTGGGCCAGGCATGTGGTTAGCTCCATGATGAAGGGTTCCTACTTCTCCTGCAGGAGGAGTTAGAGGCAGTGAGAGCTGACATGGGCTCTAGTCTATAGTTGTGGGGCTACAGCACGTGGATGTGGTTCCAGCCTGTCCTTGCTCTGCCCACTGGACATCCATCCATCTTTCCATTTCTTCCAACTGCCTCATGTACTTGAAGCTCCAGCACCAGACATGAAATCTAAAACCTTACAAAAGCTGCTTAGCCAGCTCCCACAATTGCATAAGATCAAATACCCATAAGAAACATGTATATATCCCTTCTAGTGGCTCTGTCACTGAATTTTGACTAATACACAGAGCTATCAAGTTAAACTAGGAGTTAGAAAATTAGTGATCTACTTTCATTTCTGCCAATTCTGGCTCTGTCACTTTGTGAAAATTATTTTACTTTTTTAAGCTTCAGTTTCTTTAAAGTAGATGCCTTTTGCCAAATGATCCTCTTAAATTTCATTCCAGCTCTAGGGCTATCAGGTGACTTGACGATTGTATGTCCAGGTATACCAGATGCCTCATAAATAACTCTCTAACTGCAATGTATGGAGATTATGTTATGATTTCATCTATTTTTACACTATCATTGATGCTCAAGTACATAGCTTGTGTGACAGAAAGCCCAGCTCAGGTCACAGTATGACTTTCTACTCCATAGTATAATTTTGTAGAGGATGTTAAGCTTTAAAGGGTGGAGTTGTAAGAGGTAGGCTCTGAATAGGGCTGTGACTAGACAGGTAAATTAAGCAAGGCACTTATGCACACTAAGGAGACACTCACTCACTCTCAGGTCTTACAAGTGTGGGGTCAGCACTTGCATTACCTGCAGAGTGATTGTCTTCTTAAATTTTATGCCCTAGGCCCTCACTCACTTCACCTTCAACCAAGTCCTGGTCTCTAGAGCCAGACTACTACGTTTAAAGCAAAGATCTTCTACTTGCAAGTGTGACTGTACTTGTAGCCTCTGTCATTTTGTTACAGAAGCCTGAGCTAAGACACTGCTCAACTTTTTTCCAGAAACTCAATTAGCAGCCAGGCTCTTTAACAGCAGATAGACACCAATTCAAAACTACCATACTGCATTACATTCCACATACAGTATTGGTTGATTATAATTCACCAATCAATGGTGTCTGAAGGTCACTGCCCTATCTTGAGATATCTTTATAGATTAGATAGAAACATTTTAAAATAATAGCTGTAAAACTTTACTGTTGTAGAGCCTTAGATGATCAAATGACCTTAACCGAGTTTCTGATTAGTTTAACAGTATTGTTGGAAGAGACTTTTCTATCGTTGGAAGAGACTATTCTTCTGTATACTAAACTGTAAGGCATTTGATGGTAGGATCCATCTAATAATAATAACATATGCCAGTTATTTAATATTTAGTGGCTACAAAGTATCATTCTAAGTGGTTTGCATGTATGAAGTCATTTAATCCTGACAACTCTATTAGATTTTTAATTGAAAATTAGTTTATCAATTAATTAATAACTATTATTATTCCCATTTGATAGAGGAGGAAACTGCAACAAAAATACTAACGAATGGCTAGAGGAGCTAGCGAGTGGCAGGTCTGGGATTGAACAAAGGCAGCCTAGCCCCAGAGCCCTGTTTCAACCCTCTGTCTCATTCACGGCTGAATCCCTAGTACTCATCCCAGAGCTCAACAGTTGGCTTCACTAAATGTCTATTGAATTAATGGCTGTTTTTATTAGATGAATGCCAAAACAAGTCACATAAACTTACTGTATATTAAAACAAGAAATTACCCAGGAAATGGGGGTGAAATTGTCATTTAGGAACAGAGGAGGAAACTGATGGAGGAATAAAGCCTGCAGTAGGAAAGTTTGCTGGGAGTTGGGTGGCTGCAATACAAGAGGAAATAACATTACTGCATTTCTGCATTACTGCATTTTTACTTGCAAGTTTGTAATGTTACACAAGTTATGTAATCCTTTTGAGTCTGTTTTCTTATCCTTAAAAAGGAGATAATCACAATATATATCATAAAGTTATTTCGGAGGTTAAACACAGTATTTTAAGTGGAACACCTAAAAGAATTTCTGGCACATAAGTAGGGATCGATAAGTGTTAGCTGTCTTTATTTTTACTGTCATTATATGCAGAACATTAGAGGCACAGAACAGTGTCTGACACGTGGTTGAAATTCAATATATATTGACTGAGTGAATTAATGAATGAATAATGAATGAATAAAGATGGATCCATAAAGGTAAATGGATGGCTAAATGGACAAAGTATGTTTTCTGAGTCCAGCTTTCCTAAATTTTTCCTCAGTCATTCAGAAAAAGACAAAGAAAACAGAGAGAACAATCCCTGAAAAATTATTGGCAATTATCTCTATATCAGAGGAAACAATTTAGAACAACCTCTGCTGGTCATGATTGGGTTTAGGGATATGACTAGATTGGAAAGAGTAAGGTGCCTTCTTTCATTCGTCTTCCATGAAAACAAAGTACTACTATATTTGAACTTACCCAGTGGCTTTTACTCTGTGTTACTGCTTTTTTTTCCCCAAACATAAACAAATCCCTCCCCACTCTTTCCTTATGTAAATATGCTCCTTTTGTTTTTGTTTCTATTTTTTTTAAGTGTTTCATGCTTACTTGCCTATATTACAAAGGTAACTTGAAAACACAGAGGGATACATATATGAGGGATTTGTGCTTGTACCTACATAAATGTGAGGTACAAGGGATTATGTACTGCCATATTGAGAACCCCTCATATAATCCTGCCTCTCTTCTTCAGTTACCCTCTTTTTGATCAGAGTATGCTCCTCGTGTGAATCAGGCACAGGACCAAGAGTCCTAGTGGAACCAGCAAGAGGGTCACAGTAGGAGAAAGAAGAACAATTCCTACCAAAGCGTGTTATTAAGTTTCTTTTTCTCAGGAGATAATAACAGGAATGCTTTCATTTTCTAGGTTCTAATAATTTCATACTGAAAGACAAAAAAAGTCACAAGACCGGTAATCTCCATGGCTCGATTGACTCCAAGAGCTAAAATCCAAGGTAAGAATCACTGTGCCCAGGTCTGCAAACATCATTCAGGAGATAAGTCTTTCTGCTCTGGTGTGGCAGAGAGGTGAGGAGGGTCCACTAACATGTACTAACAGGGTGCAATTTGCCAGGCACCAACCTTGAGGCTTTTCTTGGTTTAGCACATTTAATCCTTATGATAAACATCTGTGATAGGAAGCAGAGGCAAAGAGAGGTCAAGCAATTTCCCCAGGGCCACACAATTAAAATGCTGTTCTATTTTGCTTTAGATCTGGAAGACCTGGCAATATTATATTAGTTTGAAATATTAACCAAAAATATAAAATTACAAAGACAGGCTCCAAATAGGTCTTTAGGCTTTGGAAAAGTAAGAAATATAATTGAATTGTGAAAAATGTAAAGTCTTCAGTCTAGGTTTAAAAAGTAATTATGGAAAAACACAAAATATATGCTACTTACATATGTGTTATAGTAATTTTATTTATATATATTCATATTTTAAAATATATAATATAAAATTACTTTTATATGCAGTATAATTAAAAGAATATATATGGTCTAAATATGTTATAATAAAAATATGATAAAAATAACATGCAGTCTTCTTTCATATGCACATACACACAGAGACATATACATTACGGAAACATACAGAATGGGAAGAGGTTTTTATCAACAATTACTTGTAGCTAAGGTATAATATACTTGAGAAAAGGGCTTCTGTGATTAGTTGATATCAGAATGATTCGCCCCCAGAAAAACACCGCCGTTCTTGACTGCATTAATAGAAATAGAATAACCCCCAAAGGGAGATAAGAAGCATTCTAAGCTGCACTCATCATGAGTTTCTATGTGATGCATTGTGTCCATTTGGAGCTCCAGTGCTTTAAAGCTGAAATGAACTCTGGCCTTTCCACCACCCTCCTTGCCCTTAATATGGTATATCCTCTTTCCCCTTTCCTCTTAGCTTTTTGAGAGTTTAATTTCCAGCGAGTTAAGCCAAAAAGGACTATTCTCTAGAAAAGGAGAGAGAATGAATTAGCAGATAAATGAAGAGTGTGAGGGAGGCCCTGGGTGGTCCTCAGGTTGGGAGAGGGTTTTGGAGAAGCATCTAGGGATTTGTTTTCTACCTAAGTGGCAGGTGCCAGAAAATAGGGAAAGACAGGAGTGTAGGGGGTTTGCAGTTATGGAAGGATTCTAGATTTCCAAATGTCTTGACAGGAGACATGTTCCTGTCATGACCCTTGGTTGGAGACCAGGGCTCCAGCCAAACCACAAGGGATGATAGAGAAAAATTGATAGAAAAATCCATTCATTTCCTGAGAAAGTAACAGTAAAATGTAAACCCACAACCAAAAAGTGACCTTCCCATGCTCCCAGAGAGGTAAAAGATTTGACAGTGGAAGGAGGGATTTTCTAGCCTAAATCTGGGTTATAAGCACTGTACTTAGGTAAGGAAGTGAAAAATGGTAGCCTATGGTTACTGTGTGTGAATTAAATAGCAACTCAACACCATTTTGGACAAAAAATAGGGCCAGGATATAAGACATGGTGTGAAGCATCTAGTCAATTTCTTTGACCTGGAAATTCTAATTTCTGGAATGCATCCTATTGAAAAACCCACACAATTGTACAAAGACAGACATACAGTGATATTCATTTCAGCATTTTTGTAATAGTGACAATCTGAAAATTACTTAAATGTCCAGCAAAAATGGATTAATTAAACATTAAAATAAGCCTATTAAATGTTACCCTTGAAAAGAATAGCAAGATTATCTGTAAGTACTAACATGGAGAGATATCCAAGATTTATCATTGAATTGAAAACCACAACTACAAAACAGCATGAGTGAGGAGTGATGAAAGGATATTATCATCCAAGTTTAACTTCAGACTTTTATTTTGTTTACATTGATGAATTTATAATACATAGATTTTATTTTTATAATTAGAAAATATATGCAAAAAATTAAGGGCATCAATGCATAGCAAAGAAAAAAACAAAGTGAAAGGAAGAATCTCCCACCATAGTCAGGAAAAAAGTGAAAGTGCTCTCAGGCAAACAGCAAATGAAGCAGGAAGAGGTTCCTTGAGACATGAGAAGGCAGGGGAGGGGTCTCCTGGGTACATTCTCCCTTCGCTTCTCACCGCCTCTCCCGGTGTTAAATACAGCTGGATTTCATTACTGCTTTCAGAAGTTTCCATTCAGGGTAATGGTCTCTCCTGGGAAAGGACCCTCATTTCCTATTTTGTGATCTGCCATCTCTAAACACTGTCCCCATTCTATAAACAGTTATGGTACTATTAGAGTTTTCCCTTTGGTGTTCCATGTAGGGTCCACATTGTTGCTGTTGATGAGGTAAGAGTTAATCAACTTTACTCTTCCCATTCCACAAAGATGGAACTACTGTGACTTTCCCAGAACCTCAGACTTAGACTGGTTTGCATCTGGAACTTGATTCCAGGATATGAATTCATGAAACGTTAGTCATCATGTTTTATACTGAGAAAGGTCCGAGAAGGATCATCCAGACCAATTATTTTATTTCTCTGAGCATAAAACTTGAGACCTGTTTTATGATTTGTCTAATATCACAAACAGTTGGTGACAGAACTAGGAACTCAACACCATTTTGGACAAAAAATAGGGCCAGGATTTAAGACATGGTGTGAAGCATCTAGTCAATTTCTTTGACCTGGAAATTCTAATTTCTGAAATGCATCCTATTGAAAAACCCACACAATTGTACAAAGACAGACATACAGTGATATTCATTTCAGCATTTTTGTAATAGTGACAATCTGAAAATGACTTAAATGTCCAGCAAAAATGGATTAATTAAACATTAAAATAGGCCTATTAAATATTATCCTTGAAAAGAATAGCAACATTATCTATAAGTACTAACATGGAGAGATATCTAAGATTTATCATTGAATTGAAAACCACAGCTACAAAACAGCATGAGTGGGGAGAGATAAAAGGATATTATGATCCAAGTTTAACTTCAGACTTTTGGCTGATGCCAAAACTCATTCTGAACAACAAATGAAAACAGATACTTTTATTGAATCCATTGTGTGCCAGGCACTATTTTAAGTGCTTCACAACAATCCTATGAAGTAGGTGCTGTCACTCTTTACAGATAAAGAACTGATGCAAGTTCACAAAAGTAGTGCATTTTGGAACTGAGATCAGAAACCATATAGTTTAAATCCAGAGAGTTGCTGCGCTTAAGGAACACACTGAACAAGGGAAGTTCTAGAGTTGGACAGAACTGGCCTTCTCTCCTTGGGCATACCACTTAAGTTCTCTGAATCTTATCTTACTCATCTATTAATTGGCCATATTTCACATGGCTATAAAATGGAGTAAATTAGGCAAGTCCTATAAAGCCCTGAGCAAAAATTCCCAATCAATATTAGTGTTAAGTTTCGCCTGAAGCTGCCTCCTTTCATATTTTAAGTTCATCATAAGGTTTCTCTGTATGTAGTAAACTGTAACTTAACTGGATGTGTAAACAGACTGTAACCTACTCCAATCAAAGGTGGCCAACCGTTCAAATCATGGTAAAATAAGCGCCCCTGGTAGGAGGGATTGCCAGAAGGGAGGGGCAAATCTACTTCATTCTGTCCTAGCAGGCACATTTTCATCAGTTAAGAATGCAAACCAGGATGAAACATTTTTAACAAGCATTGTGTGTCTGTTTTTCATTTGAAAGAAAGTCAGAAGCATGGGGCTATTTCATCATGATATTCATCATAGAGGCAGGGTTCCTCTTTGTCAGAGCTCAGCATTGGCAGCTGTGGCAAAGGATGGACTGCATTTAGCTGATTATTTTCTAAGGAGCCATAGTCAAGCACTAAACCAGAATCTACACCTCTGAGGCCCCTATATATATATATATATATATATATATATATATATATGCATACACTATATTAAATAGATTCCTTTGGAAAAAATTTCAGAGTTAAGGGTGTACGTTACACTTGGTTTCATCTTATCCTCCCACTTAACATTATATTGTGAATGTTTTCTCCTATTATTAAAATTTTTCAATGACATGGGTATTGAGAATTTCATAATAATATTGCAAAATATGGATGTAGGATGGAGGATGACTTCTCTGTCTCCTTTCTTTGTTGTTTTCTTCATTTCCTTTCTTCTATCCTTCCTTCCTTTCCACCCCCATTCCTTTTTTCCTTCCTTATCTCCTCTCCTCCCTCTTCTTCCTTCCTTCATTTCTTCCCTCCATTCTCTTTCCTCATTTTTTTCTCTTTCTCCCTTCCTTCCAGATTCCTTTTCTTAAGCTTAATTAAATGTACACATTTATATCATTTAAATAGTCAACAGGATCTACAAGGTAGGAGACATAGCAATCCCCCCTCACCATTCCACCCTATTTCCCACTCTCCAGAGGTAACCACATATAACCCTTCTGGTGCCTATTTTGTGATTTATTGCCGTATCCTTAAATGATATAAGTATATTGGTAGTGCTTGATTTTCAAAATTTTAAGCATTATCTGTTGATTTTCTACCATAACATCCTTCTGCAACAGATGCATATGCACACAAACAAGCACACATACACCTCCTTTCTTACATCTTCCCTTCCCAATATCATATTGCAACTTTGGTTAGATTAATATTAGGCATTTATAATATTACATAAAAACTATTCACAAAGGAGCCATGTCTTGCTTTACAACAGCCTTAGCTTTTTTTATACTTTTACATTTTTTTTTCTGAAGTTAAGGGAAACAAACAAAACAGTTGTTTTATTCTTTTGTTTCCTTCTCTAAGTGCTTATAACTACCTTAGCTCCATACTCTCCTCTAGGTGAATAAATCTTTCGATATTTTTAAGCAGTAGGTAAGCTGCCAGTTTCACATTTCTATGGAACTCACTGTAGAACTGTTTGACCCACTCCTATCTAGACTGTTTATTCTTGTAGGAGCCAAAGGAAAACTTCCCCTTTGCTCTCTGAAGATTCATGAAAATCAACTGACCAAAAGCAGGTTAGTTGGAGAGAAAGCATACAAGTTTATTTGATCATAGTTTTATGTGACATTGGAATGACCTTCAGAATGAAGATCCAAAGATACAAAGAAAACTGTGCAGTTTTATGCTTAGGTTCAACAAAGTATGGCAGCCATATAGAAATACAACGAGACAAAAAGGGTATGACCTAATGGTATTACACTGCATGGGAAAACCCAGCAAGGCCTGTCTGTTTAGACTCTATTTGGCCTCTCTGTGCAGCATTCCTTTCTTCTGGGTCTGAGGAAGGACCCTCTCTGGAATGGGGATCTTATGGCCTACCACCAAACAAAGTAAATCAGATGATTTCGTTTCATCCAGTTTACACAGAAAGGCAGAAGGAAGTTAAGAGTAATATTTTTAGGTTTTATGGCTGGCTTTGGAGAAAAGGGGTTCTGGTTTCTATGACTTGCTTTGGGGAAAAGGGATTCTAGTTTTCAGCCAGCCTTGGAGGAGAATGAGAAGACAGAGACAGGAGGGCCAGAGAGAAATCAGATGCAGCTCCTTCTGAGGTGTGTTCACTTTGGGGTATCATGTTCTGAGCCTCTGAACTCTCTAGGCCTGCTGCCAAAATAGCAAGTCCGTTTTCACCTTCATCTGGGCTTTCCCTCTCCTTTCTTGTAGGAAGTCTCTTGCATTGGAGCCTGTATTTCCTAACTCCTATTTCTTCTTTTGCCTATGTTTACTCCCAGATTCTGATGAAGCATGTTCTCTCAGCTTCCTGAGGAACCATGCATGTACATTTTTTATCTACATGTAGGAAAATATCTTTATTCTATCCTCACAATTAAATGATTATTGCTATGTTTAGAATTCTAAGTTGAAAATCATTTCCCCACATTATTTTGAAGATACCTCTTCATTTTCTTCTAACTTTTAGTGTTGTTGAGACATCTAGTGACATTTGGATTCTTGGAGAATATTTTTTAGTTTTTAATTTTTTGTTTGTTTGTTTCAACAGTTTTGGGGGAACAGGTGGTGTTTGGTTACATAAATAAGTTCTTTAATGGTGATTTCCATGATTTTGGTGCACCCATCACCCGAGCAGTGTACATTGTGCCGAATGTATAGTCTTTTATCCCTCACCACCCCCCACCCTTTCCCCTGAATCCCCAGAGTCCAATCTATTATTCTCGTGCCTTTGCATCCTCATAGCTTAGCTCCCACTTAGGAGTGAGAACATACTATGTTTGGTTTTCTCTTCCTGAGTTACTTCACTTGGAATAATAGTCTCCAATTCCAACCAGGTTGCTACCAATGCCATTATTTCATTCTTTTTTATGATATATCATTATATATATATACACACACACACACACACACACACACACACACACACACACAAACACACAGAGACACCCCACAGTTTCTTTATCCACTCATTGACCGATGGGCATTTGGGTCGGTTCCACATTTTGCAACTGCAAATTGTGCTGCTACAAACATGCATGTGCAAGTATCTTTTTTGTATAATGATTTCTTTTCCTCTGGGTAAATATGTAGTAGTGGGATTGCTGGATCAAATGGTGTGTCTAATTAGTTCTTTAAGGAATCTCCACACTGTTTTCCATAGAGGTTGTACTAGTTTACATTCCAACCAAAGTGTAAAAGTATTCCCTTTTCACTGCATCCCTGGCAACATCTATTATTTTTTATTATGGCCATTTTTGTAGGAGTGACGTGGTATCACATTGTGGTTTGATTTGCATTCCCCTGATAATTAGTGATGTTGAGCATTTTCCCATATACTTTTTGGCCATTGGTCAGTAAGGATCTCACTCCTGCCGAGAGACAAGTGCTCCATCTACGGTACAGCAACTTCCAGCAGTACCAGAGGATATGTGACGATGCTGCCATCCACTATTACCTGGAGAGCTCGAACACAAACGGGACATTGGTTGAGAAGGAGAAATGGTCCTACACCTAAGAAGAATTGGCAATAAATGACTCTCTGAAAATGCCTCTGATGCTGGGGGTTGGCAATTCTCCCGACTCATTCGTGAGCAGAATAGAAAAAGGGCACTCAACCACTAACAGCTCTGAGGGAGGACTGGGATGTCTATTGGATAATCCAGCCTCAGACACTGGCAGATTTGTTCCCTCTGCATCTGACAAGGCTATAAGGAAATCACAGTGAGTACAGGTGGGGCCTACCATCCAGAAGAGCAGAAGGCCCAGAGAAACCTTTCTGCCAGGGCTCTGGGCCTCAGAGAGAGAAGAAGGACAGGAAGAGAGAGGGGTAGGAGGCTTGGTTTGATATTCATGAAGAAGAGGAAAATGGGGAGACATAGAACCTCCAGATCACAAAAGGTAGGCCAAACAGTTGGGCTTTTCATGTTTTTGCTGTATCTTTTCCAGGTCCTAGAATTCTCCTACCCAGATCTGGAAACTCAGAATCACTTTACTTCTGTCATAGATATTTTGAGCAAAAGTCCCTTTGAGGGAAAGCACTTGCTTTGGGACTATGTGATTCTGGTTCATTCTCAGCTTGCATCCAATTTCCCAGGACACACAGTGCCTTGCACATGGCCTAGCAACCAAGAGACACTCAATATTCGCCAAGTGAATGATCTAATGGAACTCCACCAGATGTTGAAATTGAATTAATGTTCATGAGGGTTTGTTTGTAATAATAAAGAACTAAAAACACTCAAAGGACTGAAAACAACTCATTAGAGGACTCATTAATTCAATTTTAACATTCTATACATAGAAAAGCATACAGTTATTAAATAATAAAAGTAATTAGGCAAGTCTAATTAAAAAAATGTAGAACTCTATCTCTAAGGTATATTTAATATATAAATAAATAATGCAGAGTGTGCATAACATGCCAACATTGTTCAAAGGAAGGAACGGGGGAAGAATGGGGAGGGAATGAGGAAAGGGAGGGGTAAGGAGGGAGGAAGAAAGAAATGAAGGAAAGGTAGGAGGGAGAAAGAAAATAGGGAAAGTATATCCCATGTATGCATAATACTTTGGGAAGGGTATTTTTCCCACAAGATCGCCTTTAGAGAGTGATTCTGGTTGTCTGGGGGGCTGGATGGGAGGGAAGGCTTATTTTAACAGTGCATCTCTTTGAACTTTGCATTTGGTACTAATAGTATATATCAATGGTCCCCAACCCTTTTGGCACCAGGAACTGGTTGTGGAAGACAAATTTTTCCATGGACGAGGGGAGTTGGGGGTCGGGGATGGATGGTTTCAGGATAAAACTGTTTCACCTCCGATCATCAAGCATTAGTTAGATTCTCATAAGGAGGGCACAACCTAGACCCTTGCATGGGCAGTTCACAACAGGGTTCGCACTCCTCTGAGAACCTAATGCTGCCACTGATGTGACAGGAGGAGGCAGAGCTCAGGTGGTAATGCTCACTTACTGGCTGCTCACCACCTTTTGTGTGACCCAGTTCCTAAGAGGCCACAGACAGGTACTGGTGTGTGACTAGGGGGTTGGTATATAATATAGTCAAACTAAGTAAGCAGTAAAACACAATTTGAAACAAAGACAGTTAGATTAGAATACCAACATGTTTGTGAACACCTCCTTAGAGTCTATTCCACAAAATTCCTACTGGTACAAGCCCACACTATTCAGTGTTTGGAAATCTCTGTACATCATTGACTAGTTTATATTTCCAGGTCTCTCCCCTGGAAAATCTGTACCACCAGCCAGCCACTAACCCTCCTCACACGCACACAAAATGCCCTCCAATTCTTTTTGCTAGTCCATAATTGTATCTATCTCAAAACTGATTTCTGAAAAATTAATCTCCTCCAGAAAGACTGCTCTGACCACTGTCCTCGTCTATCATACTCTGCTGTGGTTTGTTTGTTTTGCTATCAATGTTAGGAAATTTACTTTTTGTGCAAAAAACTTTTATTGGGATCCCAGTGTTTGTCAAGTAATGTGATAAATGAGAGCGTAGCAAAATGAAAAGGTGAATGCCTAACTAGAGCAGCTCACACTACAATATTGTGCTGTTGTGCTCCAGTTGATAGCAGTTCACGTGACAATACTATGCTACTGTGCTCTGGTTGAGAACACATAATATGAAATTGTCACCAGGAAGGGGGCTTCCTATTCTACAGGTACGGGTACTAACCTTCACTTCTCCTCAGATGGACCATGAAATAGTTATTCCTAGTGAAATATCAGTGAAAGTGATACATGTCATTTCCAGGTAGATGGTTAAGAATCAGGTGTGCCCTCCTTACTCTCAATTTCCAGGATCTAGGGGATGGTAGACCCACAGGATGGAAGAACTCTGTGTCTTTGAATCATTCCATTTAAGAGAACTGCCGGTTGTCCAGGAACACCCCAGCCTTAGACAGTTATGTGAGCAAGAAATAAACTTCTTTTACAGTGTCATTTATGTTTTTTAGCTTCTTTGTTATAGCAGCTAGGTGTATACTAGTTCAGGGGTTCTGTGAAAGAAATATTTCTTCTCTTTTGAGTAGATTTCCAAACCTTGATTTTCCATAATTCTGAAACATTTTGGTTCTGGGGTAAACATTTCCACTCTTTGGGCAGCACAAAGATCCCTTTGTACAGAAGCACTAACTCTTCTTCCTCTAGAGTAGCATCCCAGTTTCTCACTGTGGCCAACAAAGAGAATAAAAAGAAGAGGATCTGAAATAGCAACACAGTGGCAGCCACCAATACCTGATAACACTATAGTCAAAGCTCCACATTAGAGCACAGACCACTTTCAGGTGAGTGGCCCCCAGCCCTAGAAGTGAGTGGTATTCAAAGATGGTAGATGGTAGTGGTGGCAGTAGTATGTAGTAATAACTAACCCTTCTTGGGCATTTCCCATGTGCCAAGCACTGTTCTCAGAGCTTTATACACAGTGGTCCACTTAATCTTCACAAAACTCTATGTAGTAAGTACTAACATAATTCCTTTTTCTTTTTTAGAAACATAGTCACGTTCCATCACCCAGGCTGGAGTACAATGGTGCAATCATGGTTCACTGCAGCCTCAAACTCCTGGGCTAAAGTGATCCTCCTGAGTAGATAGGAAGACAGGCTTGTGCCACCATGCCTTGCTATTTTTAAAAAATTTTTTTAAGAGATGGGATCTTGCTATTTTGCCCAGGCTGGTTTCAAACTCCTGGCCTCAAGCAATTCTCCGGCTTCTGCTTTACAAAGTGCTGAGGTTACAGATATGAGCCACTGTTTCTGTGCACAATTTCCAGAATGAAGAAATTGAGGCACAGAACAGATTCTAATATGCTTTGGCTTTGTGTCCCCACCCAAATCTCATCTCAAATTGTAATTCCCACAATCCCCACATGTCAAGGGTGGGACCTGGTGGAAGGTGATTGGATCGTGGGGATGGTTCCCCCATGCCGTTCTCATGATAGTGAGTGAGTTCCATGAGACCTGACGGTATTACAAACATCTGACATTTCCCCTCCTTGCACTCCCTCCCTCCTGCCACCTTGTGAAGCAGGTGCCTTGCTTCCCCTTTGCTTTCTGCCATTATTGCAAGTTTCCTGAGCCCTCCCCAGCCACGGGGAGCTGTGAGTCAGTTAGACCTTATTCCCTTATAAATTACTCAGTCTTGGGTAGTATCTTTATAGCAGTGTGAGAATGGACTAACACAGTTTCCATTTCTATTACTTAGCAGCTGTCAGATCCCAGCCCCATTTTCTCCACCCATATGTAATTCCTCTTACTGTCTCCAGTTAATCTTTTTTTCTATGTATTTATCCCATATTGTCTAATTTAGTTATTACTGTATTAGTCAATGTTGGCTGCCATAATGAAAAATCATGGACTAGGTGGCTTAAGCAACAGAATTCTATTTTCTCACAGTTCTAGATGCTAGAAGTCCAAGATCTTGGTGCCAGGAGAGCTGGTTTCTGGTGAGGCCTCTCTTCCTGGCCTGAAGATGGCAAGCTTTTCTCTGACTTCACACAGCCTTTCCTGTGTATGTGCTGAGAGAGAGAGAGAGAGAGAGCTTGTGTCTCTTCTTTTTCTTCTTCTTTGCATGAAGACATCAATGTTATCAGATTAGGGGCCCCACCCTTATGATGTCATTTAACCTTAATTACCTCCTCATAGATGCTATCTCCAAACAAAGTTACATTGAAGGTTAGGGCTTCAATTATGAATTTTGGGAAAGGAGTGGAGAATTCAATTTAGTCCATATCAGTTAGGTTTATTACTATCTCTTCCTGATAGAATATAAGCTCCATGAGGACAGAGATCTTGATGTACCGATGTATCTTAGTGCCAAGAATGGTGCCTAGCACATAGTAGATTCTCAGTTAAGTATTGACTTGATGAATGAATGGTGAATGAATGAATGAAACAAATACTCCTAGTGTTCTAACAGGGAGCAAGAGAAGGTTGAAGCCATCCTTTTGTATGGAACTCAGTTCCTCAATAATGGCATTAATCTATCCATGAGGGAAATGCTCCCATGACCCAAACACCTCCCATTAGGTCCCATCTCCCAACACTGCCACATTTGGGATTAAGCATCTAACACATGACCTTTGGGAGACATATTCAAACCACATCAAGAAGAAATGATGTTTAATTAATTTTTGAAAAAAGAATAAGCATGGGGAGCTGTCCAAGTGCTGTGGCTCATGCTGGTAATCTCAGCACTTTGGGAGGCTGAGGCAGGAAGATTAGCTGAGCCCAGAAGTTTGAGACTGGCCTGGGGAACATAGTAAGACCCTATGTCTACAAGAAATAAAAAATTAGTTGGGTGTAGTGGCACTCACCTGTGATCCCAGCTACTCAGGAGACTGAGTTGGGAAGATCACTTGAGCCCAGAAGGGAGGTCAAGGCTACAGTGAGATCTGATTGTGCCACTGCACTCCAGCCTGGGTGACAGAGTAAGACTCTATCTCAAAAGAAAAAAAGAAAGAAAAGGAAAGAAAAGAAAAAAAGAATAGGGAGCTATTATATTAACTACATCAATATTTTTGAAGTTCATTTGGAAGATCATTTTAAACATGTCTATTTGTGAATGTGTAAAGAAAAGAATGTTGTATAGGTGAAAACATACTGTTTCTAAATTATAGTCCATTATGGTGATCAAGAGAACCCACTAAGCTACCTAAGTATTCCTCTAGCAAGTGTGAATACTGTTGAACTAGTGACCAGCTCTTCTAGGTGGACAAAACTTCAGTTAAACATAGACTCAAAACATAAAAGAGGGTCAATTTTTTTTAATCTCAAGGAAAAAGCATAGAGTTTCATTTTATAGAAGTAAGAGTATTTTCGCTTACATTCAATATGTTATTTAGTTTTCAAACTTTAGCACGCATTATAATTATCTAGAAGGCTTATCAATGCCTAGATTTCTGCGTCCCACACTAGAAGTTCCAATTCAATCAGCCTAGAATGGGGCCTAAGAATTTGGACTTCTAACAAGTTTCCAGGTGATGTTGATATTGCTGGTGGTAAGTCGCAATATGAGAATTATTGCATTATACCACCAGTAGTTGATGTAACCTACCTCAGGAACAGGAAGCAAATCTATATTCTACATAAATGAAACCTACTGTTCTAGGAAATATGAACAGGGCTTATATTCTTGGAAAAAGACACATACATATTTGTAGCAACCAGGGTAATCAGAACTCTTTTTAAATAAGTTTTATTTTCTCACAATAGAAATAACACCAGGAAAAAGTTGGTTTTCCCTTTCAGTTTCTATTTTGCAATCACATTGCCTGCATAGTCTCACACTAACCCAGCCACTACATCAGTTGATGCATCCCTGCTGTAGTAACATTATACACAGGCACTGGCCATACAAATTTCTGAAGTGTAAATCAGTATCTCAACTCATTTCAAAGCACAGTGACCATTGGTAAAACCTTTCTCCATGCTTCTTCCCAGCCAGTACCTTTATTCATCAGATTTTAAAATTTATATCCAATAGTTTTCTTCAATACTGAGTCCAAAAAATAAATCAAACCAAACCCACAACATTTCCACTTTCCTATTTCAGCATTTCTTAAAAACCTAACATACATTTCTATAAGTACCTAACAGAACTTGTAGAGGCCAGATACTGTGGCTCATGCCTGTAATCCCAGCACTTTGGGAGGCCAAGTGGAGCAGATCACTTAAGGCCAGGAGTTCAAGACCAGCCTGGCCAACAGGGCAATACCCAATCTCTACTGAAAATACAAAAATTAGTCAGGTGTGGTAGCTGTCATCCCAGCTACTTAGAAGGCTGAGACACAAGAACTGCTTGAATCTGGTAGGCAGAGGTTGCAGTGAGCCAACATCTCACCACTGTACTCCAGCCTAGGCAACAGAGCGAGACTGTCTCGGAAAAAAAAGAAAGAAAGAAAAGTAAAGAAAAGAAAAGAAGAAAGAAAGAAAGAAAAAGGAAGGAAGGAAGGAAGGTAGGAAAGAAAGAAAGAAAGAAAAGAAAAGAAAGAAAAAGAACTTGTAAATAGAAAAGAAACTTGAAACTCTTGAGTAAGACCACAAAAGTAAGGGTTTCAACTGGGACAGGCTTATCTGTGCATCCTAATCAAAGGGTGGAGACTTTTTAGAAAGGATAGTTTCTGCTTCCACCCTGCCCTAGGCAGAAAAAATTATGATAAATAACTTTTCCCAAGACTGAATAACTTACCTTAACAATCTCAGTTTTGCTGAAGAATATGTTCTATCTGTACTTTGTGTAACTTCCTGACCTCAATCTTTGAACTACTATTATTTTCACTTAGGTCTATATACATTATTATCCCCTTTGTGACTAAGGCTATAAACAAGGAAAAATCAAGGAAAATACATTTCTTCTATCATTACAAAACACTATGGCTGTGTATTGAAATTTGGGGATACCAAATACCAGAACAACAAGCAGGGATTTAAAATATGGTGGGGATTCTGGTCCAAGATGGTTGACCAGAGACAACAGACACCCATCCTCTCTAGAAAGAAGAACCAAAATTATGAATAGATAATCATACCTCAAATAGAACATCTAGAGAGAACACTAGAATTCAACAGAGAAGTCACAGGAAACACCCGAGGCACAGAAGAAGAATGAATCAAGTGGCCAGCTTGGCTGAGATTGGCCAGGAAACCAGAGGGACTTGGCATTTCAGGGAAAGGGCAAGTGAGAGAACTTGAGCAGTCTACATCCCTCCTGCAAACTGCTGCATCACAGCCACTGCCAACATCATTGTGCACCCACACAACCTAAGGGGTTGTCCCACCGTTGCTACTGCCATTGCCTATATCACATCAGCTGCCCAGGGACCTGAGACCCCACTCACCCAACTGGCCCACTGCTGTCACTAGCAACATTTAAGCAAGCTATCTGGGAGCCCAGAAATTAGCCTACCTGGTCCCACTAACACCAGTGCCAGTGTATGCCATTCTGGGGCCCAGGATCAGACACCCTCAACCCACTGCTGCCACTACTGGAGGCACACAGACTGGTCCACAAGGCAACCCTGTCCCCAGTAAAATGTCATGATAGCCTCCACTAATAACCCTTCCCCCCAAACCATCAAGGAAATCACAGATATCACTGATCACAGCCAAAGAAACTGTACAGAGACTATGCTACCATAAACATTCAGAATCAAAGCCAAAGTGCCTTATCCAACCAATATTGTTCATATATCTTCAGGAAAAAGTCTTCCCCTACAAAAGCAAATTCAAAAAACTGAAAGAAGTAACTATTGTACCAGATGCTCAGATAGAAGTGAAAGGACACAGGAAGCATGTAAAAGCAAGGAAATGGGATACCTTCAAAGGAATAAAATTCCCCACCAACAGATCCCAATTAAAAAGAAATCCAGGAAAAACAACTCAAAATTATGATATGAAGCACTATGGCTCACACCTGTAATCCCAGCACTTTGGAAGGCCAAGGTGGGTGGATCACCTGAGGTCAGGAGTTCTAGACCATCCTGGCCAACACTGTGAAACCCCGTCTCTACTGAAAATACAAAAATTAGCCAGGCATGGTAGCACATGCCTGTAATCCCAGCTTGGGAGGCTAAGGAAGGAGAATTGCTTGAATCCAGGAGGCAGAGGTTGCAGTGAGCAGAGATCACACGACTGCACTCCAGCCTGGGCAACAGAGTAAGACTCCCTCTCAAAAAAAAAAAAAAATAATAATTATGATACTAAACAAGCTCAGCAAGATGTAAGAGAATTCCAAATCCAATACAATTCAAACAATACACAGAAACCAGAGAAACAATTCAGGATATGAATGAGAAATTTGCCAGAGGAATAGATATCATAAAAATAACCAAACCGAAATCCTGGAACTGAAGAATTTTATAATTCTTGAATGAAATATAAAATATACAAAAAACTTACAATAGACTAGACCAAGCAGAAGAGAGAACATAAGAACTTGAAGACAGGTCTTTTGAAATAGCCCAAGAAGACAAAAATAAAGAAAAAAAGAATTTAAAAGTATGAATGATGTCTTCATGATCTATGGGACACCCAAGGTGATCAAATATATGAATTATCAGTATCCCTAAAGGCAAAGATAAACTGAAAGATTTGAAAACCTATGTAATGAAATAATAGATGAGAACATCCCAAGTCTAGTAAGAGATTTAGACCTATAGATACAGGAAGCTCAGCAATCCCCAATCAGATACAATGCAAAAAGGTCTTCTACATGACACATTATACTCAAACTACCTAAAGTCAGTGACAAAAAGAAAATTTAAAAAACAGCAAGAGAAGAGCATCTCATCATCTATCATCTATAAAGGAGCTCTGGTATATGTGACTAACAGGTATGTGAACAAATACTCAACAACTCAAACCCAAGGAAATCCAAACAAAAATCACAATGAGATATCATCTCACCCCAGTTAGTATGGCTATTATTAAAAAAAATAACAAATGTTGGCAAGGATGTAGGGAAAAGGGAACTCTTATACACTGTTGGTAGGAATATAAATTAGTACAGTCATTATGGAAAACAGTATGGAAAGCTCTCAAAAAACTAAAAATGGAATTTTCATAAAACCCAGCAATCACACTACTGGGTATCTATCCAGAGGAAAATAAATCAGTAAATCAAAGGGATACCTGCACTCACATGTTCATCACAGCACTATTCGTAATAGCAAAGATAAGAAATCAACACATCAGTGAACAAATGGATAAAGAAAATATTACATATACACACAATGGAATGTTATTCAGTCATTAAAGAGGAATGAAATCATGTAATTTGCAGCAATGTAGTTGGAACTGAAGACCATTACGCTAAGTGCAATAAGCCAGGGACTGAATGACAAATACTGCATGTTCTCACTCAAATGTGGGAGCTAAAAAACTTTATCTCATGGACATTGAGAATAGAACAATCGATACCAGAGACTGAAAAGGGGGGTGGCGGGAACATGAGAGTTTGGTTATGGGTACAAGCATATCATTAAATAGAGAAAAAAAAAAGTTCTAATGTTCAATAGCAGACTAGGGTGACAATACTTAGCAACAATATTACGTATATTTTAAAGTAACTAGAAGAGAGGACTTGAAATGATATCCACACATAAAAATGATAAACACTGAAGGTGATGCATACCCCAATTACCGTGACTTGATCATTAAACATTCTTTGCATATAACAAACACTCACATGCAACCCATAAATATGTAAATTATTATACATCAATAAAAAGGGGGAAAATATTATAGGGCTTGGGGAAGCCAAGAACATAAAGAGATGTTAGGAATTGTTTGGCTTAGGTCAGTAATCACAATGGATTGTTGAATATCAGAGGAGATAAAGTTCTGGAAAAAGCAAACATCGAAAGTTTCCCCTGGCCGGTCACGGTGGCTCACGTCTGTAATCCCAGCACTTTGGGAGGCCAAGGCAGGAAGATCACCAGAGGTCAGGAGTTCAAGGCCAGCCTGGCCAACATGCAGGAACCCTGTCTCTACTAAAAATACAAAAATTAGCTGGGTGTGGTGGTAGGTACCTGTAAGCACAGCCGAGGCAAGAGAATCGCTTGAACCCAGGAGGTGGAGGTTGCCGTAAGCCAGCATCTTGCCACTGCACTCCAGCCTGAATAAAAGTTTCTCCTCTGGTTGCTTTGGTTAATGATTTTAGTTAACAGCTATAACAGAAACTAACATTTACTTATTACTGCCAGACATTATTCTAAGGATATCTCACGTATTCTCTTATTTCATCCTCCCAACACCACAATGAACCTGTAGTGGTACAATTCCCAATTCACAAAGCCGAAGCAGAGACATTCAATAATTTTCCCCAGAGTTTCATAGCATAAAAGTGGAGGCTGATTTCAAATCCAGATAGACAGACATTACCACCCATGTTTCTAATCATCTATTTATTTATTCAACAGCTACTTTTGGAATGCTTGCCATACCATGCAACGTGCAGGTAGTTTGGCAGGGACTGGAGACACAGTAATGATTCACACTAAAGTCCCCTGTCCTGTCGAGGCTAGATAACTGCTCCTTACAGTGGCCTGCGAATTACACTGGTATAAGGCAGAGCAAAGATGGGTTAATATGGTAATCACAAGGCAGGGTGCTTTGTAAATGTGTCCTTCTCCCAGTTGTGCTCCCTTGATGTTATAAGAGGAAGTTCCACAAAGAGGAAGTTCTTCTAACTCACTACTGCCCAGCTGGGCTTGGCTCTTACTTAAGATTCGTTTCCTGGTAAACAGTCCTGCCAATTGCACTTTCTAGTTTCACTTTCCCATTTGTAACATCAGCTGAAGGGAAACAAACAGTAACAAAAAAAAAGAAACAGAGGCCGCTTATATTTACAGGGCTCTTTAGCATTCATTGGAGGCAGAAGAGGAAGATTTCTAAAGAGTGCAGCAGCCTGAACGGCAGCCCTGCTGAACAGCTGAGAATTGCACGGCAATCATGAGGTAAAGATTTTCCCTTCCTATCGGATTGTTCAGTCAATCTCGTCCACTGCAAATCCTGAGTAGCTGTGCTACCAAGGAGGGCCAGCTCCATTTTAGTGTTTGTTTACAGCCTTAATATGCCTTTACCTCTGTCTGTTGTAAATCTGTCTTACTAATGCTGGTGTGTCCCCTCCTATACAATTTTCTGCTTCACACTGGCAGGCTTCCCAAATTCCTCTCCAGAACTGCTCGCCTGGGTAACTAAGTTGTGAACAGAGAAAGAAGGCAGCAGAGAGGGAATGTTTCATCAGCCTAGTGTGTCAATTGAAGATGGGTCTGAGGGAATTGCTCCTGTGTACTGTCCCTCTCCTATTTCATATTTGAAAGGATTCAGTTGGGGACTGGTGATAAAATTATTTAACAAAAGGGTCTTTTTCAGCAGATACTGTTAAAGATATACATAGAATAGCAAACCCCACTTCATGCTAAGATGAATTTTACATTTAATGTAGTCTTTCATCTCAGATTTGCACAAAAGCTGGTAAAACTAATTATTTTCACCCCAAAATGCTACTGATTGGCTAGAGTCCTCCTGAGTATGAATTAGAGATGGAGTGCTTGGAGAAAATAGTTCTCACCTCTAACATTCCCTTCTATTACCAAAACATGAGAGTGCCCTGGAGAGGAAGTATTAGCTCATGGAGTAGGAAGGAACTGTTTTCTCCAGTTTGAGGGTGGGGTAGCCGGATGGGTTTGCCTAACCCTCATCCTGGGAGATCTGGGATCCTGCGTTATCAACCCCAGTGCTCACTTCCTGTGAGATACCTTACCCTTCTTCTGTGAGGTTCCTGATCTTTATTTTTAAAATGATATTATTTCCTGCTAGTCTAAATGTCTGCCTGACTTAAAAAAAAATTGAGATATTTACAAATTTCTTTTTCTGTAGTAGCCCAGAATCTATTAGAACCCTTTTCTTATTTCTTAGAATTTTAGTATGGTCTTATCTTAGAATTTTTCCCATTGTGATACAGACCCATCAATCCTTCTCACTTTCCTTAATTTTTTATCTATCATGACTTTCACTGGGCATTGCCTTTGTACTCTAAGACAGTGGTTCTCAAAATTGAGCAGGCATAAAAATTGCCTGGACAACTAATTAAGGACAGAGTCCTAGGGTCAACTCCCCAGAGATTCTCATTAAGAGAGTCTGGGTTGGAGTCTGAGGATGTGTGTTTCTAAAAGACTCCTCAGTGATTCTGAGACTGCTTTAAGAAACTGTGGTGGTAACATTAATTTTGAGCTTGGCTGATAATGTTACTGTGGCTTTTATCCAGATACGAGGCAAAGGAAGAAATTGTTGTTGTTGTGTATATGACTAGAACTTCTATAGGAATCAGAAGAATAAGCTCTCACAAGCCAGAGCCCAGGAAGCAAGTGTCTGGGACCAGCTTCTCTGACTTAACAGTGGAAATCAAAACCCAAGATCAAGCAGTGAAGTGGGATGACTTTTAAATGGCTGCTCAAAGGGATTTTACATAAATATGCATATTAAATGGCTGTATCCTGCAAATGCACAATTGACTATATGTTTTATATAGTGGAGATAATCTCAACTCTATTTATGTTCTTTGTATCTTTTGTAAAAGGAGCTAAGGAGTTCATGTGTTAAGGGAATCTTCCCGTAACCTCACTAAGAATAAAACTAGATCTGTTTGGACATGAGCTTTTCAAGGGGAATGCTGCTGCCATTAGGATGCCAGATACCAAGCCAAGCACCCTCTCCTGGGCTTCTGCCCCTGGGGTTAGTTGCATCAAGAGACTTAGACAACCTGGCTCTTTGCTAAAACCTGTTTGGAGCTTTGAATGGAAGGTGGGTCCTTCCTATAAGGTCCTGCCTATTTTCCCTCCTATTTTTTTGTCATTTCTTTGTTTTTTTCTGCTTGGGATAGTAAAGTCTCCATTTGTTTCAAGAAACAGAGATGAGCAGGAACTGATTTAAGGTTCCTAAAGTGCCTAAGAGGACCATGGATAGGACTGTAGTGACCCCAGGATGATCAGAACAGGACACTGGGGAGCCTGGAGAGCTCAGACCCTGTGTTTTCTCCATGTGCATCCAAGTCATACTCTCTACCGCATTCATTACAGAATATGATGAGTCCTACAGAATATGGCCACCCTCAGACCCCAAGCATGTGCAGCATACCTCTTGACACCTGAGGACTCACTCCAGCTTCCTTGCTACCTCTCAGTTCCATTTACAGCTTCCACTCAAGTTTGGGTGCTCAGCCCTGTTCCCCATCAAAATGGAGGTGGGAAGGAGTGATATAAAAAGTGGGAGAGAGAAGGGCAGTTAGAAACAGGGGGCACATAATCTTCTATGTAGACATATATCTCAAAAGTGATCCTGCCACATTACATGACATTCCAGATATCTATTGGTTGTGTAAGAAGCCATACTATTTAGAAATATAACTCCTGATAGGAGGATTGATTTACAGATACCACAAAAAAAATTAAGCGAGAAAAAGCAACATTACAGAGACTCCAATACACAGACAGTGTTGAGAAATAATTTGTAGCATGGAATGCTACTCATCTCCAAAGTAATTCGAAATACAGGCTTTTGCCCACTGGCCGTTTGCTGGGTTTTTTTCAGTTGTTCTTTTTTTTTTTTTTTTTTNTTTTTTTTTTTTTTTTTTTTTGGCTTGGTTGGTTTGGGTTTATTTATTTATTTTGAGGACCAACACTGAAGGGAATGGAAAATCTTTCCAGGAGAGTTGTAAGGGTACCATAAAGAAAAAAGAGCTCTTTCGATAAGGAGCTAGTGGCCTTGTGAAGCCTTCCGTGTAGCCATACTTCTTGCCCCTTGGTATTAAAGCAAAACCCAGAAGAGAAAAATAAAATTTCATAAAAAATTAAAACGAGTACAAAATTATTAATAGAGAAACTCAATGAGATGTATTAAGAACAGAAATCACCAGTCTAAGAAGTGGAGGTATGAAGGGGGGAAAATAGAAAAAATATATATATTTTATTCCAAAATAAATGTTTAAGACATTGCTAATGTAAACAATAATTGAAATGAAATGGGAGAATAATACAAAAGCAGAGAAAATGAGTAAAAATTAAGAATGGTTGAAAATAAGATTCAAATGGTTAAAATGGAAAAATTCAACAGAAAAAAATGAGAATGTAGCATGTTAAAGTAATAAACCAATATAAAATAAAACAAATCTCAGAAAAACTTTCTGATAAAAGCTCAGAAAGTTGGAATAGACAAAATAAATGAAGTATATATTAAAAGCTGAAATAGAAAGAAAATTAAAAGTGATAAAGATTTCTTTAAAGGCAAATAAAGGAGAACTAAGTAATTAAGAATATCAAAGATAAAATGAAGCTGCATTTCAGAGGGATGAGAAATTAAAATCAGCATAGCAAAACACCAAAAGAATAAAAAATTATAAAGCTAAAATTTTCAAAGTACAAAAGTAAAGCTAGGGAAAATTGAAGAACAGAAACAAAAAACAATGAAAAAGACTTGCTTCTTTAAAACTGCATAAATAAAACCAGGTCTCCACAGAGGCCCTCAAGAGCAGAGGGCAGAGCTATTTAACAAAAACTGCCTTATTCATAAAAACCTACCCACAGACTAAAAGAACAACCCACTGCCCTAACCCTAATTCTTCTGCTGCCCACAGTCCCTAAACTCCTGCTGCCACATGCAGGAATTAACAATAAGCCAAATCATATTATGGAAAGAAAAGAAGGAGAGTTTCTTTTATTCGTGTTAACAGCCTTTAGGAGGAGGAGAATTTTATTTGCCATGCTCCCATTTCTTGACATATAAATCTATGTCTCATAGTGTCCAACTTTCTGTTTTTCCCTACAGTGAGAACACAAAGAATTCCTTGGAGAGCAGCCTACGGCATCTAAAATGCCATTTCACCTGGAACTTGATGGAGGGAGAAAATTCCTTGGATGATTTTGAAGACAAAGTATTTTACCGGACTGAGTTTCAGAATCGTGAATTCAGAGCCACAATGTGCAACCTACTGGCCTATCTAAAGCACCTCAAAGGCCAAAACGGGGAAGCCCTGGAATGCTTACAGCAAGCTGAAGAGTTAATCCAGCAAGAGCATGCTGACCAAGCAGAAATCAGAAGTCTGGTCACCTGGGGAAACTATGCCTGGGTCTACTATCACATGGGCCGACTCTCAGATGCTCAGATTTATGTAGATAAGGTGAAACATGTCTGTGAGAAATTTTCAAATCCATACAGCATTGAGTATCCTGAGCTTGACTGTGAGGAAGGGTGGGCACGGTTAAAGTGTGGAGGAAATCAAAATGAAAGAGCGAAGGTGTGCTTTCAGAAGGCTCTGGAAAAGAACCCAAAGAACCCAGAATTCACCCCTGGACTGGCAATAGCAAGCTACCGTCTGGACAACTGGCCACCATCTCAGAACGCCATTGACCCTCTGAGGCAAGCCATTAGGCTGAATCCTGACAACCAGTATCTTAAAGTCCTCCTGGCTCTAAAGCTTCATAAGATGCATAAAGAAGGGGAAGAGGAAGGTGAAGGAGAGAAGTTAGTTGAAGAAGCCTTGGACAAAGCCCCAGACGTAACTGATGTACTTCGCAGTGCAGCAAAGTTTTATCGAAGAAAAGATGAGCCAGACAAAGCTATTGAACTGCTTAAAAAGGCTTTAAAATACATGCCAAACAATGCTTACCTGCATTGCCAAATTGGGTGCTGCTATAGGGCAAAAGTCCTCCAAGTAATGAATCTAAGAGAGAATGGAATGTACGGGAAAAGAAAGTTACTAGAACTAATAGGACACGCTGTGGCTCATCTGAAGAAAGCTGATGAAGCCAATGATAACCTCTTCCGTGTCTGTTCCTTTCTGGCCAGCCTTCATGCTCTAGCAGATCAGTATGAAGAAGCAGAGTATTACTTTCAAAAGGAATTCAGTAAAGAACTTACTCCTGCAGCGAAACAACTGCTCCATCTGCGGTATGGCAACTTTCAGCTGTATCAAATGAAGTGTGAAGATAAGGCCATCCACCACTTTATAGAGGGCGTAAAAATAAACCAGAAATCAAGGGAGAAAGAAAAGATGAAAAACAAGCTGCAAAAAATTGCCAAAATGAGACTTTCTAAAAATGAAGCAGATTCTGAGGCTTTGAATATCTTAGCATTCCTTCAGGAGCTGAATGAAGAAATGCAACAAGCAGATGAAGACTCTGAGAGGGGTTTGGAAACTGGAAGCCTCTTCCCCCCAGCATCAAGCTGGAATAGGAATGAAGAATAGAGATGTGGTGCCCATTAGGCTACTGCTGAAAGGGATCTGAAACTCCTCCACCAAGTTGGTATTCAAAATATGTAAGGACCGGTATGGCAAAAGATTGGACTAAGACACTGGCCATACCACTGGATTGATGCCTGAATTGCTGAGTCTTGGGAAAGCTCAAGGAGTTATGGGAGAAGCAGCAGATTGGGAGGTAGGTCCAGGGGTTTGGTGATAGAGTTATTTCTCAATTGACGTCTTGAGTGCAGCTTGAACTGTAACATTTGCTTAGTCACCTTTAGTAGAGTAATCTATTAGGCTTGTTTCTATGTTTATATAAAGCAGCCAAATCCCTCACATATAATATCGAAGTCCATTTTTCAGTGTTGTTCTACACTTGGAGTCATTCTGGATCCCAAAGAGGTTAGTCCTAATGTGCTGAGTTCATCCAAAAGCTAGGGCACCAAAGTCTAAATAGGGCTCGGTATCCCCGCCTCTTACCTCTGCTTCCGTCCTCCTCCTTCCAAGCCTATCATCAATCTTGAGTATTCTACAGTATGTGAATTCAAGTGCCTGATTAACTGAGGCTGCAACATCGTTTGAGAAGAGAACAGAGAACAGGAAGAGACATAGCTAGGAGCAACGGGTACAAAAAGCAATGTGTACAAGACATGCAGCAAGTATAGAGAGAGTTTACCTCTACTCTGCCCTCCTCATAGTCATAATGTAGCATGTAAAGAATGAAATGCGATTCTGTATAACACACTAGAAACCAACATACTGTATTTCTTTAAAAACCTGTGTGAAAAAATAAATGTTCCATCAATAGGGATAGGGAAAAAGTAAGCAAAAGAGAGAAAGAAAGGAATACTGGTTTATCTTTGTAGATTGTAACTAGAGGGAGAAATTTTTACTATTTTAGCCACTATTAGGAACATTTTTTTTTTTTTTGGTAAAATGAAGATTGACTTTGTTCAAATGCTTTGATGAACCTGGTTTGAGATAATAGGAAAGCAACAAAATGGGGGAACCTGGTGACTAAGGGCCTAGTGCAAGGTCTTGTGAAATGCCATTGATAATAGATGGTGGGGTTCCCCCCCATTAGAAATGTTGTATATTAAGTGATATAAACACTTCTTTTAACTCTGAAAATCTTCAGAGAAATCACAAAATTCACGGTATGCTTGAAACAATTGGGATTTTCTAGGTGAATACTGAATGGCCTAGACATCAAAGTTGGTGTGAACCAAAATAGTGTCAGCTGACCCAGCATGAAACCATCAGCCACACTCTGGGTTGGAAATGTTTGCCTGTTGGAATTAATTTAAGCTTAAGTATATATATTAACATTATTTTATGGAGCAATTAAAACAATAAAAATTCAAGGTTTTTTAAAGTTAAAAATTCTAACAACTGTAACAATGGTTTTTGTGTTATTTTCTGTATTAAAAATCCTGTTGCATGCATTTGAGGTCATCAGTGTGCACGATTTATATTCCTGAAAAAGTCATACATTTTCATTTATACATTAATAAATAAATATAAAACATAAAGCAGTGATCTGGTTCATCTGGAATTTTGCTGTACTTTAAATCTTTCAGACTCCACTTTAAGAGTCCAAGGCTTCGGATAACAGTTGCCATCTCCCACCTGCTACCATTGACCTACGTGAACACAGACACTGCCTCCACCTTGATGGTGGGTGGGCTGCTGCCCCTTTCTTTGTTAAATTTTGTGCTTTTGTCACATTTTCTCTATTCTGACCTCTATTATGAGAAATAAGTTTCACTGATTCCATTTTATGCCCCATCTTGGACACAGTCCAAACATGTGTTAGAGAGTCTTCCCTATTAAGTAAAGAATAGGAAGAGACAGGAAGCCCTGAAGTCTCTGTTGCTTTTTAAGAGTCCTCTAGCGGAAAACACAAATCACACCAACGGCAAAGGTAAACTCATTTCTTTGGATCGATATGGACAAGTGTACGTTTCAGAGGAAGATCTAGCTCGCCTTGCCTGAGTAAATTAATCTGGTGCCTGGGAAGGAACACCACACATATTCTGAGTGGAAGGTTAAAATGGAGCGGTATGCTGACCTTGGCAGAGGACCATTGACCTGTGTGTGCTAAAGATGGATGTGTGGAATCTTGTCCTTACATGTCATGCCACCAATCCCTTGCTGGAACAGGACCCTGAGTGGGAAAACACCAGGAAGGATAGAAAAAGGAAACATAACATATTATACTTAATATGTATTTGAGGACTTCAAGTTAACAAATGATTGGAAAACAATAAAGAAAAATATGTACATAGCTCCTATTTCCTGAAATATCACTATCCAGAAATAATAAATGGAGTTACATTAATTGGGCTTGACTTGTAATTCCCTGCCTTTTAACCACATTTCCCAGGGCAGGACATTTGACTCCCTTCATATATTCAAGTACAGAACACAGCAAGCCCCTAGTAGCTGTCTCCTACATGCTAATGAACATGTCTGTCAGAGTTACCTGATCACATCTGCTACTTGTGTAGCTTCAGCACTCGTATCCAATAATGACCATTGCCCCTAAAACTGCCTTCAATACATCTCACATTCTCTGTATTTGATTTCCACCTTGAGAGTATTAATATCTCTGCCAACAATGTTTTCAAGTGTGTTAGTGCCAGTGAAAGAGTAAGAAGAATTCCTCTTATCTCTGTTGGTTCCAAGTAGTTCTTACTTATTTCTCAGCCTCAGAGTCCTCAGTGGAAAAGATTCATCAACTTTTGCTTGTCTTTCTCCATAGAGCTCAGACACAGTCCCTGGGGATGGCTGACCTTGAGTCATACTCCACTTTCACCTTTCTTTATACCCAATGTCAACTGACACATCCCATGCAACTGGATCCAGTGCAATTGGAAGACTGGAAGTAGTAGAATCCTGATTAGAGCACAGATAGGCTTCGTGTTAGGATCCCTACCATATGTGCAATCAACGTTGGATGCCAACCTGAGTGTTGTAGTTTCCAACCTGATGCCATATGTACCCATTTCCTTGTTTCCTCCATTTGCCCCATTGCCGATTTTGGAAAAAAGACCAACTTACACTCGTGTAAGAAATTTTCCCTATTATTAATAGTGCAGCTACCTCATTGCTGATTATCTACACATTCTAGGGAGGCTCCAAAAAGGGAAACTGATTAAAATCCTTTGATGTACCTAGGTGTATGTACCTGTAAGAAAGGCATCCTCAGCTCTACATGGGGCCTCCCTTCAGCTGCTTTACAAACAGACTTAAGACTAGAGAAGAGATCAGAGGCAGGATTTGTTGGAAGCCTGTGGAAACAAATCCCAACAGTTCTGCATCTCCTCTGGTCCTCTGCAGGCTGCTATTGAAAAGGGAGCTACCAAACAGTTCAACAATACATATCAACCCCAGACCCTTGGTTTATGTCTCATTTGTTTTGGAAACATAATGAGTCAAAGTTTGTGTTATTTCTGAATTGGGTAAAATGTAAAATATACAGTAAATTCTACCCTGAACTTGGAAATTCCTGAAACCCTTCTAGAGACCTGGAAATTGGCCCCAGTGTGTTTATACAGATAAAATCTAATTAAATATTTGAAAAGTCTTTCTGTTACCTTCCCAGCATCCTGGATATCCCAAGTAAATGAGCCCATTTATATTCTGCTTTTGATTTACAGATATTATGCAGCAGAGACACTGTGATATAAAAGCTATAAACCACTGAGCACACATTTTCCTCTTTCTCATTTTTAAATTAAACTTACTAATTGGTTGTTAAGTATTACATTTAAAAACCTAAACCTGGGCCTGGCGCGATGGCTCACGCCTATAATCCCAGCACTTTGGGAGGCCGAGGGGGTGGATCATGAGGTCAAGAGATCGAGACCATCCTGGTGAACATGGTGAAACCCCATCTCTACTAAAAATACACAAATTAGCTGGGCATGGTGGCGCACACCTGTAGTCCCAGCTACTCGGGAAGCTGAAGCAGGAGAATTGCTTGAACAAGAGGCGGAGGTTGCGGTGAGCCGAGATCGCACCATTGCACTTCAGCCTGGGTAACAAGAGGGAAACTCTGTCTCAAAAGAAAAAAGAAAAAAAAAATAAACTAAACCTGGCGGGGTGCAGTGGCTTATGCCTGTAATTCCAGCACTTTGGGAGGCCGAGGAGGGTGGATCACCTGAGGTCTGGAGTTCCAGACCAGCCTGCCCTATATGGTGAAACCCCGTCTTTACTAAAAAAAAAAAAAAAAAAGTTAGCTAGGTGGGGTGGTGTCCACCTGTAATCCCAACTACTCAGGACGCTGAGGCAGAGGAATCGCATGAACCCAGGAGATGGTTGTTGCAGTGAGCTGAGATGGCGCCACTGCACTCCAGCCTGGGTGACAGAGGGAGACCTTGTCTCAAAAACAAACAAACAAAGCTCAAACTTACTTTTACATATTTTTAATTAGTGAAAAAGCCTACATAAGTTGGAGTTTTAAAACATATGTATAAAACTATGTAACATATCTTCTAATTGTTGGTTAAGGAAAACTAGTGTTTAGTAGAATATTTTAAAATATGGAAACATTTTAAATAATGAGTAAGGCTTTTAGGTTATGGAAAAAAGTTGATTTGTCTCAGTGTTAAAAAGGAAATTATTATTTCCACCAGTAAGATATGAGAAATATTGTTTCCAGCATCTTCACCAATACTGAATATTACCAGTCTTTAATTTTTGTCAATTATATTTCCAAAAAAGGCACTGGCGCATAGATCACAGGTAAATAAAATGTTCAAGTATAGATTCTGTATGATGGAAATCCTTTCCACACCCAGAATGCTAGTTTTCTCACCCCTCTCTCTCTCCCCACCTCCTCTAGCTTCCTTTTTCTCTTCTCCTTTCTCATTTTTATCTTCCTTTTATGTCTTCTTCCTTCAAGTTTCTCTTTCTCGAGATGACTTTACATCTCTGTGCATGAAGTGGAAAACATCCCTGCCAGGTTACCTATCATTTCTCCTAATAATTCAATGAAGCCAGGTGCAATGGCTTATGCCTGTAATTCCCACATTTTGGGAGGCTGAGGCGAGGGGATTGCTTGAGCCCAGAAGTTTGAGACAAGTCTGGACAACATAGTGAAACCCTATCTCTATAAAAAATACAAAACAGCTGGGCTTGGTGGCATGCACCTGTAGTCCCATCTTCTTGGGATGCTGAGGTAGGAGGATCATGTGAGCCCAGGAGGTGGGGTCTTCAGTGAGCCGAGATCGTGCCATTGCACTGCAGCCTGGGCAACACAGTGAGATGAGACACTGTCTCAAAAAATAAATAATAATAATTCAACAAAGACTTTATAGAATCACTCCCTTCTGATTAAAATTCCAAAGAAAAATCTGTTTGTCTCATTTCAAGTAACTATCCATTACCGATAGAATCCAGTTGACCAAAAGAATGAGATCATATGCCAGAAAAAGCAGGGGATTTGAGTGTAGGCTTTCTGCAGGAATGAGAGCAAATCGTCCAAGAAGGAGACATAGGAGCAGAGTGGAAATGACTGGCAGAGGACATGGCTTACATAACTAGAATACATTTACTTTAGCTTTCAATCACATGAGCACACAATTTCGTGTGTAGTCCAGCACTTAGTCTTACATTTAGAATATCTAGAATTCTAAGTAGACCAATATTTCTCAAACTTCAGTGTGCAGTGCCTACTTTCATGTGCACAATCACCTGAGGATCTTGTTAAAATGTAGACTATGATTCAGTAGATCTGGATGGAGCCTGAGACTGTGTATTTCTCACAGGCTCTCAGGTCAAACCAATGCCACTAGTCTGTGAACTACCCCTTGAATAGCAGAGGTATAGACTGAACTGCAACCAGTTCAATGTAGTGCCATTTTTCAGTTTATCCTTTAGTCACAAATGAAGATCATACCAGCACAGTTTCCTTCCCACAGCCTTCTCTCTCTTTCAATAACTCATATCTTGAGAGCTCAGACAAGAAAATCTGTATGACCTCAAAAATAAATATGGTTAATGTAAAATGGTGTAGCCACTTTAGAAAATAGCTGGGCAGTTCTTCAAATGGTTAAACAATTACCATATGACCCAGCAATTCAATTCCTAGATACATACCTAAGAGAAAGGAAAACATATGTTCACACAAAACTTGCGCATGAATGTTCTTAGCTGTATTCATAGTTGCATTATTGATGATGGCCAAAAAGTGGACCCATCAACTGATGAATTGATATATTAAATATGGTATATCCACATGACAGAATATTATTTGGAAAGAAAAATAATTGAAGTACTTACTGATACATTATACAACACAGATGAACCTTAAAAACATGCGAAGTGACAAAAGGAAGTTTAAAAATGTCACATATTGTATGATTCTGTTTATATGAAATGTTCAAAGGAGGCAAACCTGTAGAGGTAAAAAAACAGATTAGCAGTTGCCTAACACAAGGGGAGGGGGGTGGGTGGATGGAAGATGACAGCTTGAGAACGTTCTATAATTGATTGCGGTGATGGTTTCATAACTGTGAATATAATGAAAGCTATTGAATTGTATACTTTAAATGGGTGAATTTTATGATATGTGAATTATATTTTATTATAGCTGTTAAAAAATGGGCACTCTTATTCCAAATATAATAAGGAAAATTTTTCTTTTGTTATCTATTTTTACTTCTAATTTTGTTTTTATTGTGTTGTACCCATATTACCAGCATTTTGAATACTGTCATTGCTTTCCATTCCATATATATGTTAGATAAGTTATGTATTCTATTTTCTGAGTTGGGTATGATATAAAAATCTGGTCCCATCTGATTTAATATTTAAATACTCATACGCAGGAACCTTACTCATTGGCAAATTGGCACAAAGAGTCCAAATACAGAAGAAAATTTGACTCCATATGTAAGTTCAAATCTGCATGTGTACAAGTTTAGGAATAATATGAATTTCTTTTTATTTATTTATTTATTTTTGAGACAGAGTCTCGCTCTGTTGCCACACACCAGGCTGGAGCGCAATGGTGAGATCTCGGCTCACTGCAACCTCCGCCACCCAGGTTCAAGCAAATCTCCTGCTTCAGCCTCCCAAGTAGCTGGGACTAGAGGCACGTGCCACCACACTCAGCTAATTTTTGTATTTTTTAGTAGAGATGGAGTTTCACCATGTTGGCCAGGATGGTTTCAATCTCCTGACCTCGTGATCCGCCTGCCTCAGCCTCCCATAATATGAATTTCTTAATGATATTATTCAGCCACCATGTGCAACTGTTGCAAATACTGTGCTAATCCATGAGTACTTTTTGAGCCAGGAATTAGAACAAGAAGAACAGCAAGAAAATGGACAGAAAATGGTGCTACTGTACTGAAAAGATAATTCCTCATTACATAAGAATCTATTGCATTCTGGTGAAAGAAAGGCTTTGAGCAGTTTGCTGAATTTGCCTTTTCTCTGATATTTATTGCTATGATCTTCTCTAAACTCCAAAGCAGAATCTGTCTCTAAAAATTGGCTCCCTCACAACGCACAAATATTCATGTTATAATTTCCATTCATTGTGAGCAAAGAGATAGACAACATTTCCCTGGGCTGGATATTTAGGATTTCAAGTCCAATTATACCAGAATTAAGCACCAGATTCTAAGTAACAGAGGTGCTATTTGTTCCTTCAAAATTTTACATTTTTGTATCTGTGATATGTGGGACTCTAAAGCATGGGACCACAGGCAGGGCACCTCTTAACTAGGTATAAGGGCAGCATTTATACCTTCTATGATACCACAAATATTTGTACCTTTTATAAAGATATGTCACTTAAATTATCACAAGGATAACAAATTGTTAAGTAAAACAACCAATCGGAATTAGACTTTTCCAAGTTGCAGGTTACTTTCATGGAATATAACAACCCCACCTACCCTGGCCTCTTATAGCCAGGCAAGCCACACCTGCTAGAGCTTCCAATTTATATCCTACAGCAAATTCTCATTTCTCACTCCCTTACAAAATTCTTGTTTGTTGGTTCAACATATGAAAATCAGTAAATGTGATTAATCACAAATACAGAACTAAAAACTGAAACTATATGATCATCTCAATAGACAAAGAACAGGCTTTTGATAAAATTCAACAACCATTAATGTTAAAAACCCTCAACAAACTAAATATTGAAGGAACATATATCAATATAATAAGAGCCATCTATGACAAACCCACAGCCAACATCATACTGAATGGGTAAAAGCTGAAAGATTTTCCCTTGAGATCCAGAAAAAGCCAAGGATGCCCACTCTTAGCACTTTTATTCAACTGAGTACTGCTAGCATGAACAAGCAGACAAGAGAAAGAAATAAAAGGTGCCCAGATAGGAAGAGAGGAAGTCACACTACCTATTTTTGCAGACAATATGACTGCATACCTAGAAAACCCCATAGCCTCTACCCAAAAGCTCTTAGGTCTAATAAACAGCTTCAGCAAAGTTCCAGGATGCAAAATCAGCACACAAAAATCAGTAGCATTCCTATACACCAACAACATCCAGAGCCAAATCAAAAAGGCCATACCATTCACAAGAGCCACAAAAAGAATAAAATATCTAGAAATACAACTAACCCAGGAGGTGAAAGATCTCACAATGAGAATTACAAAACATTGTTCAAAGAAATCAGAGATGACACGAATGAATGGAAATGTTCATGGATAGGAAGAATCAATATTGCCAAAATGCTCATACTACTTAAAGCAATTTACAAATTCAATGTTATTCCTACCAATGACAGTCTTCATGGAATTAGAAAAATCTATTTTAAAATTCATATAGAACAAAACAAAAACTGCTCAAATAGGCAAAGTCATTCTAAACAAAAAGAACAAAGCTGGAGGCATCATGTTACCTGACTTTGAGCTATACTACAAGGCTACAGTAACCAAAATCTCATTATACTGGTACAAAAACAGACACTTAGACCAATGGAACAGATAGAGAGCCCAGACATATGGCCACACATCTACAACCATCTGATCTTCAACAATGTTGACAAAAACAAGTAACAGGGAAATGACTCCCTGTTCAATAAACGGTGCTGGGATAACTGTCTAGCCATATGCAGAAGATTGAATTTGAACCCCTTCCTTATATCATATATGGAAATCAACTCAAGATGGATTAATTGTAAAACCTCAAACTACGAAAACCCTGGAAGATAACCTAAAAAATACCATTCTTGATAGAGAACCCAGCAAAGATTTCATGATGAAGACACCAAAAGCAATTGCAACAAAAACAAAAATTGACAAATGGGACCTAATTAAATTAAAGAACTACATAGCAAAAGAAACTATCAACAGAGTAAACAGGCAACAGACAGAATGGGAGAAAATATCCACAAACTGCATTTGACAAAGGTCTGATATCCAGACTCCATAAGGAACTTATATTAACAAGCAAAAAACAAACAATCNAAATATCTGCAAACTATGCATCTGCTGAAGGTCTAATATTGAGAATCTATAAGGAACTTAAGCAAATTAAAAAGCAAAAAGCAAACAATACCATTCCATTTGACCCAGCAATCCCATTACTGGGTATATATCCAAAGGATTACAAATTGTTCTACTATAAGGACACATGCACACGTATGTTCATTGCAGCACTGTTTACAATAGCAAAGACCTGGAACCAACCCAAATGCCCATCAATGATAGACTGGACAGGGAAAATGTGGCACATATATACCGTGGAATATTATGCAGCCACCAAAAACGATGAGTTTATGTCCTTTGTAGGGACATGGATGAACCTGGAAACCATCATTCTCAGCAAACTGACACAAGAGCAGAAAATCAAACATCGCATGTTCTCACTCATAGGTGGTATTGAACAATGAGAACACATGGACACAGGGAGGGGAGCACTACACACTGGGGTCTGTTGCGGGGAAAATAGAGGAAGGACAGCGAGGGGTGGGGAGTTGGGGAGAGATAGCATGGGGAGAAATGCCAGATATAGGTGATGGGGAGGAAGGCAGCAAATCACACTGCCACGTGTGTACCTATGCAACAATCTTGCATGTTCTTCACATGTGTCCCAAAACCTAAAATGCAATTAAAAAAATAAAAATAAAAATAAAAAATAGTGGGCAAAGGACATGAACAGACACTTTTCAAAAGAAGACATGCATGCGGCCAACAAGAATATGAAAAAAATACCCAATATCACTAATCATTAGAAAAATGCAAATCAAAACCTCAATGAGATAACATGTCATGCCAGTCAGAATGACTACTATTAAAAAGTAAAAAAATAATAATAATAACAGATGCTGGTGAAGTTACAGAGGAAAGGGAATATTTATAAACTGCTGGTGGGCCTGTAAATTAGTTCAGTCATTATGGAAAGCAATGTGGCAATTTCTCAAAGAACTTAAAACAGAAGTACCATTCAACCCAGCAATCCCATTGTTGGGTACATATCCAAAGGAATATAAATCAGTGTGCCATAAAGACACATGCACACATATGTTCATCACAGAACTATTCACAATAGCAAAGACATGGACTCAGTCTAAATGCCCATCAACAGAAGACTGGATAAGGAAAATGTGGTACATATACACCATGGAATATTATGCAGTCACAAAAAAAAGAATGAGATCATGTCCTTGGCAGCAACAGGAATGGAACTGGAGGCCATTATCCTAAGTTAACTAATGCAAAAAGAGAAAACCAAATACTGCATGTTCTCACTTATAAGTGTAAACTGAACATTATGGACACAAAGGGGAACAGACACTGGGGCCTACTTGAGGGTGAAGAGTGGGAGAAGGGAGAGGATTGAAAAACTACCTATCATGTACTATGCTTATTACCTGGGTGACTAAATAATATGTACAATAAACCCTCATGACATGCAATTTACCTAAATAACAAACCTGTATATGTACCCCAAACCTAAAATAAAAGTTTAAAAAAAAACCCCAAAACCCTACAATGAGATATGATCTTACTCTAGTTAAAATTGCTTTTATCCAAAAGACAAGCAAAAACAAATGCTAGAAAGGATGTGGAGAAAAGGGAACCCTTGTACATTTTTGGTGGGAATGTAAACTATTATAACCACTATGGATAACAGTTTGGAGCTTCCTCAAAAAAACTAAAAATAGAACTACCACATGATCCATTAATCCTACTGCCAGGAATATATCAAAAAGAAAGGAAATCAGTACATCAAGGAGACACCTGCACTCCCATGTTCATGTTTACTGCAGCACTACTCACAATAGCCAAGATTTGGAAGCTACCTAAGTGTCCATCAGCAGAAGAATGGATAATGAAAATGTGGTACATTTACACAATGGAGTACTATTCAGCCATAAACAGAATGAGATCCTGTCATTTGCAGCAACATATATGGAACTGGAGGTCATTATAAGTGAATTAAGCCAGGTACAGAAAGACAAATTTTACATATTCTCACTTGTTTGTGGAAGCTAAAAATATTAAGACAATTGAACTCAAGGAGGTAGAGATTAGAATGATGATTAGAGGCTGGGAAGAGTAGTAGTGGGGGAAGCGGGGATTGCTACTGGTTACAAAAATATACTTATGAAGAAGGAAATCAAATAATAGCAATAATAGTAAAATAAAACCTTATAATTTGCAGTTTCTACATAATAAAGTAAATTTTGCTGTGGTGTGTGATGTTTAATAACCTAACCCTTAGCTCTGCTTAAAATTAAGTAACTCCCTGTAAAACCTACTTTATCTCTTCTACCCACATTCTTGGCAAAGTTCCCAGGCATCTCAAGACTCCTCTTCTTGCTGCCCAGCTGCAAGGTCACAGAGTGAGATAACACCTAAAGAATGTACAACGTGCTTCTCAAAATGCTGTTTTTCAAATGTAACGTACATCACAAGACATATTACAAATTAATTAACTGTTTTTTGTTCTGGCTTCCGTAAACCTATTAGCTGCTACATCATCCTGGATGTATAAAAAGTACCCCATTTTCTTTCTCTTTTGCTCAGCCTTGGAATGCTAATCCACTGAGCCGGTGGCCACATTAATAAAATCTTCCTGTTTCACCCATTGGTTTCTCCAGTCTCCTGAATATTCTGCAATACTTACATAAAATTAATAAGATCTATTGTCTCTTAGAACAAAAGGATGGCTACAGTCAACAATAATTTATTGGACATTTCAAAATAACTAAAATAGTATAATTGGATTGTCTGTAACACAAAGAATAAATAAATGTTTGAGGTGATTTACTCTAATGTGACTAGTAAGCATTGTATGCTTTTTTTTTTATTTTGCATAACAAGTTTATTTTTTTAAAGGCCTATAGACAATAAACAAAGTAAATAATCAGATCTTAACTTCTGTCCTAGAATTGTTAAGTTCTAGTCTGTAAGCACTTTTAGTTCAATAATCGTCATCTTCATCAGAGTCCATTACCTTTCTTCTGTTGAATTTCACTGTTGTTCTCTTTTCTATTTGCTGGCTTACTTTTTTAAGGATTTCTATTAAACCTTGTTCCGATACCTTCTCACTTATTTGTCCATATCTTGCCATCTGTATAAGGTAATTCTCTACTGCTTTAGTTTTTTCAGGCTTTACAAGTGCCAAGTTACTTAACCTGGCCGGGGCTGACTGATCCAGCACTTGGGCTAAGATAGTTTCTCATTTCTGCTTCCCTGTGCTTTGCTTCCTGTTGTGCCGCATCGCCAGGATCCCCGTGCTTGGCCTGCAGCTCCGCCAGCCTCTGCCTCCTCAGCGCCTCCAGCTCCTCTTCCGCCATGGCGCGGCGTCCGCAGTGGAGCAGCCGCCGTCACTCAGCCGCATTGTATGCTTATATCAAAATATCTCATATACCTTCTACATGTCTACAAAAATTTTTAAAAATAAGAATTGGCTTAAAAAATGCAGTTTCCTGGGCCCCACCCTAGACTGATGGTCAGATTCCTAATGTTGAAGAAAAAAGTCAAACTATAAAATATTTGAAAAGATTTATTCTAAAGCCAAATATGAGTGACCTATGGCCTGTGACACAGCCCTCAGGAGATCCTGAGAATAGGTGTCCAAGGTACCCAGGCCACAACTTGGTTTTATACATTTTAGGGAGACATAAGGCATCAATCAATACATGTAAGGTGTACATTGTTTAGGTCCAGAAAGATGGGACAATTGGAAAAACGGAAGTGGGGTAGCTTCCAAGTCATAGGCAGATTCAAAGATTTTCTGATTGACAATTAGTTGAAAGAGTTATTATCAATAGAAAGGAATGATTAGGTTACAATAAGGTGTTGTGGAGACCAAGATTATGCAGATGAAGCCTCCAGGTAGCAGGCTTCAGAGAAATGTTTCTCTGAAGGTTGTAAATGTTTCTTATCACACTTAAATGGTGTATTCTGGCTGGGCAAGGTGGCTCACACCTGTAATCCCAGCACTTTGGGAGGCCGAGGTGGGTGGATCACCTGGGGTCAGGAGTTCAAGACCAGCCTGACCAACATAGCGATAACTCGTCTCTACTAAAAACACAAAAATAGCCAGGCATGGTGTTGTGTACCTGTAATCCCAGCTACTGAAGAGGCTGAGGCAAGAGAACCATTTGAATCCAGAAGGCAGAGGTTGCAGTGAGTCAAGATCACACCACTGCACTCCAGCCTGGATGACAGAGTAAGACTCTGTCTCAAGAAAAAAAAAAAAAAAAAGAGGGTGCTCTATCAGTAATTTCAAAAGGAAAGAGGGTGTAATGAGGCATATCCAGCATCCCCTTCCTATCAGTTTTCAGGTTAACTTTGGAATCTTCTTGGACAAAAGCAGGGGTCCATTCACATGGTTGGTGAGGGTGGCCTTAGAATTTAATTTTTTTGGTTTACATTAGGAATGCTTCCACATTCTCTCAAACAAATTTTTGTCATGGTTTTAAACACTGTACTCTGGCTAAGCCATTGCAGTTCTCAAGCTGTTAGGTTTCATTTTTCTCCTCCTGAGGATTCTAAATCAGTTTCACTTTTCAGTTTCCTCTTCCCTGCCCTAAAGGCAATTACTCAGAAACAGGGAGAAAACATCAGCTGATGCATTCCCCATTCTCCCACCCCTTTTTATAGTTTCGTCAGTATTTACTTGAGGCAGACAGGAAGACTTCTGAAGAACATCAGCCTGGTCACCAGCGTTTTGGAACAACAGAGAAGCAGAGGACAGTCATGAGGTCAGTGAAATAAGAATGCACAGTCATGTTTGGTTTTGTATGTAAATTGTAAGCTGAGCTTTTTACCGTGCAGGCAAGTTCCTGAATTGTTCTAATGTTTATAGATTCAATATGTCTTTAACAGTTTGAGCATTTGTAAGATCTTTGAGGCTTTTTTTCCTGTGGCTTTTTCTGGTGCACACACAGGCTCCTTAAGTTTCTGAAACTGTTCCCTAAGGAGCTATGTAAGGGGGAGGCAGAGTGGGGAATGCATCAGCAGATGTTTCTAGAGCTATTTCCTGCGATGAGAGGAAGGATTGGCAGGAGCAGTGTGTTTCATTCAGCCACAAACTTTGCTGATTCAAGGGTAGACCTAAGGGAATTACTCTTTATGGGCTTTTCTGTTATTGTCATTTTGTTTGAAAAGACTAAGTCATGGGTTTTTAAATTGTAATTTTAAAGGAGGCATTTATTTTCAACAGATATTGTGAAATATAAAATCAGTACTGCAAACCCAGTCACGAAAAGGGCAATTTTGCCCTAAAACGTTGCATTACTAAGGTGGGAAGTAGAAGAAACAATTCTTACAAATGCGCATTTTTGTCATTTCTTATATAAAAACAAATCCAAAGCTTGGCATTTGTTTTTATTGACATAGTAGAAGCTGGTCAGCAGCAGAAAATAATTTCTCCTTAAAAACATAATGACCTAATCTCTTATCTAATACTGGTCTAGTCTCTAATGATGGAAAGCAGATCCGTAGTTGCCTGGAGGTGGTAAAGATTGAGTAGGAAGGCTCCCTAAAGAATATTTTGGAATCATAGGAATAGTCTATAGGGAGGTAATGGCAGTGGCTACATAAGCATAAACATTTATCAAAACTTATCAGACTATACACTGAAAATGGGTGCATCTTGTTGTATGTAAAGTATAATCTCTGTAAACTTGATTTTTAAATATAAATATTGACCTCCTGGAGTTTAGGGAGAACTAAGAGAAAAGGATGTGTTTCCCACCAAGCATAAATGGGAAAGAAGTGAGGAGGTGAGATTGCCACGGAGGGAAGACCCCATGGACCATTCAGGGGTGGAGAAAAGGAAAACTGGTTTCCCTACCTTCTGCCCCAAGGACTTAAAACTGCTCTGCAATGTCATGTTTGGGGATGGGATGGGAAAGAGGAATTCACCGCCAAATACCTCATGCTACCCCTTTTATATAGAGTAAGTTTCTGGTCAAGAGTGATGTAAATTGTGTCTGTGTGAGTGGGGTTGACCAGAAAGCCAGGCACTACCCAGCATCTTAGTAGTCAGCTTGCAGGAGAGGTTTTACAGTGTCCTGTCTTTAGGTGTGTCTACAGCCAGGGACCTGAGGAGGTCTGGCAGGGGAGCAGTCTCTGAACTATGCTGGACTCAAGCTCACATCAAGGTGCTCCTATTTCCAGAGGCTGTAGGAACAGGAGAAAGCTGAGCTTCTCCTCCCCAGCAGTGCTAAAAATTTCCAAATGAGAAAATCACCTGGAGAACTCCCTGGCACCTGCCAGCTGATGGGCATCTTTCTCTGCCGCATCCACTGAGGAACTGTTACCCCCTTGACACACTCACAAATTCGCTTAAAATTATAACACAAATATATTAATACCAACAATCATGGTGGTAACATTTCTTCGTGATCTGTAGTTAGTGGGCACTGTGTTAAGTGCTTTTTACATGTGACCTCATATCACCTTTCCAACAGCCCTGGGAAGTAAGAGTTATTATTTCTACTATTAGTCTCATTTTCTAGAGGAGCCAAATGGGGCTTGGAAGAGCAAATTACTTGCCCAAAACATCAGACAGGGAACAGGTGTCAGAGCAGAGTCATTAATGGAAGCACCAAACTCTATTGCTGATCATCTCTGTGCCCAAAGGCCAAAAGGTGAAAAGATCTTAATGCTTTCAACTATGCTCACTTTAAAGAGGGGGCCAGGGACGGGCTTCCTATCTGGAGAGTGAGGGCTGGCCTTCGATGGTTACCCACCCCTTAGAGTGGCCAAAGCCAGAGCTGAACTCAGATCTTGGAGGAGGGTGTAAGTGGATCTCCCCAGGGTATAATTTTCTATTATTTGGATGGAGGGGAAAAGGAAACTCATCCTAAGGCATTTTAAGGATATGGGAATGAGGCTCAGTGATGTGACTCAAGAACTAGTCAAAGAGGTCACTGAAATCCAGGTGTCCTGTGGTTTTTCCCTTTACTTAAGATTGTCTGATAACGCTGTTTAATTCACCACATTAGCTCCACAAATAAAGGGGAAAGCTGCTTTTTAAAATACGTCTATGACAGCACTTCTCAAAATGTGATACAGGAATTCCTGCCACTGAATTTCCAAGGTACTTGTGAAAACTCAGGTTTCTAAGCTCACATCAGATTCACTGCACCAGAATCTCTGGGAGTAGGACCTTGTAATCTGTACGGTCAACATACAATAATCAGAAGGCTCAGGATCCAGTTAAAAGAGTGTATTCAAGTGAAAAGTTGAGGGCAGCAGTCCCAGGAGTAGAGCTACACCCAAGAATGGTGGACAGTACTTCCAGTGTTGAGAAAAATGAGGACTGTTTACATAGGCAAAGACAGAGGTGTTGAACAGAGTTATAACTTTTGTTGTTGTTGTTGTTATTGTTTTTGAGACAGGGTCTCACTCTGTCACCCAGGCTAGAGTGCAGTGGCCTGATCATGACTCACTGCAGCCTTGGACTTCTGGACTCAAGGGATTCTCCTACCCCAGCCTCCCAAGTAGCTAGGACTATAGGAGCATGCCACCACACCTTGTTAATTTTTTGTATTTTTAGTAGAGATGGGGTTTTGCCATGTTAGCCAGGTTGGTCTTGAACTCCTGACCTCAAGTGATGCACTCACCTTGGCCTCCTAAAGTGCTGGTATTATAGGCATGAACCACCATGCCTGGCCAACATTTTCCTTACAGAGGCTAACATATAGATAGACAGTTTGATTAGCTACTATTGATTACGGTCCAAGGGAATCGCTTAATATTCTTTTGTAAAAAGGTTAACATGGTTGGTGGCGGTTGCTATGCCCCTAATCCCAACGCTTTGGGAGGCTGAGGAAGGCAAATGCTTGAGCTCAAGAGTTGGAGACCAGCCTAGGCAACATAGTGAGACCCTGTCTCTACGAAAAATACAAACATCAGCCAGAAGTGGTGGCATGTGTCTATAGTCTCATTAACTGGAGGTTATTTTATTTTTGTTTTTTTTTTTAGGTCTCACTTTGTTGCCAACATGGGTCTTGAGCTCCTGGACTCAAGCAATCCTCCTGCCTCAGCCTCCCAAAGTGCTGGGATTACAGGCTTAGTCACTGTGCCCAGGCACAAGCTTTGCTTTATTTTAACATCCTTCCCACCCCTGAAATGTGAAGGAGGGATTTCTTCCTTCACATTACAGACATACAATGCAGGAAGCCTTATATGCATGAGGTAGGAGGATCACTTGAGCCTGGGAGGCAGAGGTTGCAGTAAGCTGAGATAGTGCCTCTGCACTCCAGCCCAGGTGACAGAGTGAGATCCTGTCTCAAAAAAAAAAAAAAAAAAGGTGTCTATTTCCACAACATGAGGTCTAGGTTTTAATAAAGATAGGGAGTCTGGTTAACGTGTAACCTCTCACCACACAGGTCAGAAAGCAGCAGTCATGCACCTGAGAATAAAAAACGGTTGTGTTACGAGAGTCAGTTTTCAGGGCTTAACTTTTTGCCTCTTGACATAATAAATTTGGAAGGTTCTAAAAGGTTATTTTCTCTTTACAGTGCCTTTTTACAACTTTCAAACCACAGTTTTCTGAATCTGTCTGGAACATATTCCCAGTGTGAGTGAGCTCAGTTCTCACAGATTCAGTTTCAGTTTCCCCACAACAGGAATCTCCATAGGGTTTCGTCAGTTTCACTTTCCTTTTCCATTTCATAAAAGCACAGACCTAACAGCACCCTGTGCAGAAACCTCTTCAGCATTTGCTTGGAACCAGTAAGCTAAAAATAAAAGCAGCCGGGACCCCAGCTTTTCAGAACTGCAGAGAAACAGCCATCATGAGGTAAATAGTTCCTGCTTTTCTGATAGGAAACAGAATTTCTTACGTACAATTTCCTGACTTATGCTATTTCAGTGTTAGCTTAGAGATTAAATATGCATTTATCTAATTCAAGCATAAGCCTATCTTACCAATTTGTGCATTTTTATTTCTGTGTGGCTTTTTGTGATGTATAGAGTCAGGCAGCCAAAGGACACAGGGAAATGGGAGCTGGGAGCTGGGAAGGGACCAGGCATATTGAGAGAGCCCCAAGACATAGTCAGTTGGAGCATAACCAGCATATGTGCAGGACAAGCTGCCTCAGAGATTTCCCTGGAAATACCCACTGTTATCACTTTAAGAAGGCCACTTGCTGAAAATTTCAAGATTCTACTCTAATGGCTTTGACTAGGAAGGAGATACAGCATCTACCCTGGAGTCTGTGGGCAAGACAGATGGTCATGATCTGGGTTGAGTGAGAGACTGTACCTAGGTTGATTCTGGGAATTCCTAAGGACTAGCAGTGCTAACTTTAACTGCTTTAGTACATGAAATTCCATGTCTGTAATCTGAGGCCATGAGCAATCTCTTTCAAGACCCAAGGGAATCCTGTCTCCCTAAGGTATTCTACTAGGTGCAGACCACCCAGGTAGGACTGGCATTCTACTCCCCACATTTCACCTGAACCTAGCTATTCTATATAAATAACTGTAGTCATCATTACACCTGCCTGCCTGTATTTCCTTTAAATATCTGAGTGGATTACTGTTAACTAACTTATTTATATGTATAAGGAATATTTAGAGTAACTTTCAAAAACTTATCTGAGGTAAATTATTGAGGAAGCCTTGGCAATTGGAGTATTTGTTTTAAGAAGATATAGTATCATAATGCAAACCTCCTGAACTCTGGCTCTGGGGCTCATGTTTCTTCTTATCCAGATCTTAGACCTCCCAGTCCAATATATTTTGCTCCAAATTTTACTTCAAGGAGAGATCAGGTATCCAATACTTCATCAAATTGGAGACTTTAGGGAGTAAGGCTTAAGAAAAATCAAGGGAATCAAGGGACCTGAATTCCAATTTTCAATGGCTTTCATAATCATAAAGCCACATGAATAGTTGGCTATCTTCAATAAATTGCTCCATGTTATTGTTAAAATTCTCAACCTGGCCAGCTCTGGCATGGTACAGTGTTGGTGGGGATGGAATATCCCTGAGAAATCCATATTCAGAGATCTTCCACAAGTCCAGAAATGTTCAGTGTGCTTTTGTGCTTGTCCAACACTTTCTTGAACAATTTATATCTTCTGAAGCTGATACATGACAGGGTAGAAATATGTTTCATATTGGAGGGAGAATCTTGAGCTGTTAAGTCCTTAAAATTTAGTTTGGTAAGATCGTGGTACACTGATACATCAAAGCCCTCTTGCCCCAAAAAAAAAAAAAAAAGAAAGAGAATGATAATGTCATCAGACATACAAGGTGACTTCTGGTTTTGCTGAGGCAAACACATCCAACGTCATCTATCATTCTGCAGGTTCACTGGATACTCTCTATTAATACTAGAGTGTTCAGCTGTTATTTTCAAGCACCTATATGTACCTACAAATCTGCAGAAACATTATAGTCATCTGAAACTCACCATTTATCTCCTTTCTCCTTCTAGTCTCCCTAATTCATCTATTGGCAAAATGAACTCATGTTTTCATGACTTTATTATGACTTAGTGGCATAACAGATATAAGCACAGTTGTTCAATTATCATTGTCATAACTTTTAGTATCCATTTTTTAATAATTGCTAACTTGACTCTCAACTTATAGTCCTTCATACAGGGTAGTTAGAGCCCTCAGGCGAAGCCAAATTGAAAACCCCTAGTGCTAGGTGTGGTGGGTCACACCTGTAATCCCAACAATTTGGGATGTTAGGGAAGAAGGATTGCTTGAAACCAGGAGTTTGAGGCCACTCTGGGCAATATAGTGAGACCCTGTGTCTACAGAAAAAAGGGAAGGAAGGGAGGAAAGAAGGAAAATGGGGAGAGAGGGAGGGATAGAGGGAAGGGAGGGAGGAAGGAAGGGAGGGAGGGAGGAAGGAAGGAAGGAGGGAAGGAAGGAAGGAAGGAAGGAAGGAAGGAAGGAAGGAAGGAAGGAAGGAAGGAAGGAGGGAGAGAAGGACCCTAGAATGGTAGAATCAATAGGGAAGATACTGACACTGGAACCGTAGACAGAGACCAAGAAAAGGAAAGGAACTGCCCCCAAATCGAGGCACCCACATAAAGAGGCTATCTGAATATAGATAGCAACTTCCCTCCTCACTCTCACTGCCTTGAGTTGATTCTGCATCTCTCACTATAAAGCATTTCATGTGCAATCATATTGGGTCAGAAATGGTTTAGATCAGCGTTACTAGAGAGAGAGACATGTAGTATAATAGATCAGTGCACTTGCAGTAGCAGTGTGGGGGCCAGTGCTGGTCCATGGTAAATCGCAAATAAAGTCAGTGGCTCCTTACATAATCAAATGCATTCAATTTAGAGAACTTTGTTTATTCTGAGATTACTTTTTCAGTGACAATGAAAATTCTTTCTTTCTTTTATATCTTTTAAAATAAAACATTGGTCAAAATAGATGGTTGATGTCTTTTTGGATACATTTAGCAGCCCTGTTTGGTTCATAACTTTTCTCTGAAGTTGTACTTGTCTGTGAAATCCAAAAATGAGGACAACATTTGGTTTAATGATTTCTGGAGGTTCTTTCCAATCTTATGGTGCCGTGAGTCTACTGGTAAGAAGGAAGAAGCACAAACTCAGAGTCTGGAACATAAAGCCCAAGCCCCAGGCAAATGTAGATATGGGAACACACTTTGAGAACTCTTGCAATGTATCTAGCTAAATAAGGCAAGCGATCTCCTTTATGTCTTCCAACTATAAAACAAAAATGTGTCCATTTTGTTTGCTGAAAAAAATTCATTCTCTCTGGGAATCTGGCTTGTGTGGTAGGGAGACTACTTCAATCACACTCAAGCTGAGCCCCAGGGGGTCTGTTTGCAAGTGGTGGAAAAGATGAAGGGAAAAATACCTAAATCACATAACATGTTGGCAGACATACCTGGGCTTTTATTTCTTTATGTGTCTCCTAACAAAACTTCAAGCACCTGGGGGGCAGAGAAGGTTGGGATAATCTCTATTTTTCTTAGTATCCATAACATCTAATAAAGTGACAAAAAGAGGTAGCCCAATTGGATAGCTAAACAAACCTTACCCAAAATGTACAAGGACTTAGAACTGGCTTGGTTTGTATGTATGTATGTATTTATGTATTTATTGAGACAGGGTCCTACTCTATTACCCTGGCTGGAGTGCAATGTTGTGATGTCAGCTTATTGCAACTTCCACCTGCTGGGCTCAAGTGATCCTGCTGCCTCAGCCTCCTGAATAGCTGGCACTACAGGCATGTACTACCATGCCTGACTAATTTTTGTATTTTTAGTAGAGACAGACCTTCACCATGTTGTCCAGGCTGGTCTCGAATTCCTGGACTCAAGTGATCTGCCCACCTTGGCCTCCCAAAGTGCTAGGATTACGGGGGTGAGAGTCACCACTCCTGGCCTGACTTGGTAATTGAGCAGAGTTCTCAGAGATCTCAGTTCCTGTCACTGAAGCTGTCTTCTTATCCATCTTACCTCACCTATATTTGCTTATACAACATAAGAGATGTGTTTTGTGGGTGTCTGCACAGAGCATAGCTATAGAAAAGTGAATGTATGAAGCAACTAACAATTTTTTCAACCTTGCGATGATACAAAAATGATACATTCATTCTTGTTTTTCCCTTACAATACAGTATTCCATAAGTTACATGAGACACTCAACACTTTAGTATAAAATCAACTTTGTATTAGGTGACTTTGCCCAACTATAGGCTACTATAAGGGCTCTGAGTGCATAAGCTATGGTGTTTGGTAGGTTAGATGTATTAAATGTATTTTTTGATTTGCAATATTTTCAATTTATGATGGGTTTATCAGGATGTAACCCCATCCATAAGTCAAGGAACATCTGTAATTGACACAAGCTTAGTCCATAGACTTTTTGGAGAAAATCTAAAAATAAAGTAAGACTAAATAGCATAATTGAAAAATGGCAAAGAGAATTTANATTATGTGGAATTGGCTCGTGTGATTATGGAGACTGATAAGTCCCATAATGTTGTCTGCAAGCTCGAGACTAAGGAAAGTAGAAAGTTGATGGTATAGTCCCAGTCCAAGTCTAAAGGCCTGAGAACTAGGCAAGCCAATGGTGAAAGTTCTAGTCCAAGACTAGTCCAAGGGCAGAAAAAGACCAATGTCCTAGCTCAAGCAGTCAGGTAGAGGAAGAATTCTTACTTCCTCTGCCTTTTTGTTCTATTAAGGCCCTCAATGGAATGGATGAATGCCCATCCACATTCAGGAGAGCAATCTGCTGTACTCAGTCTACCAATTCACATGTTCATGTCTTCCAGAAACAACCTCACATACACACCTAGAAATAATGTTGGATCAAATATCTGGGCATCCTGTGGCCCTGTTCAGTTGACATACAATTAATGATCACAGGATGCAATGCTTGGCAGTATACATCGCAGTGACCATGTTTATTTTCTCCACAGTGAAGTCACCAAGAATTCCCTGGAGAAAATCCTTCCACTGCTGAAATGCCATTTCACCTGGAAGTTATTCAAGGAAGAAAGTGTCACAAGGGATCTAGAAGATAGAGTATGTAACCAGATTGAATTTTTAAACACGAAGTTCAAAGCTACAATGTATAATTTCTTGGCCTACATAAAACACCTAGCTGGTCAAAACGAGGCAGCCCTGGAATGCTTACGGCAAGCTGAAGAGTTAATCCAGCAAGAGCATGCTGACCAAGCAGAAATCAGAAGTCTGGTCACTTGGGGAAACTATGCCTGGGTCTACTACCATATGGGCCGACTCTCAGATGCTCAGATTTATGTTGACAAGGTGAAACAAACCTGCAAGAAATTTTCAAATCCATACAGCATTGAGTATCCTGAGCTTGACTGTGAGGAAGGGTGGACACAGCTGAAGTGTGGAAGAAATGAAAGGGCAAAGGTGTGTTTTGAGAAGGCTCTGGAAGAAAAACCCGACAACCCAGAATTCTCCTCTGGACTGGCAATTGCGATGTACCATCTGGATAATAACCCAGAGAAACAGGTCTGTGACAATGTTTTGAAGGAGGCCATAGAGCTGAGTCCTGATAACCAATATATCAAAGTTCTCTTGGCCCTCAAACTGCAGAAGATGAATAAAGAAGCTGAAGGAGAGCAGTTGGTTGAAGAAGCTCTAGAGAAGGCTCCTAGCCAAACAGATATCTTCCGCAGTGCAGCCAAATTTTACAGAAAAAAAGGTGACCTGGACAAAGCTATTGAACTGTTTCAACAGGCACTGGAATCCACACCAAACAATGGCTACCTCTATCACCAGATTGGGTGCTGCTACAAGGCTAAAGTGAGACAAATGCAGAACACAGGAGAATCTGAAGCTAGTGGAAATAAAGAGAAGATTGAAGCACTAAAGCAATATGCTATGGACTATTTGAATAAAGCTCTTGAGAAGGGAGTGAATCCTCTGATTGCATACTCCGATCTTCCTGAGTTCCTGGAAGCAGAATGTTACCAGACACCATTCAATAAGGAAGTTCCTGATGCTGAGAAGCAGCAATCCCATCAGCACTATTACAAACTTCAGAAATATAACGGGAAGTCTGAAGACACTGCTGTCCAACATGGTTTAGAGAATTTGTCCATAAGCAAAAAATCAACTGAGAAGGAAGAGATCAAAGACCAACCACAGAATGTATCTGAAAATTTGCTTCCACAAAACGCACCGAATTATTGGTATCTTCAAGGATTAATTCATAAGCAGAATGGAGATCTGCTGCAAGCAGCCAAATGTTATGAGAAGGAACTGGGCCGCCTGCTAAGGAATGCCCCTTCAGGCATAGGCAGTTTGTTCCTGTCAGCATCTGAGCTTGAAGATGGCAGTGAGGAAATGGGCCAGGGTGCAGGCAACTCCAATCCCAGAGAGCTCATCTCTAACTCAGAGCTCCTTAACAGAGGAGAAAGGAGAGAGGAGAAAAACAGAGCTTCAGAAGCCTGCAATGGTGGTTGTGAGGGGTAAGAGGATAGGAAGACAGGAGGCCCCAACCTGGGGTTGCTGAGCAGGGAAGTTATGCACGTTGCTTGAAGGTACATTTTTAAAGAGTTGTTTTCTCGTGTTTGTTATAGTTCATTAGAGTTACATAGTCAGAAGGGCTTGCAGCTGGTCACTAGTAGCAATAAATGCTTCAGGCCTACGTGATGCTTAGTTCTCAGTTCTCATTCAGTTCACTATATAACCCTCATTCCTGCCCTTCCTGCCAAGGGTCATAAGTGGTGACCACCTAGCAACAAAATTCATAGTCTCATCTCATTTTCATCCAGCCTTCCGGACCTTGAAGATTAACTTTTGACTAACCCTGAAATATCCCTTGCCTCACTTATGGCTTCAGCAGTGTATTTATGTGTATTCTTGATAGCAATACTGCAATCAATATGTATTGATAGTAATGCTACAATAAATCTAAACCATTTCAACTCTATCAGAATAGAGGTAATTGTGTGGTTTGTGTGTGGGACTATGACAGTAATATTAACTCCCAAAGTGTCTCCTACTAGGGACAGTGAGTAATTGCTAAGCCGTACCATGCTATTCTCGGCATGTCCATTTGAATTCCTTCCTCAGAATGAACACCCTCCCACCGTAGCCAGCCTATCCTTACATTATAGGAACTATGACTGTCTTTCCAGCTCAGGTGTCCTAGCTAAGCCCCGTGCCCAGTTAGTAGCTCAGTTGACAGGGTTGCTGTGAGCCCAGGTTAGTGCCCAGTTGACAGGGTTGCTGTAAACCCAGGAATACCTGGGCAAATGCTTCCCTGACAGAGTATGAGGGACACCAGTGTGAGGCTGGCCAAAAGGGCAGAGATCCATCCAGGTCTGCAGCAGTCCCTTTCAAACTGCCAGTGTCTGACATAGTGAGCTCCATTTGTTCAGGTAAAAGTCAGACCTGGATGGGGAATGGTCTCCTTGGACTTTTAAGATTTTCACCTGCAGCTCATTTTTAATTCATTCATAAATATAATATCTAGTCACAAGGGTGTAAACAGAAAAGTAAAAATATATAAATGTATAGGATGATCATTTGAACACTTTCTTTTTACATTCCTTATCCCCTAGGAATTAAGGTAATATTTGAAATAAATTCTGAAATGATTTCCTAGCTGATTTAACATCTGGAAACTTGCTTGTAGGTTGATAAGTGGCAGAAAGACTGTGACCCTAAAGGAGCTCATCTCTTTGAATTTAGAATTTAGACCCTATACCAGGAACCCACAAACATTTGCTCTCTGGTATTCACAGACATAGTATATGCACCTTGGACTACTTCCAAACTCAAAAATCTAAACCTGCTAGGGATTTTGAGTTTTGCCAAGGCATTATACCATTTAAGAGACTAATACAGTATATCATGGTGTCTATAGCTAATAATGATATGTTGCATACTTGAAAATTGCTGAGAGTAGATTTTGTGTTCTCACCACTAAAAAAAAAAAAAGGTAAGTAGCTGAGGTAATGTGTATGTTAAATAATTTGTTTTAGCTATTTCAGAATGTATACATATATTAAAACATGCTGTACACCATAAACATATACAATTTTTACTTGCCAACTAATTTTTTTTATTTTTTATTAAAGAGGCTAATGTGGGGTGACTACAGTTAATGAATAAACATCCAGTAGGTCCAGCATGCCCATGCCAAGTATCCTCTGCCTGTCATCATTTATAGAATAATTCTAATGAAATGCTATATGAAATGGGACAAGTTACCGAAGAACACCAGAGATGATCACCCTTAAGATATTATAAGATGGGCAGAGAGCACATACTTCCACTCTTAACTCCTGCCCAGCCCAAGTCCCGGGACCTACTTGACAAAGTAGGAGACCCTGGTTCTTTCTAAGACTTTTGCTGACAGCAGAAATAACCTCACCATTCTCCTGCTCCTTAAACAACAGAAGATTTAGGGCAATTGTCTAATAGGAAACAGCATACCACAAATACAATTCCTGGGTTACAGCAAGCAAAGCTGCTTTTCTAATGACTCCTGTTTTCTATGCATATTCTGTGTCCAGCATCCCACCTTCCAGATGTGGTTAGAAAAGGGGTCAGACCTTAGTGAGTGCTGGTGATGTGAATTGCATGCTGCAGCACCTCATCAGCATCTTTGTCCAATTCAATTTCATGTTTTCTGCAGAATCAGGAGCCGGCCCCTCGTTCACACACATTGGTCAGACTGGGCTTGTAATAACAATTTAGACTAATCACTGACAAGCAGGGATGGGGAGCACTGAAGCCAGCTATTGGCAGTGTCCAGGAGCAGTCGGGCATTCTGCCACTGAATACTGCTTTTGTAATCTTGTCATATGACAAAGCACTATGATGCTCTTGTTTTCCTTGGATTGGTTTAAGGGCTGTTGAGAAGCAGGAAATACTCTGCCATGGGAAGTCTACTGATCTGTAAAAATTTATCAAAATACACAGGAGCAGGAATGGAAAGTGGAAAAATTACAAACTGTGATGATCAGCTCCAAGAGTGTATAGGGGTAAAATGAAAAAAAAAAAAAAAAAAAAAAACTGTAATACCTTTCCTCACTTATTGTAAGAGTTACGGCTGACACTCCTATAACAAAACACGAGTTAAAGAGAAAAGCATAACAAATTTATTTAATAAAAGTTTTATGTGATATGAGAGCCTTCAGAAATGAAAACCCAAAGATCCAGGGAAAACTGTTTTTGTGCTTGGGCTCCATGAAGAATGAGCAGCTGTGTAGAGATGTGTTTGGATAAGAGTATGATCTAATGGTAATAGACTGGGGGTGAGGGGGAGGGATGTGTTCAAATTCTTCTTGGACTCTCTGTGTAGCATTTCTTCTTTGCAGGTATGGGGCAGGATTCCTCTGGAATAACGGTCTTCAAATGAGAAGGGAGAGAGTGACCTTCCTAAGTTTTATGGCTTGCTTTCAGGAGAGGGCTGCTAGTTTCTATTATCTGCCTTGCCGAAGAGGAATTCTAATTTATGTGGTTCACTCCAGGAGAGAAAGAAGCATGAAAGATAGGAGGGCAGGAGAAGGTCAAAGAGATCTTTCTTTGGAGGCCTTTCCAGCATCTTTCGGTTCAAAGTACTCAGCACACCAAGGCGCTATACTTTGGGGTATCATGTTCTGAGAGCCAACAGCTACAATGAAGAAGTATGAGAGCAGTCACTGAGTAGGAAGGGAGCTTTCAAATAACACAGGAGTCATAATGGAGAGCAGGGTCTGACCCTAGCAAGTGTTCCTGAGGCCTCCCAATTGCCCTATGGGGCAGTACTTATGTGTAGGACAGTAATATGAGGAGCTACACTCAGGAAGCTTCTTGATCTCAATTTTTATTATGATTAGTTTCTGATTTGGGATCTTCCCCACTTAATTAAATAACATTAGTCCAAGTATCATTCAATAAATTTTATTAATTTTTTGAAAGTGCCTTGGCTTTGGGTCTAGACCCATTTAAACCTCACCTCTACTAATTAATATCTCTACAATGTTGGAAAAAATCGCTTAACCTCTGTTATCCTAAGATATTTCTATAAAACCTGGGAATAATAAATTATACTTCACAGAAGATTAAATGTGTTTCCTAACAAGCATTATGGTAGACCAGATATACGCAGAAGAAAAAGCCCGTGTAACACAATAAAAAATGCTGTATAATCTGCAAAACTTTTTAAATGTATAGCTGCATTTAAAAGAAAGTAAGGAATTCCATGGATTGCAGAAATGACAGGAATGTGAAAATCCACCAGAATAAGCAAGTGTTCATTTGTGCTGGTGATCTACATCACTTGCTGGTGGCCTATATTACATTATGAAGGAGATAGAAGACAGCCTGGGACCTGCACATGATACATTATATAATAGAACCCACGTAAAGCCAGGACCCATTCAGAGGTTAAACTGGAGAACAAACACCTTGCAGACCTAAATGATGGGGATACACATGCCTGTTTTTGGCTTTGGCCCTAAGTAAAGCAGAGAGAAAACAAAGTCTGTGATAATTTCTAATCTTAAGCCAAGAAGCATTATTCTTTTGGGCTGACATTCTCACTATCTATGTGGCAAAAAAAAAGCAGAAAATTTCATTTTAAGCAATTCTGGCTTGGTAATGTTCCCATGCATCTAAGAAAAGCAAATAAAAACACCCCTCAAAAGGAAATACTTATACTTTTTACATAATTCCCAAAGAATTTCCAAGTTTGATAAAGTTCCAAAGAATATTAGGTCATAATGCAAAATCAATGAATACACACAAATAAATAAGCCACAATGTGCAAAAGTTGCCAGGTAATAAACTATAAGCCTGAGCAACAAAACTGTAGATATCCTAATTGAATAGAGAATATAAAAGAATGTATTCAGTACACCCTGGGAGGCCCAGGCAGGTGGATCACTGAGGTCAGGAGTTAGAGACCAGCCTGGCTAACCAGGTAAAACCCGGTCTCCACTAAAAACACAAAAATTAGCCAGGCATGGTGGTACACACCTATAATCCCAGCCACTTGGGAGGCTGAGGCAGGAGAATGACTTAAACCTGGGAGTAGAGGTTGTAGTGAGCTGAGATCGTGCCACTGCACTCCAGCCTGGGCAACAGCGTGAGACTATGTCTCAAAAAAAAAAATGTATTAATGTATTTAGTAAATTTCAAGATAACGAAAGAAAAAATTAAGTGTTATCAAAGGAACAGGCTGGACGAAGTGGCCCATTCCTGCAATTCTAGCACTTTGGGAGGCTGAGGAGGGTGGATCACCTAAGGTGAGAAGTTCAAGACCAGCCTGGCCAACATGGCAAAACCCTATCTCTACTAAAAAAAAATACAATAATTAGCCAGGTATGGTGGCATGTGCTTGTAGTCCCAGCTACTCGGGAGGCTGAGGCAGGAGAATCACTCAAAGCCGGGAAGCAGAGGTTGCAGTGAGCCAGGATTGCACCACTGCACTCCAGCCTGGGTACCAGAGCGAGACTCCATCTCGAAATAATAATAATAAAAGAAATACAAAAATTCAAATAATAGAAATTAGAAACTCAAAGGATTTGTTGAAAAGTAGTTTATACATACCTGAAAAGGCATTTATTGATTTAGAAGGCAGATTTGAAAAAAACTATTCAGAATGCAGCACAGGAAGACAATGAGATGGAAAATCAACAGATATTCAGAGACATGGAGAACAAAGTGAGGAAGTTAAAATGCATGTGATCAGAGTTGCAGAAGGATGAAAGAAAATGGAGGAAAGGCGATAGTTGAAGAGACAATGATTGAAATGTTCAGAATTAATGAAAAATGCTAATCCTTAAATACAAAAATTTCCCAAAAGATCACCCAAGTAGATGCCTAAGCAGATGTCATCTAAAAACATGGTAGTATCTTTTAAGTGCCTTGGGGCAAAAAGATTTTTAAAACGAAAAAAAGAAATATGTGTGAAGGAATTGGTATTAGGTTAAGCTTGAACGTCTCAATAGCAACCAAAACCCAGTGGGAAAATATTTTCAAAATGCCAAGAGGAAAATAATTGTCAGCCTAGATTTGACTTTTTATCCCTTTTTATTTGAAATGATTTTAGACTTAAAGTTGTAAAAATGGTACACAGAGTTCCCATATACCCTTTATGCAGTTTCTCATCATGTTAAAACCTTATATAACCATAGAATAATCCTTAAGACAGGAAACAAACATTGCCAACATATCATCAATTAATCTACAAGTCTTGTTCAAATGTTACCAATTGTCCCACTAATATTCTTTTTCTAGTTCAACATCCAACCTGGGATCTTCCCCAAAATGATCTTTGTTCACAACATCATAATTCACCCTGCAACACAATTTCTACTCAACCAGAGTTTGATGAATAAAATGATTTTCTCTTTGCCATTGTCCCCTTATATGAATATCTCATAAAGCATAAAAGTCAGGGTGGTTCCTGTTAGAGTATTCACTTCCCTTGATTCCCTGCCAAATATCATTTCACAACCCTCCTGAGCTCCCTCATGATTGTAAAGGGAAAGTCGCTGACTCCAATCTGATATAATTAAACAGAAGACTTTTTGATGACCCTGCACCTTCTTCTCTTCTGATTTATGTGGAAACATACCAGCAACAAAATCCTGAAACAGTATCCACCAGGGTATAGACAGTTGTCCTACGTACGCCCAAGAATGATGCAGCATCCCTGGCCATGTGCATGATGGCTGGAGATCTGGGGACAGCTAGTGTGTGGAAGGAAAGCCTTACAAAGGGAAATCCTCATGAAAAATCCTCATAGGAAATTGTGTAAGTTGGAGAAATAGCCACACTCAATCAGTCTTAGCCTGTCTTTTCTCTCTTTTGCTCTACCAGAGGGAGCTGTTACCATCTTATAATAGCCTGCTGCATTTTTTTTTCTAATGAGAATTCTAGAAAGTCGACATCAGGGTCTCCAAGACTCCCCTACATTTGATGCTTCACTGGAAAGATGAGCAGGATTCAACGTGTGGTCATACTCAGAGCTAAGACTCACTATAACAAAAGTATACAGAGCAAAATTAGCACAGAGAAAAAGTGTACGGGGACAAGTCCAAAGAAAATCAGGTATAGGTTTCCAAGAGTGCCGGTAGACTCATCAGGTTGTGCTTAATTCCTCCAGCATCAAATTGTGACAACACATGTGAAGCTACTTAGACTCTGTTCCCAAGGGTTTTACTGGTGGCTGATCATGCAGGCACCCTCTGCCTAGCATGTACCAAAATTCCAGACTTCCAGGAGGAAGCAAGTGTTAGCATAAGCTCCATGATTTGCATAAACAGTCTTAGCATAGTAGGTCACCCATATCAGTTATAGGATAGCTAGAAAACTCCAAAAATGCAAGTTCCCTGATGTTAGCCAAGGGCCAACCTGGAAAGCAAGTCTTTCTGAAGATAACAGTCTCAGACTTGCCATGTTTACTCTTTTCTGCACAGTCCATTCCCTTAGACCTTTAGCAAGGCAACTTTATAGTAAAAGTATTATTCATAGGATCTCTGTCAGTATTGATCTCAGGTTTTTCCAATACACTCAGTATTTATCCTCTTTTAAGGATGCTGAATTTAGCCAGCTTAAACAAATCTGATTAATTATAAAGGTCTATCTTAGAAGTTCAGGCAGCTTTCTCCTTACATGTCTATATTAAACTTTTTACCTGTTGGCACAGCACAACTCAGGCCAGTAAGGTAAAGCAGATCTGAATGAACACCTTCCTGAGCTGAGACAGTGTCATGTTGGTCAGGCATATACACACAAAGCACAATCCCAGAGGACACGTAGCCCAGGCAGACATGCCTTAGGCAGTACAGGTTAACAGCTCCCACCATGCAGCCCTTCACTGTGGGGCCTACCACTGTAAGGTTTTCCCAGTCCAAAACATTCACTGGAGTCCTTGATTTCAGAGGAACTGCCTTCAGGCTATCAGTTCCAAACACTTTTGCCTCAGGAGTGAGGATGACATCTGAGGTTTTCTGGATGGAAAGTTTCACAGTGGATCCCCACCCCCACCCCCACTGCTGTGTGGTGTGCTCAGAGGCTCAGCAGTCTGAATTCAAAGCATTAAGCAAAAGCTTGGAAAGACATTGTGGGAAGATTTCCGTCGGACAGAAGGGAAAGCTTCCAGGAACAGTTCTAGAGAAAGATTGGTAATGACTTCCTCTCCTTTATGCCTCCCTGAGGGCTGAGTTTCTATTTTCTTCATTGCTACAAAGTCAGAGTGTCCTATTCAGCAATCATATTTTTTTTCAGTTATACCCTACTCTCACACAGATCTTTCAACTGGAAAAACGTATGCAAAAAGGACAAACGTGCTTTCACCGAAAAATATTTTCATACAATTTAAGCATAAAGAGATATCAGGTTCATATTGTCTGTTACTGAACCAAACTGGAGTCCACTTGCCCAGGCCAGTAAAGCCAAACACCCACATTGGGGTTTTGCAGCAAGAGAAAGGAGGGCATTTATTTACAGGTTGCCACTCAAGGAGAGTCACACAGCTCACGCTTAACACCCTATTTTTAGTTTCTATAGAGAACCAAACATCTCCTGGCTCTAACTTCCTTGGCTATTGTTCTAAGCCGTTATTACCTTCTTGCTTATCAGCTTGCTAACTTACTTCTCAGGGCCAGCTAGTGCCTGGAATTTCCCTTGAAAGAACTTGAGATTGTCCTTTATTTCCATGCTTTGGTGGGGGTCCTGGAAGGCCACTAAGAAGGAGTCCCTGCTCCATCTCATGTCCAGAATGAAATCCTGAATTTTCAAAAACTTTCAAAATTGGTTAACATAACCTCTCATCTCTTTTATCCAAATATACGGTGAGCCTAGAAATGAGTAATCCTTTCATGGAGTCAATTGCATTGAATAATCAAACTTCTGAAGGTCAGGAAATGCCACCCCAAAATATACTGCTTTGGACTTCAAACTGAAGGCACTTGCGAAACAGCAAATGCAAGACAAGACTTTCTCTGAGCTCCCTTTATCTGCATAAAGATAGACCTCCTAAAGGAACTCAGATGTCACAAATCCCCTCCCAGGAAATCTTATCAACTAGTGAAGATTAAACTCAGATCACTGGAGAGGACGCTGGAGGTTGACCCCATGTCCAGACAGACTTTGTCACAGGCTGTCACCTATTCTTCTGAGGGCCCATTCATTTTTCACTAAAACAATTTACTCCCCCATAATTTGCCTACATCTCCCCACCCCTCTCCTGTATGAAGAGGGTAATATAAGCTTCCAGATCTCACTGGGTTTGGGGTATTAACTTTCCTTTCCTATAATGCCCATGCACATAATAAATTTGTATACCCTTTGTCCTGTTAATCTACCAGTTTTCAGTTTATTTCATAGACTCAATTATCAAGCCCTCAGAAGTTACAGGGAAAATGTGTCCTCCCCTACCTTACCTTACTAAGGGGTGTGTGTGTTAGGACAAAGGTGAAGGATGTAGATTCAGGCTCTCAGTCCGTTTTCACAAATTGAAACTGATTGGGAAAGTTGAAAACGGCAAGTCAACAGCAATGAGATCGTCTCAAGATGGGGAGAGTCCAACCTGTGAGGAATGGGTGGAGGGGTCACACTACCTGTGATGTGTCCTCTTCCAACTTACAGATTTGAACAGGGATTATAATTCAGAAATGCAATTAGCCTCTGTATCATGAAGGGGCTCGGACTATGCCACCACAGAGCATGCCATTTTGACACAATAATTATTTTGAGCTAAAGGGAATTGAGAAAAAGCAGACACAGGATAAGCTGTATGCCCTACCTCTATCTGCCTAAAAGCAGAACATAAATGTCTCTTGTGATGGTATCCTCACCCCCACTTCCATTCAAGAAGGAGGATAACAATCTTATCACTGGAGAAAGTCTACACAAACAAATCTTACCTAACTAGCCCTCATTTACCATTAGTTTCCCAAATGTTTGTCTTTGCACACTTTGACACCCCTCAAAGCTCAAAGTTTCTTCTTTTTTGTCTGGCCACTTCTATACATATGTATTGTTCTTTTGTTAAGATGCTCAGTAAGCCCCAAGTTCTAGCCACTTCTAGCTGGAGTTCTCCAGCGTGTTTGCACTATGCATGGGCTAAAAACATCTGTCTGTTTTCTCTTGTAAATCTGTCTTATGTCAATCTGATTTGCAAGGCCCCAGCTTATGAACCTAAGATGGGAAGAGGAAATAATGTTTGCTGGACTGGGCACAGTGGCTCACGCCTGTAATTCCAGCACTTTGGGAGGCTGAGGTGGGCACTTGAGCCCAAAAGTTTGAGACCAGCCTGGGCAACATGACAAAACCCTGTCTCTATAAAAAATACAAAAATTAGCCAGGTATGGTGGCACATATCTGTAGTCACAGCTACTCAGGAGGCTAAGGTAGGAGGATGGCTTGAGCCTGGGAGGTCAAGGCTACAATCAGCTGCGATTGTGCCACTGCACTCCAGACTGGGCAACAGAGCAGAAACCCTGTCTCAATAAAAATCTTTAATGTATAGAATATTTTTTTCCTCTCCTACAATCACAGATGTGGAGCCCATCAGCAACTGGATTTCAGGTTGTCTAATCAGAGAAAAATCCAGATAGTCCAGAAAACCTCAGAAAGTATCCATGATGATTTTATAAATTAGGGCTCCACAGAGCAGTGATTTGCAAGGACCCTGAATCTGAGTTCTGTCCACTAAGTCCATTCCTGCTTTCAGTTCAGCACGACACAAACTAAGACTGAAACAACCTAACCGCAGGCAGCCACAGGTTTCAGCTTAGAGTCAGAGCAAGCAATTAGGATATGTGAATTCTGGATTTCAAAGAAACCAGCTTCTTTTCTTCTGGCAGCAACAAAACCAAGATACTTTAGGGTCAGAGAGTCATGGTCCCAGTCCAAGGGAAGAAATGCTTTCCCAGGCCCTTTTTATTTTGTCAGGCTTAGAGTCTTAATTGACCCACTAAAAAAATACACACATGAGCCTGGAAAATCATCAGCCTTAAAGGGTCAGGCATCTGACACCACAAGGGCTCTCTAGCAACTAAAAATTGATTTTTCAATTCAGTGTATCTCCATCTGGAGACAACCTCTGAGAAATAAAAATAAAATCCTAAGTCCCACAATCAACTGAACATACCCCTTCTTGGTCAAGGGGACCCCAGTGAAACCTTAAAAACTGAGTATCCAGCCGTAATGGGATGAAAAGTGAGACACATCCCTTCCTTATTAACCTTTAACCAGAATTCTTTCCTAAGGAGTAAGCAGAAACCAGCTCTGGAAAACAAGAAACAGTGGACACATTCCTTTATTGCCTTTAGCCAATCATCTGAGACCATTGCTCAACTCCCCCTCCCTCTTTGCAGTTTCAATGTGACAACTCATCAGTTTCACAATGCAACCCTTTCTAAAAGCTGACATCTATCTCCAGACCAGTTTTGGCTCAATCACAGACTCTCAGAGGAAGGGCAGTGCGGGTTTTCATGTCCTCTACTTCACCTTTTGACATGAGAAGGCAACAAACTCCGCTCATGGATCATGCTAACACCACTATTTTTTAATACATATGATTCATGAAAAGGCATGAGGCTTAATTGCACATGTGTATATTTCCCCTTTCATAAATATTCATGACTCCTCCTATAGCTTCTTGAATATGTATATTTGGACACCTCATTCAGCAGAAATTCCTGTCTTATTCTTCCCTCCCACAAAGTGTCTGTGGCTTCTGGTTGAAGGGTATGCTTCCCAGTCTGTCAGAATGGCTAAGTTTGTAACTGCCGGAGGGTTTTTTCCTGCGCACAGCACTGAGACCATGGCATTGTGGTAGAGAAAATTTTAATAGACATATGAAAGGAAAATAAATCTTGGGACCCTCAAATCACTAAGCCAAAGGGAAAAGTCAAGCTGGGAAATGCATCAGGCAAACCTGCTCCCATTTTATTCCTAAATAAGACAGCTACAAAGATTTAAAAAAAAAAAAAAAAAAAGCTACATACCTCCCTCACAATTTCCAACAAGGAAGTTTCTTGTGGGCTTCAAGATCTTTACTCAAAAAACAGTTCTATTGAATTTCACCCTAGCAATGTAAACTGATAGTTTGTCATCACAAGTACAGGACAGAGAGTCATAACTCTGCTCACCTGAGACAAATGTATATCTGGTTGCTTCCTCTCCTCGGTTGTTCATGTAAAAATGCAGATTCACTGAGAGAGACTAAGGCATAAATTGTTAGAGTAGGTACTTTAGTCAGAAATGAGCAGGGCAGGAGAGGGCCTCCTTTCCCACCACGCAACCATCAGGTGATGGTCAGGCAGTTGTTACTCTCTCCCTAAAATGATAATTGGTTGCAGCCAGTGCCAGGGAAGGGCTGTCTCCCAATAGAAACACCTGAAATTGGTGATCAGCAGCTTCCAAGTAAGATCTCAGGAGTTGGGCAAGTGGATTCAAGCATGTGCACTAAGAGGCAAAATGGCAGAGTTTAACTGGTATATGAACTTCCTCTAGGAACACTCGACTGTAGGTAGGGAAACAATGCCTCAAGTGAGCATGTGCACAATTTCAGTAAACACACTGAGCATGCAGCCCCTCCCAAGTGCCGGTAGACCACTGCACACGTGGATGTCCCAACTCAAGGGAAGAATCAGAGAAATAATGCAAGGCCCAGAAGCATGCCAACATGCAAAACCCAAGTCAAAGGTTAAACTATGCACTTGAATCTCTTCAGTTACCCACTTAACATTCTTCAAGGTCAAGAATATAAAACACATTCAAGTACTTCCTCTTGTTCCTGCTCTAAAACTTTTTTTTTTTTTCCTGCCAGGCTGGAGTACAGTGGCACAATTTCGGCTCACTGCAACCTCTGCCTCCAGGATTCAAGTGATTCTCCTGCCTCAGCCTCCTGAATAGCTGGAACTACAGGCATGCACCACCACACCTAGCTAAGTTTTAAATTTTCAGTAAAGAGTGGGTTTTACCATGTTGGCCAGGAGGCTCTTGATCTCTTGACCTTGTGATCTGCCCATCTCAGCCTCCCAAAGTGCTGGGATTACAGGCATGAGCCGCTGTGTCTGGCCTAAAACTTTTTAATAAACTTTCATTCCTGCTCTAAAACTTTCTCCAATCTCTCTTTTGCCTTTTGCCCCTCAGTCAAATTCTTTCTTCTGAGGAGGCAAGAATTAAGATTGCTTCATAAAAGTGGTTGACTCTGGGGGATGGCCTATTATCATTTAAACTATAACCTAAATGTCTTTAAAAGTTAGCTCAACTCAATAGCCCAGAAATAATTATGGGAAAGGCAACATGGGGGGTGGTGAGTTCGCTTAGATCTGTTTCCCTGTCATAATTTTCTCACCGATATAATTTTCGCAAACATGGTTTCAGCCAAAAGGCTGCAACCCCCTTATAAGAGATAAAGCTCTCCTTTCCAAATTTATGAACTTTGTTATTCTTCAGTTGAAATTATAAAGGATACAACTATTAGAGACATTTGAACCAGAGCAACTCCATCTTGAATAGGGGCTGGGTGAAATAAGGCTGAGACCTAATGGGTTGCATTCCCAGGAGCTTGGGCATTCTTAGTCACAGGATGACATCGGAGTTTGGCACAAGATACAGGTCACAAAGGCCTGCTGATGAAACAGGATGCAGTAAAGAAGCCAGCTTAAACCAGCAAAACCAAAATGGCAATGAAAGTGACCTATGGTCATCCTCACTGCTCATTATACACTAATTATACTGCATTAGCATGTCAAAAGACACTCCCATCAGCACCATGGCAGTTTATAAATGCCATGGCAAGATTCAGAAGTTACCCTATGTGGTCTAAAGCGGGGAGGAACCCTCAGTTCTTAGAATTGCCCACCCTTTAGCCAGAACACTGATGAATAATGCATCCCTTGTTTAGCATATAGTTAAGAAATAACTATAAGTATATGCTAACAGACCATGCTGCTCTGCCTATGGAGTAGCCATTCTTTTATTCCTTTACTTTCTTAATAAACTTGCTTTTACTTTACCCTATGGACTTGCTCCGAATTCGTTCTTGCGTGAGATCCAAGAACCCCCTCTTAGAGTCTGGATTGGGACCCCTTTCCCATAACACAACTAAGGAACAACCAAATGGAAGAGTTGTGCAGAGCAAGGTATGGGGTGGGTAAGGGAAGAAAGGGTGGACGTGGAGCTTCCATGCTCTATCTTGGGATGTTACACTTCTAGCATCTCAACGTGTTCACCAACTCAAAAGCTCTCAGAACACCCCATCCTTTAGAGCAGGTGTTCCCAACCCCTGGGCTACAGACTGGTACAAGTCTGAGGCCTGTTAGGAACTGAGCTACACAGCAGGAGGTGAGCAGCCAGCAAGCAAGCAAAGCTTCATCTCTGTTAACAGCTGCTCCCCATCACTCACATTACTGCCTGAGCTCCGCCTCCTGTCAGATCAACAGCAGCATGAAATTCTCATGGGAGCATGAACCCTCTTGTGAACTGTGCATATGAGGAATCTAGGTTGCATGCTCCTTATAAGAATCTAATGCCTGATGATCTGCCACTGTTTCCCAAGACCCCCAGATAGGACCGTCTAGTTGCAGGAAAACAAGCTCAGGGCTCTCACTGATTCTATGTTACAGTGAGTTATATAATCATTTTATTATATATTCCAAAATAATAATAGAAGTAAAGTGCACAATAAATGTAATGCACTTGAATCATCCTGAAACCATCTCTGCCCCCATCTGTGGAAAAATTGACTTCCACAAAACCAGTCCCTGGTGCCAAAAAGGTTGGGGATTGCTGCTAGAGGGGATTTTTTATGGAGGTTCACAATATATAGGTAAGAATTTGATGACTGATTGAATCCTTGGCCACTGGTGATTGAACTCAATTTCTGGCCCTTCTTCTCTCCCCAAAGTTTGGCGGATGGAGCTGAAAGTTCCAACCCTCTAATCATGCCTTGGTCTTTCTGGCAACCAGCCCCATAATGAACTATCTAGGGGCCCCCAAAAGTGTGACTTCATTAGTATATACTCAGGCATGGTTGAAAGGGGCCTATTATGAATAAGAAAACATGCTTCCTATCACTCCTAGAAATTCCAAGGATTTTTGAAGCTGTGTAACAGGAACCAGGAGCAAAGGATAAAGAGATATTTCATAATATACCATAGCAGTCATATTTACATAGGAAACAGGATCATCAGGCAATCCTCCCTGAATGTAAACCTCTCACTTGCCTAAGAAGTACCAAAAGACACACGACAAACCCAAGGAGCCTCTCAGCTGAAACCAAGCACTACATAGCAACTGCCTCTCTCACAGAAACCATGCAGTCCATCTCTTGGTGCTCCTGGACTTTTGTTTCTAGCATATTTTTTAATTCCTGTATTTTTCTTGAATGCAAATTTCTCTGCAGACTCCTTCTAAGAAAGGCAAACTTTCTAACTTTACCATTATGCTTTCTTATTCGCTTAACAGACACAGATCCAGATAGACAATAAAGTTGTCTTAACAGTAAAAGTCATGGTATTTGTGTCATAATTCTAACCGAATGAAGACATCACAAGAGATGTTCATAGAGTTGCAAACCAGACAAAACTGATCTGAGGTTTGAGAGGAGCTGGGTGGGACAGGATGATGAGAGGAGTGAGTTTTAATCTATTCAAGCTAAGATGGATCACTCAAAGGTAGATAATAATTTTAAAGGTAGCTATGTTTGCTTTTTATTTGAAAGCATCAAAGCTTGGGGTTTTATTGTGATAATAACCACTAAAATAAGATTTATTTTTTCAATAGATGTTAGGAAATACAAAACCTAACCAAAATTAAGGTATATATTATTTAAAAGGTACACATTCCTCTCTTTCCTGTTTGGTTTTGTGCTGGCAAGTTGCAGAAAGTATTTTTTTCTCAACATTATACTGACTGGCTTGCTAGAATCCTTCCATCTGATATAATGTCAGGAGAAGGAGAACTGAGAAAAAAAAAAAGAGGATCCTATTTTTGGATGCATTTTCCACCATTTAGATACTTTTAACTGCCTGCTGTGAAGAGGTGCAAAACGGACGGAGACCACTTCCTATTCGCTCCTCCACGAGGTGAGAAGATAATCTGGCTGCCTGAGCCACAGTCCCGGGAGTTCCCATTAAATCCCCTGCAGAATCAAAACCACAGTGAGGTAGCATCTCATCCTGGTTAGAATGGCTACTATCAACTATTATCAAATAATAATAATAATAACGAATGCCGGTGAGGATGCAAGAGAATGGGGAACCTCATAGACAGTTGGTGGGAATGTAAATTAGTACAGCCACTATGGAAAACAGTATGACGTTTCCCCCTAAAAGTGAAAATGGATCTATTATAAAACCCAGCAATCCCACTGCTGGATATATATTTTTAAAAACTGAAATCAAGTTCTCAAAGAGATATCTGAATTCTCATGTTCACTGGAGCACTATTCACAACTGCCAAGGTATAGAAACAACCTCAGTGTCCATCAGTGGATGAATAAAGAAAATGTGGCATATATACACAGTGGAATATTATTCAACTATAAAAAAGAACGAAATCCTGTCATCTGCAACAACATGGATAGAACTGGAGGTCATTATGCAAAGTGAAATAAGCTAGGGACAGAAAGACAAATATTGCACATTCTTCATCATATGTGGGAGCTAAGAACAAAGTGGATTTCATGGGCATAGAGAGTAGAATGCTGGTTACCAAAGGCTGGAAAGGGTAGAGGGAAGGGAAGATAAAGAGGGGTTTGTTCATGGGCACAAAAATACGGTTAAACAGAAGGAATAACTTCTAGTGTTCAATAGTACAGTAGGGTGGCTATCATTTAGTGTACATTTCAAAATAACTAGAAGAATTGGAATGTTCTCAACACAAAGAAAAAATAAATTAGTGAGATGAAGGGCATCTTAGTTACCCTGATTTGATCATTACACACTGCATACATGTATCAAAATATCAGATCTTTCAGTGAATGGGGCAGAGGAGGATGCCCATCAGCCAGCAGGTGCCACGGGTTTTCTCAGGTGAGCCCTCCTTTTGTCCGTTTTTGGCACTGCTGAGGAGGAGCAGCCCAATCTGCCCAAGGTCTTGGGCCTCTGGGAATAGAGGAAGCTTGATGTGGGCTTCAATCAACCATAATATAGAGAGTTGATCTGAGGCATCATTTAGAGAGGGAGGACACATTTTGGGGCACATATTTTTTATATTTTTGTACCCAAAATATATAAAGCTATAAAATGAAATAAATAAATTGATGAATTAATTAAAAGTAAAAATAAATGCCCTATAGGGCAATATTTGAGGAATAGGATATTGGTGAGAGAGATTCACTACTAAGAGGTTCCTATTTTCATTTACTGGATTCCTGGTCATGAAATCATGTTAATCCTAATGGGGCTGACCAGGAAACCAGGTTGACCTGCCCAGGACCTTAGCAGCCAGCCTGCCCAAGAGGCTCTTCAGCAAAATGCTCGGGTGTGTCCAGAGCTCTGACTGGAAGGACCTCAGAGAGAACCTCTAAGTTATGCTGGACTGAAACTGCTTCTTATTGCCAGAGGCTCACTCATCAAACTGCCCCTATTCCCAGAGGCTCAAGACTATGGAAGGGTGAATTGCTCCTCCCAGAAATCCCAAAAATATACAAAAGGGGAGCTCACCTGGGAAAACACCGATCACCTACTGGTTGATGGGTATCTTCCTCTGCCCCATCCACTGAGGGCCTGGATATCTCTCATACACACACACACACACACACACACACAATGATAATTGTAATCCTAATGCTAATGACTAATTTCTATGTTATGCTTGGTAATTAGCTCACTCTGCCTTGATCTTTATTGCATTACTTCAGCATTCTCACTATAGTTCTATAACTAGAACAATTATAACTATTATTGGGTCATTTTGCAAATAAAGTATTTGGAAATTGAAGTTAATTACTTAAAATCACACATGTAGTAAGTGGGGCAGAATTGCTTTGTTAACCAGGTTCCCTGACTCTCTGCCTGCTAATCATAAAACATACAAGAATGAATTATCTTACTGCCCTTTATTTGCTCAGTTTTTAAAAGATATGGGAACATGGAGGATTTTAAATGCTTAGCATCTATTTAGAGAGTAACAACTGTTTAACAACATTTCACCCCAGAATATGCCTGTGGCTCACAATCTAGATGGGAAAAAGATGGCCCATGTCAGGGAGTGCACATCCATAATCAACACAAAAGAAAAATCTCTCCTGCTTGTTGCCAAGGCAGCCAACCGTTATTGTTCAGATTATTCACTAGCCAAAGGGGCAAGGGAGGAGAATGAAACCCAGTCTACATTTGGCTCTCCAAGATAAATGTCCTGGCAAGAGATACATATACTCACAGAAAAGGGCACTCTTTTCTAATTTGCACAAACACCATAGAGACTAGAGGTGGTACATGTGAGAGTATACATTCGAGAAAAGCCAAGCACACCCAGCCGGAAGCCACTGTCGGGAAGCCAGAGGTGAGGCAGGATGCCGGTGCAGCTGATGTGGGTGAACGCCAGGGGTCCATGTGTATTCTAGTGACAGGGGGCTCTGGCTGGTGGGCAAAGCCATCCAGAAGGTGGTAGCAGATGGAGCTGGCCTTCCTGGAGAGGTCTGGGTGTTTGTTTTGTCCAAGGACGCCAATCTCACTCCATAACCTCTACCTACAAATAAAAGACACATCAGGGAAGCATTTAGCTTTCCATGAATTGCACAGAATTGGAGAGTGTCAACAAATGTCACAGAAATTTAAGGGCTGGGAAGGAATATGGAGCCCCTCATGTAGCTGACATGTGTGAATAATTCCTTTCTAGTTTTGGTGAGATTTATTAGTTTAATTCAAAAGAACATTACAAGTGCATGTGTACCATCAAGGGGTTTCTAAGAAGCTCTCCCGGCCTCTCTTTGAATTCCTTACCTATTACCACTGCAGACCTCTGTGCAGGGGGCAGATTTGACTTTCCTTCTGGAACACAGCTAAAGATAAAATCTAAAGACAGAAAGAGCGATCTGACGATAAGAGATTGTAAAGACATTTCTCCAGTCAAACAGATCTAGGCGTCTTGCTTTTAGCTCTGTCCTGCAATTATTTCTAAACCACTTATTATTCTTGTAAACAACATGGGTACTGTTTCCCATTATTGGCTCATCTAGGCCAATATAAATATATAAATCAAAGGACATATTGTTCCTTCTTGGTTAAAAGTTGCATAGAAAATTTACTGGAAGTTAGATTGCATTATCTCACATAGCAACCTTCCCACCACCCCTGGTGCTGAAAACCAAAGCTGGTTTCCCTAGTAACCAGCACCTACTATGTGTGAAAGAACTGTGATTGTGGGTTTTGAGTGTTTGGGTGTGTGTTTGGGTGATTACTGCTTACAGAGGCATTTAAGTACAGCATGAACTTTCTTTGTGCCAGAAACAGAAACTTTTTTTTTTGTTCAGAGACAGGGCCTTCCTCTGTCACACAAGCTGGACTGCAGTGGCATGATCATAGCTCAAGGCAGCCTCGAACTTGGGCTCAAGCAATCCTTCCACCCCAGCCTTCCAGTTAGTTAATACTACAGATGTGCACCACAAGGATGGAGAAAAAACTTGGAAGAATCCGAAGCAGACAGAGAAAGATATGCCCCAGAGCATCACTTTAACTACACACAAACATATAAACTCACACACATGCAAAAATCATGCCAGGCTGATTTTTTTTAAATTTTTTGTAGAGTCAGGTCTGACAACGTTGCCCAGTCTGGTCTCAAACTCCTCGCCTTAAGCAATCCTCCTGCCTTGACCTGTCAAAGCCCTGGGAAGAAAATATTAAACAAAATTTACTTTGAAGTGTCGTTGATTGACTCTCTTAATGTTGGGCTGCATATTAGTGCGTTCTTTGGGGCACACGACCCGGAGGAAAGGAGGGAAGAAATATAGTGTGGTGAACTTGTGAATTCACATTCCACTAGTACAGAGTTATTCAGAAATCTTTCCCAGTAACCCTATTGTAAACTCTGGGTACACTTCTATGTATAATCCATAAGCACCACACCTCACAAGCCTTTGGCTGCATTACATTTGTGTGTTAGGCCTAAATTATGATAGCTTTAGCACTACGGATCAGAATACCCCTTTGGGGTCAGATCTGCTCACAGACTAGACAGTCTTGGGAGTATTCTCCCCGTAGGGGAGCCAACAGAACTATGATTTTGCCAAACACTTCAGGTTAAAAACCAAAAGTTAACCGAGGAACTTTTTCATGAACCTCAGGAAATGATAAACATTCAATCCTCTGTTATTGCAAAGCAACCAATGTATACTGCTTTTATTAAAAGCAAATTAAGTGCTTATCAGTCTGTCTCCTGCTACATGACATGTCACTTGAGAATTGGAAGCATGCCTTACAATGTCCCGACAGAGTACCTGGCCTGTACCTAATGATAATTCACTAACGGCAGCAAGGGAAAAAAGGTTGCTCATGTTTTGTATCCATGGAATTTGATGGGAAGAGATAGGCATATCTCTGGAGTTGATCTTCACTATAAGTCAAAGGGTTTGAAGAACATTGATTAAAGAATCATTTTCCTGATTGATGAAAAAATAACTCAGTTATGGTCATCTACCCCTGCTAGAAGATTATACAGTATATTATGCAGCATGCAGTGTGTTATGTAGTGCTTAATAAAAATAAAATGAAAAAATAAAAAATAAAAGCAAATTAAGTGCTTATCAGTCTGTCTCCTGCTACATGACAGGTCACTTGAGAATTGGAAACATGCCCTACAATGTCCCGACAGAGTACCTGGCCTGTACCTAATGATAATTCACAGTTTGCTGATTTTAGAAATGATCAAGGAGCTTAGAGCAATGAAGTCTGCCTTGGACATGCTAACAATAAGTTTGGATCATAGGTTCCTTAAACGTCTACGGGTTTCCCAGAAACATGGGGATGGCACAAGTGTTAGAACTTTTTTTTTTCCAGCTCAATTTATAATCCTAAATTTCAATTGCATCTAGAAAACATCCTCTTCTCATTCCTTTATAGACATGGACTTTCCAAGTCCCAAGGTACTTCAGACAGTCTAAAAACAACTTGCTTTCCAGGATCCTAAGGATTTTTCCAATAGACAGCATAGGATCTATGTAATATCTTGAGCCAGTTCAATGATGTAAATGTTTCCAACAATTTATATAGACAATTCCAGGTGAACGAATGTTTGACATGTAAAACAATGAAAGCACAGAAGTTCGTTTAGAACTGGAACACGTGGAAGTCAGCCAGAAAAGTAAATCATAGTAGCCCAAAGATAGCCATTAAGACCCCTGAGGTGGTATGAAGATTACTGGGACTTTCAGAGCAGAGAAGTTCCTAGTAGCTGAGTATTTTCTCTGTGGACATGATTGGTGCAAGTTTGCAAACATGAGCAGTCTCAAAAGAAGACATCAGACACTCAATCCCAGAAAGGAATTAGGTCAAAGTGCAGAGGCCAATGCACTTTGACCTACCTCCTTTCTGGTATTGCGTGGATTCTTAAGGTGCACATGGGGAAACCAAAGCATAGAAGAATGAAGTTCTAGACTCAGGGTCTCATAGAACAATAGGTGTTTATTAGGAATTAGTCCCTGATTCAAAGCATTTAGACCTGAAAGGGCTCCAGGGATCATTTGAAAAAGTATCTCTCAAACTCTAATGTACCAACAAATCATCTGGGCATGTTAAAAGGCAAGTTCTAATTCAGGAGATCTGTGGAGGGACCTGATATTCTGCATTTTCTAGGCTTTTAGTAGGTGATGACTCCACTGGTCCACAGACCATATCCTGAGAAGCAAAAATCTAGTCTAGTGGTTTTAAACCATGAACAAAAAATCACTTTGGGATTACTTTTTTCAGAAAACTTACTAGTAATACTCATGCCTGGGTTTCAGTTCCAGAGATTCTGATTGATTAGGCTAGAGATTAGCTCAGACACCTGGGTTTTTAAAAGATTTCCAAGGAATTTTCTAATTTGCAGCCAACCTTTCATTGCACTGTTGCACTGTTCAAGGCCAACCTTTTTCTATACCTGTTGAGGCAACTCAGTGTTTAAGTGAAATCAAGTTCACTCAGCTAGTCAGTCGAACACAGAGCTGGTCCTGGAATGTTGATAGTGGTTAAGTTTCAGTTCTCCAATGCTTGTTTCATTTCTACAAGTAGGCATCCTGCCCATTAGAAGTGAGTTTCCCTCTCTAGTTTCAATTGTTTTTTTTCCTATTTGTAGTCTCTCTCTCTCTCTCTCTCTCATACACTGTGTTGGTTTTTTTCTTATTGCTGTTCTGTCCTGTGTGGTTCATGGCTCTGTTTATCTTATCCAAGGACACACTGAGCCAGAAACTGAATACCTAATCAGCTGAGCCAGAGCCTCACAGAACTAGGACTGCTGCCAGATTCAGTGACCACATGACAAACGGTCACTCTGTTTCTCTGACACGCTGTTACTAAGCAATGATTTTATGCATGAAAATTCCAAAGTCATACTGCTCTCAGTGTAAGCAGCTCTCCTAATGTTCATTTCAGTATTTGCCTATGTTTCTATCCCTTTTATAGTTGAGTCAGGGCTAGTGCCTTGCCAAAAATATTTGTATCTGAAAACACAATTGGCCTCATAGAAGCCTCCCATCTGATACAGCACTGGAGACAGACAGCTGAGAGGAAATTAGTCCCATTCCAAAATCTCTTCTTCCCCTACACAAGTCCATCCTCACTAGAAAGGGGTTGAAGTTTCATTTCAAAGCTGCTTGGGATATAGTCCAAGAATCTGCATTTTAAAATGCTCCCCAGATAAGTCTTACATATCCTAAGATTGGAAAACCATGGACCTAAGCTGTTTTTCTAATCCACACCCTTCTCTGTAGGCAATTTTATAATCTAGCCAACTCTCCAAATGGCTATTGTAATTGTGATTTATTCCAATGTAAATTTATGTAACCTTATTAAAACTAATTCAAAAAATTATGACCCATATGGCTCAGTCTCAAAATGATATATGCCATAAGAATAAAGTCTAGCAATCAAAAATTAATTTCAAAATAATGGAAAGTCTTTACTTGTATTTCTGGAATACATATGAGTTGCAAGAAATTTTATGGATTTCTTCACAACATTCCCATCCTCTCTCATCTGCTTCTCCACATATGTCATGCTGCTCAATTTTCAGTAATCTCCATGCCTTAATTTTTCACTGCCAGCCCGAACATGAGATCATTTTATCCTTTTACCTCGCCAACTTTTCTTATAACTTCTACATCACAAAATTGTAAATAATTTAATTTGTAATGGCAGAATCCCCCTTTGAAACTGAGGAAGGGGAAGAAATTAAGAGCTTGCAAAGCCTGAACCAATTCTAGTGAGCCTCAGGAAAGGAGAGTTTGGGAGCATGCATATAAAATAATTTTAATCCCAGCATGTTTATCCATGTGTACATCATGTTCTGGAGTGAATTCCAGGGAAAGGTTTAATGGGGGGGGTCAGGGGAGGAGGTGTAAGGATATGAAAGCATAACAGCTTCTCAGGCTCCTAAGGGAGTTTGTCTCCATTAATATATTACGAATCATTTCATAGAAGAGGAGAAGAAAGAAAGAAAAACTATATGGAGACTTCAAATTAAAGGTTCTTCTGGCTTCTAAAACCTACGGAAGGTCAACATCACCAATCATAAGAGAAATGCAAATCAAAACCACAATGATATACCATCTCACACCAGTCAGAATGGCTATTATTAAAAAGTCATAAAACAATAGACGATGGCAAGGCTGCAGAGAAGAAGGAACATTTATATACTGTTGGTCGGAATGTAAATTAGTTCAGCCACTGTGGAAAGCAGTTTGGAGATTTCTCAAAGAACTTAAAACGGAGCTACCATTTGACCCAGCAATCCCATTACTGGGTATATACCCAAAGGATTATAAATCATTCTGCTACAAAGACACACACACACACACACACACACACACACACACACACACATTTACTGTAGCACCATTCACAATAGCAAAGGCTTGGAACCAGCCCAAATGCCCATCAATGATAGACTGGATAAAGAAAATGTGGTACATATATACAAGGGAATACTATACAGCCATAAAAAGAATGAGCTCATTTCCTTTGCAGGGACATAGAGGAAGCTGAAAACCATCATTCTCAGCAAAGTAACACAGGAACAGAAAACCAAACACCACATGTTCTCACTCATATGTGGGAGTTGAACATTGAGAACACATGGACAGAGGGAGGGGGACATCACACACTGGAGCCTATCAGGAGGTGGGGGACTAGGGGAGGGATAGTAGGGAGTGGGGGCATTGGGGAGGGATAGCATTAGGAGACATACCTAATGTAGATGACAGGTTGATAGGTGCAGCAAACCACCATGACACATGTATACCTATTTAACGAACCTGCACAATCTGCACATGTATACCAGAACCTAAAACATAATTTTAAGAAAAATTCAAAAAATGATAGACACTGACAAGGCTGCAGAGAAGAAGGAACATTTATATACTGTTGGTGGGAGCATAAATTAGTTCAGCCACTGTGGAAAGCAGTTTGGAGACTTCTCAACGAACTTAAAACAGAGCTACCATTTGACCCAGCAATCCCATTACTGGGTATATACCCAAAGTAAAACAAATCATTCTACCACAAGACATAAGCACTTGTAAGTTCACCACAACACTACTTACAACAGCAAAGACAAGGAATCAACCTAAGTGCCCATCAGCAGTGGATTGGATTAAAAAAATGTGGTGTATGTACACCATGGAATACTATGCAGCCATAAAACAGAACAAAATCATGTCTTTTGCAGCAACATGGATGAAGCTAGAGGCCCTTATGCTAAGGAAATTAATGCAGATACAGAAAACCAAATACCACATGGTCTCACTTATGTTCTCATGATTAAGTAGGAGCTAAAAATTAGGTACTCATGGACATAAACATGGCAACAATAGAAACTGGGAACTGCTAGTGGGGGAAGGGGATGGAGGTAAAAAACTACCTACTGGGCACTATATTCACTCTCTGGATATTGGCATCAGTGGTAACCCAAACCTCAGCATCATCCAAAATACCCAGATAACGAACCTGTACTCCTGAATCTAAAATAAAAATTGAAAAAAATCTCACGGAAAATATAAGCACATTTTTTATATTTAGAAAGAAAGCATAAAAATAATGTATATACAAATATATGGTTAATTTTTTTCCTTTGTACCATCAAATAGATGAAACTTTAAAAGTCAAAGTAAGGAAATAATCAAAATAAGGCAAACAAGAGCCTGTAGTGCTTCTGTCCAACAGAAAACCAGAAATGGAATATATGGCCTTCAGGCAATGTTCATGGCCTCCCAGCAATTACAGGTGTTTTCAGGATATGATCAATACATAAGCAGGTAAAAAGTTAAATAAGGCTTATATGAGGTGGAGCATGGTGGCTTATGCTTGTAATCCCAACACTTTGGGCAACTAAGACAGGTGAATCGCTTGAGCCTAGGAATTTAAAACCAGACTGGGCAACATGGTGAAGCCTCATCTCTACAAAAAACAAAACAAAACAACAACAACTAAATCAGGCATGGTGGTGTGCACCTGTAGTCCCAACTATTCTGGAGGTTGAAGTGAGAGGATCACCTGAGCCTGGGAGTTGGAGGTTGAGATGAGCTGTGATCGCAACACTGCACTCTAGCCTGGGTGACAATAAGACCCTGTCTAAAAAATAAAAAAGGCTTATGTACATGTAAAAATATAATATTATTTATTGCTAAGTATAAAAGCTACTATTAATTTTTCAAAAAGAAAAGGGCTAGACACGGTGGCTCATGCCTGTAATCTCAGCACTTTGGGAGGCTGAGGCAGGCGGATCATGAGGTCAGGAGATCAAGGTCATCCTGGCCAACATGGTGAAACCCCGTCAATACTAAAAATACGAAAAAATAGCCAGGCGTAATGGATCATGCTTGTAATCCCAGCTACTCTTGCTGAGGCAAGAGAATCACTTAAACTGGGAGGTGGCGGTTGCAGTGAGCTGAGACAGTGGCACCGCACTCCAGCCTAGGCAACAGAGGGAGACTCAGGAAAGGAGAGGAGGGGAGGGGAGAGGAGGAGAGGGGAGGGGAGAGGAGCCTATGTCCTGGACACTGTGTTAGTCACTTTCAATGTATTATTTCTAACAGCAATTTTGCAGGTGACCTTATTATTGTTATTTTACAGAGAATAAAACTGATTTTCAGAGAACTTAAATAAATGAATTAAAGTAACAAAAATGAGGTCGGGTGAATGCAGGATTTAAACCCAGTCAGCCATAGTCTAAGGCCTTGATGTTTTGTGCCACTCACCGTTACCCTCAGAACTCATTACAATTGGACTCTCTTTCTAGGAGAGGCAGCACAGACTTTAGTAGATGAGACACATTCAGTGCAGTGCGCTATTCTGGATTCCTGTGTGTGAGCTCTTTGGTAGTAGACAGGGTTGTATAAAGTAAGGAAATTCAGAGGTGCTTGCAGATGAAGATGTTGCACCTTGGACCCTATGCTCTCTTCATACTTGCTCAAGCGAAGTCTGGCCTGGGTACAATCATCTGCTCAGCCTCATGGAGACTTTGAGCCCAGACAGCTCTTGGCACCACCACTTCTAGGGCCCTTTCACACCTAGCCTTCAGTGCCATCTGGTTCATCCTCTTTTTCTCCTTTTCTGTTTACTGGGGTATTTCATGAACATTTCTTCTGTCCATTTTGGAACCCTTAGCCCTCTGCCCCCCACCCATAAGTTTAACCTCCAGCACCCCACAGACAATGGTCTCCCTCAGCCTCCAGTGTCCCCAGGAAATGTTCCCAGCTGCCCTTTCCAAAGCCTGATGTGTTGATCCTTGTCCACCTCAACTAATCTTGTTAATCTTTACCCACACTCTTGACTAGGAATCCACAGCTGGCTTTTGCTGTGCAGTCTGACTTTGCTTTGACTCAGCATCCCCCCCAGCCACCTGCCATCCAGGGGGCCTTGTGCCTGCATTACAGGCCTGACTAATTCCTTCATTCTCCCCACCCTGTGCAATCCCTGGGTAAATCTCACTGCAGATTCCCTCTGACATGCCCAAATGGTCCCACCATTGCTCCTTCTCTGCTTGCTTGAGTAACTCCAGAAACAGTTACTAAAATGTTATCTTATTATTTCAAAGACATCTGCTTTGGGGTTTTGTCCCAATAATAGAGCTATGAATTTATAAATTGGGTAATGTCATTCAGGGAACTTAGCTTCATTTCATTGCTTCAAATCTTAGAATTTTAGTTCTAGAAACAATCTTTCATTTTTAGATGGGAAACAGACTGTACTAGTAACAATAGCAATCATAATTAAACCTATCATGATGACAATTATACTTACTAGTGTTGATGTAATACTTGCTATACCTATAAGACCAGGCATTGTGCTTTGCACACTTGAGGGCTACAGTGTTAACCAAGGGTCCTAACAAGGCCCTACAGAGTGTTGACCAAGGACCATAGCATCCAGAGTCCTAGTAAGAATAAGACCACAGAAAGAGAAATTGTTGTTATCACAGCAACTAGAGAGAAACTCCATTTGTCCTATGTACCCTCTAACTTAGGAAAACAATCCAGCTCTAACTAAAATTCACCAAACTATAGACTCAGATCAAAATGGATTCCCCACACAGCATTAACTTTCAGTTATTTTTCAGTGCATCACTGTCTGTGAAACATTCATGAGTTTTCGCAACCCCATAATCTGAAGACATTTGCATGCTTTCTTTAACATATGACACTTCTCAGTGACATTTTACCAGCTGTGGTGCATTGGTAGCAACACATGAATTGAAATGTCTGTCTGAAAATGGTTACTCAAATGGTCAGAAGTAAAGAAACCCAGACGGCTAGCATAAGCACATGACACAATTGATCAATAGTTGTCAGTGGTATTTAATTTACATTCAGGATCTTTAAAAATAGGCAATATAAGGTCCAGTCATGTTAAATATATATTAATATCTTTTGTAAATTTAAAAAATCTGTAAGGGAAATGTTATGTACAGGATTTATGACATAGCCCATTTCACCCACAGATACTAATATTAACAGCAAACACAGTCTCTATGAAACATGGAATTGCTGGAACATCCTGATGAGAGGCTGCCTCTGTGAGATCAGAAATACACTGCTGGCTTGGTACTTGGTTCTATAATGTGATCTTTATGCAGCTCTGGACCAGACACTGTTGTTCTTGACTTCACTGTGACTGTAATAATTTGAGGACTCTAAAACAAAGGACTTCTCATAATCTTTACCAAATGAGCTCCTGATTATTAATAGGTTTTCTGGGTATCAGAAATTCCTAACCCTCTGACCCCAGAATGCAGCCAGCTTAGCAGGTCCACTGTGAATCAGAAGTCATCTCATGTGGATTTGGGGAAGACAAGACAATTGTCCGAGTTTGACCACTTCTGGATACTGTAGCTAATTACTGCAGATCTAGGACTACAGTCACAGCAGCCTTTGCAAGGAGCTTCCTCGGGTAGGCAGTATGGGCCTCCTCTTATAAGCCTCTGTCTTCGGCGTGTCAGCGGGTAAAGTTGATGTCTTTAACAGGTAAAAGTCTGTGAAAAGCTTAGCCAAAATGTTGTAATTGATAGTATATATGAAAATTCTTCATAAATTATGAAATGCCAAACAAATATGAGGTACTTTATTATCACCAGCAAATGCTTCCTGAGAGCTTCCATTCTAGAAGCTCTGAACTCTTGGTCTTAATCCTTAACAGATTGCAACTTAATGATTTACAATGTAATATAAGGTCATTTGTTTCCAGTAAATGTGTCTTATGAATATCAACAGTTAATTGTGGTCGCTTTGTAGGCCAGAAAACCCAGTACAGTGTGATAGGTTGCAGGGTAGCCAGGGGTTAATGAACAGCAGTGATTATGACGCAAGTGAAAAAGGCATGTTGCCTGCTCCAATTTTATGGGCTCTGACACAAAGAAGCTAGGGAGCAGATAACCAAAGGTTACTTCTGAATTTCAGGTAGAGCTGGGGCTCCCACGCATGAGTCCTGGCTTATAGTAAGATGACAGTCAAAATACTAAGATGATTCTCATTTAATGAATTTCATTCCATGATTGACAGGCATTGCAAGGTGCAAATGTTGCCCAAAACAGCACGAATAAATGTTCAAAGCATAAAGAAAAATTAAGAAATGGCAGGAAAGCAACTCCTGCACCTGTAGAAACACCTTTAGTTTGGGAATACAAGCTTGATAAGAAGTACTATTAATCTGCACTGTTATCAGACCTGTGAGGGCTGAGGTCAGAGTTATCTGCATTTTACAGATAAACTTTCCGTTCATTTGTGGACCAGTTTGCGCATTTTTTCAAAGTTCCTTCACCTGGATTATTTCATATGAGCTCAATGATAATGCAGGCAGCATAGGTCTTGTCCCAGTTTTGGAAATGAATGATTTGAGACACAGAGAGGTTAATGGTCTTGTCCAAGATTACATACCCCAAGTAAGGGTCAGAATGGGAACAGGAGCCCAGGCATTCTGATTCTTCCCAAGGTGCTGCCTCCACCATCCTGTTGTTGGGCTGTGATTCATATTATAAAAAGATTCCCTAAGGGGCTCATTACACATCACACACACACACACACACACACACACACACACACACGGCAAGGACTTCTGCTACATTAAAGCTAAGATGTGGTTTATGAACACATTTGTAGGTAAACTATCATCACATCAACTGTAATAATCATTATTCAATTCCTACTGCCTGCTACTTCTCATTCCTTTTCCTGTCCAGGTAAACCCCTGCCCCGTTTCTAATAATTCACTCATCATACCCTCAGTCCTGATGCCCAGGGTTTGTCTGAAGCTGCTAACTAAAAATAACAACCTGAGGATTTTCTGGGTGTTTTGTTTTATCCTGGAATTTACATGAACCCACTGCTGACAACTGTTCTTCTAGCTTAAACTGGCACTCCATTTGTGGTTTGAGCTCTAAACCCATCCACTTAGAGAAACCATTTTACCTCCCTCTGTAAGATTTCTGAAGCCCCCAAAAAGGCAAAGACTTTTGAGAAGTCTTTTAAATCCCTGTTACCCTCCCCCATTCCGTTCCCCCTGCCACCAAAAATCAGGCTTCTATTAGTCCAGTTTTGCCCTTTGGAAATGGGGTCATTCCTACAATCCTGCATCTGACAAGTCAGTATTCTTAGAAGAGTTTTGGCCTAGTTTAAGGGTTGAAAATGACACTGTATTTGGATAAAACCCAGATGCCTAGGTGTAGCCCTGAGGGCTGTTTATTTACCTTCACACCTGTTACAGCAACAAGAACTTGGATCACAATCTGGAGGAATCATAAAGGCTGACTTCCTGCTCTGGGACTCTCCAGGCATCTCGGTGTTCTGAGTTCCTCACTTCTCAGCTAGGATGCAGGTGTAGTGCTGACTACTGTCGGGTTACCCATACGGAGCAAAAGATCTAGTTGAGACACCTAGTGTCTCTGGCCAGTTATGCTCCAGCCATAACCCTCTGCCTCAGCTAAGCCCCATGCACCCTTATCCCTCTTCCCCCCTACTCTAATTAAAGCCGTTTTCTTCATTGCAATTCTCAACTCCTTTGTTGAAGGTTGAATAACACACCAATTCAAGGGTGCACCCAGCATTCCAATCCTGATGTGTAGTTTCTGGCAAGTTACTTAACTTCTCTGTGCCTCAAGTTCCTCATGTGTAAATGGGGATGAGAAAAATAGTATCTACTCTATAATATTGTTGTAAGGATTCTATGAGATAATAAACATAAAATGCATAAAAGAGTGACTGGCACAGAAATGTTGAGTGTTAGCCTTTCTTAGTAATAATCAAAGTTCTTCACTTCTTTCGAGATCCCCAAATGACTCAACTTCTCCAGAAAGCCTTTCCTAACGAAGTCCATCGCTCAACTCCTGCTGCATCTTCTGACCCCAGTAAGTGAACCATGGATCGCCCAGTCAGTCCTGCTTACACCATCTTGTTTTATTCTTTGGTTACATAATCTTGACATAATTATTCCTCAACTAGTTTATACATTTTTTGAAGGAACAGAAAAATCATGTTTTCTACCTACTCACACACCCCATCCCTGTACAACACTAATACTTGAATGCAATTTTTCTATTTTTATTTTCCCTGCTGGAATGGGATTGAAGAATTCCCCTAGGGAACCTTGATCACTACCAGGTTTAAACGCAGCCCTTAACACCATGGATCCATTCAGAATCTTGAAACCAGAGAGTTAGTACAATGTTTTCCCCTCATTCAAGCTTTGATTCTTTATTTACTAATTCTTTTCACTTTTTGAGGATGTGCCTATCTTCCCCAGTAGATTGTAAAGTCAATTTAGGACAGAGGCCAGTTCTTACCCACCTTTGTGGCATCTCTCACTCCTCCATGCCTCGAGGTGCTCAGTAAATATTTGCAAGTGCAGTGAGATAATAATACAGAATGTTAAGGATGTGAGTTTGCTCCTGTTAATCCCTGTTGTCATCCATCTCTCCCTGCATTCATAAAGACATTCATTACCTAAGAGATAAGTCACTGCAGCAGAAAAGCAGGAATCAAGAATTCATTCTTAGCTCTCAAGTTTACATGGTTGAAGCTATTTAGGATTCAGAGCATAAAGTTTATGCCATAAACAAAATATTTAGAGAAATGTATAATTAGAGACAGTTTTTCTAGTTTCTCCACTCTACTCCTGAACTACATAAAGATTTCATAGGCTGGGAAGGTGTGGAATAAGGGAAGGAAGAGAGCATTGCCAGATATTGACAGGGAGGGGCATGCCGATTTGGGGGGGGCCAAGAATGGATGGATGACAGGTGACAGAAACACCACGTTTGGCAGATGTAAGAGCAGAAGCACCTGTGATTCACTCCCTGGGTACAAATATACCAGCTTCCCCTGCACCTCACATAGACTGGGAGAAAAGGCTATAGGTATTTGGCCAGATAAGCCTGAGCCAGACTAAGAGGCCTTGGAGTATAAAGTAGCTAAGACAGAATCTGGCTTAGGAGGCTTAGCTGTGTAGAAACAATAGCCGTCTGCATGAATCTGGAGATAAGGAGGGGGACTATCTCCACAAATACCGGTATAGACAGATTCTCCCCCAACACCTTGAGGTTTGGATACACACTTGGGATTTACAAGCAATCCTGGAGAGTGGAGGAAAAGCCCTCCTTGGTAAGGGAGGACTCAAAATATAAATCTAGTAAAAAACTAAAGTAACATTTATTGAATGCCTATGTAAGCTAAAATTCTTACCAGATAGGCAAATAAGAAATACATTTTAGTCTTTTATCCCTCTCCCCCCTCTCCCCCCACCCAGTCCCCAAAGTCCATTGTATTATTCTTATGCCTTTGCGTCCTCATAGCTTCGCTCCCACATATCTGTGAGAACATACAATGTTTGGTTTTCCATTCCTGAGTTATTTCACTTAGAATAATAGTCTCCAATCTCAACCAGATCACTCCACCTGCACCCCAATAACTTACAGACAAATTTTTTTAATTAAATAAATAAATATGATAAACCAAACTTAAAATAAGCATATGAAGACTGTGGACAAAATAAGGAATCCAAATAAAAAATAAATGTATAAAGAAAATAAATAGATTTTCAACATCTTCTTGAGATCATTACTCCAATTAGGCACAAAGTTACAATTTGGAAGACATGGTGGCTTCCCTTCGGGGGAGATATGGGGGAAAAAGGGAGAGAAAGAGAGGAACAGAAAGGAAAGAAGTGCATATGGAAAAGTGAGGCTACTGAAGTTGTTTCCTGCAGGATAAACACACCTGGTAGGAATAATTTCAGAGAAACTTGAGGATGACCCTGTCTGGCAGATGTACCTCAATGTGTTCTGAGGTAGGGAATCTGGGAGTAGCCAACTAGGAGATTTGTTTCTTAACTATGAAGAACATCTGAGCCCCCATCCTGTCCTGTGGAACATGGGTCGCAGGAGATTGAGGCCCTGAGTTTTAGGTTAAATGAAGGTTGCCAAGTGGAGGTCATTAAGGGGAGAGTCTTAGCTGAAACACAATAGCAACTGCATACTGTTGGTAAGCGATTGCAGTTTTCCTGCCCTCCCTGCTACCACTGGGCCATGCGGTCATGTTGTCCAGACCCTGCCACCAGACTCTCTCTGTCTTGTATATAAGCCCCTAGTGAAACCCCACGTCTGATTTGCTGGCTCTGGGCATCTTGTTTGGCCTCTTAAAACCGGTGCCTTCCTTATGAAGGTTGATAGGGGTTCAGCACAACATCTCCCTATTATTTTATCATCTCACCTGGTTTAGGTTTAGCACTGACCACAAGAGCCACATGCTTTCATTTTGTACTCATCATGGAGACTTTATGTTTTGACAAGGTTACTCATTACCAAGTTCGGGCCAGTCTAGGACATCAGCTTTCAAGTCAGTAGAATTTCCATAATGGAATGGACGATTCCCAGTTATAGAAACTAAGGAACTTGTGTTGCCAAGGCTTTCCCAGAGACAGACCTTAATTTTGAGAGGAGCAGTTTCCATCACTGACCTCACCTACAAAGATTTGCTGTCTTCTGTGTTA
>NW_016107746.1:1014606-1041102 GCF_001604975.1 Cebus imitator
AATGCTTTGTGCGGTCCTCAACCCATTTTGCTACCAACCATACTTAGAACCAAAAAACCTCAGGCAGAAATAATATAATTCTGTTACTCCTAAATTATAGTTCTCCTTTTCTAACCCCACTCAGTTTTTACTCTATTTCCATTTTGGCCCAGCTCATACATCTGGTCTCTGTCTTTGTCTCTGTTCTTGAATCCTGACTGATTACCTGTTTATTAAAAAATCCTTGATTCCTAAGAAGGAGCCATTGGGGCCTAAATGAACTGCCTTGACAGGAAGTGGTGGTGGTTATGCTGAATATAGTTAATTTTGTTTCAAATATATCAATATAGACTCTCGATGGGACAATTTGATGTCATAATTAGATTTAAATAATCGGGCCAGGCACGGTGGCTCATGCTTGTAATCCCAGCACTTTGGGAGGCCGAGGTGGGTGGATCACTTGAGGTCAGGAGTTCAAGACCAGCTTGGACAACCTGGTGAAATTCCATTTCTACTAAAAATATAAAAATTAACTGGGTGTGGTGGTGCACATCTGTAATCCCAGCAACTCAGAAGACTGAGGCAGGAGAATCGTTTGAAACGTGGAGGTGGAGTTTGCAAGTGAGCTGAGATTGTGCCACTGCATTCCAGCCTGGGTGACAGAGTGAGACTCCATCTAAAAAAAAGGTGAAAATAAGGTCATAGAAATGTGAAACTTATCCATTTGAAAGAATTACTTAAAACAATTAGACTGAAATGTATTCTTTTTTGGAGAGTAAAAAGGACAAAGGGGAGACAAGGCCAGACAGTGAGGACTCAGCCTCAGGATTATTCAGCTAGGAATATGAGAAATATCCTGCTAGAATTTTCAAAAAGCATTCTTTGGGGAAGTCTCCTTTAACTAAATGTCTGCCATAGGATGCTCAGGTGTGCTAACTTCTTATCCTCATTAACATTTATTAATCACCAGTTTTTATATTAAAGAAAAAATGGATACTGATGATGGCAGAGGAAGGTAATAACAGTTTTCAAGGAGGCCAAAAAAATCCTTTGTGGAGGGAAAACTTTGGATGGATCAAGAATATAAGGACCTGAGATCCAGAAACTGTTTCTTAATATAAATTAGACTTTAAAGAAAATATACATAATGATCTTTTGCTGATATAGAAAAAAACTTTAAAATTATTTGTAAAATGAGAATTCTTATATTAAATACAATATTGAAGTCCCAAAATCAAGAGTCTTGCTGTATAAAACATTAGCCAGTCATAAGATAATGGGAAAAAGCCTTCATTTATGATAGGCTAAAGACTTAATCTAACTGCAATAAATATAATTAGCAATGTGCAAGATGAATTTGAAGAAAATTTTAAGATGGTACTATAGGGTTCCAATGAAGACTTAGGAATATACAAAGGCATATCTTGGTCTTGGGGAGAAAGACTTAGTATTTAAAAACATGTCAGTTCTCTCTATGTCAATCTGTATTATCATCATAAACCCTTACCTAAAAAAAATAAATAGAATTTGAGGGATAGTGGTGGCTATAAAATGCAATTCTGAGAATCAAGCATAAAAAAGTACACATGAAAATTCTGAAAAATAAAAGTAGGGCTACCAAAACAACATGAATCTGGCATGAGAAAAGATGAAGCACTCAATGAAAAACAGAGTTTCTTTTTATAACTAAGCTCAATTACAAATAAGAATTTAATATGCAGTAAAGGTGGTATGGTAAGGCAGAAGGGAAATAACTGATTATCAATTAATAATTCTGGGAAAAAGCTATGGCTATGTGGGCATGCATACGCACACATACATACATACAAAGGATTTCTAACTTACTTCCACTCCAAAATAAATTTCCCATAAATCATAGGTTTAACCATATAAATCACTATAAGAAAACAAAGCAAAATTGTTTAATAATCTTGGTATTAAGAGTCCTCTCTAAATATGACCATAGAAGCCATAAACAAAAGGAAATTAAATCAAAATCTTTTTTTAAAAATCCCAGATGATTCAAAACACCATAAAAAAAATAGAAAGTTTGTTAGAAAATATCTATAATACATATCATATAAAAAAGATAATATCCCTAATATAGAGATAGTTCTTACAAATCAGTAAGAAAAACACCCACCACCAAGTAGAAAAATTGACAAAGTCCAAATTTAAAAATCTGAATGACTTTTAAACATATGAAAAGATGCTCAATCACACTCAAAATACAAGAAATGTATGTGAAAACTACAAGGATATACCACTTTTCACCTGTTTGATGAGCAAGATAAGAAAGTCTGGTAATCCGTCAGGTAGGTGAAGGAACTCATACACTGCTGTAGCAGTGTAGATTAATACAATTTTTTCAAAGTGCTATTAGGCAATATCTAGTCATAATAAAATGTATATACTCTTTGATCCAGCAATTTGTTTGCTGAGACATTTGACAGACATAATTGAATATGTGTGAAATGAGCAAATTTATAAGGAAATTCACCATTGTGCACATATAAACCCAAAAGAACAACAAATATGCATAGATAAGGAAATGGTTAAACAGATTTAGTGTTTCCATAGAATGAAATAATAAGGAGCAGCTGAAGATAATGAGAGGTTATCTCATTATCTCTCAGTACATATGTATTATTGCATGTACTGGTCTTAATATGTAATGATCTTGAAGGTATATTGAGTGGAAAAAAGCAACAGCATCTTTTGGATGCTATTACATCCATATCTATAGCTATATCATGATATATATGGTTTTACAGATATTGATTGTTTGGGGATGGATTTACAAGTAACTGGTAAAAGCATGCCTCTTGAGAAGAGTACTTAAGTAGCCAAAGACAAAAATGGGATAAAGAGTTTACCATATTCCATTTCCCATGTTCCCGGCTTTTGCTGTATGTATATATGTAAATTAAAATTATACAATTTCACCAACAAATATTAAATGTTTTATTGTTTTTGTCTAAAGTTTCGGACATTTCTAAACAAAAAAAAAACACTTATCAAGAGTGTAAAAACATACTTCTTTATGTATCTGTAAATGTAAAACAATTTTTACATATGTGTAATATGTATATATATTATGCTTAGGAGATTTATTCTTTATGACTAATAAAATTATCATATAAACCATATCTCAAAGTTTTAGGGGGATTTATATTTTCTGCTTTACTGAGTGTTGGCTACAGTGGAGAAAGGGCATAATGTCTTTCTTTTTCAACATCTTCAAGAGGAGGTGATTCTGTAGTCCTTTGCATGTTGATTTTGAAAACATCTGCTTTTAAATTTTTTAAGGAATAACAAAATTACAATAACAATCTTTTTAAGGAATAACAAAATTTAACCTTGAGTGACATTTTCATTTAGTAGCTCACATGAAAATTAGAGAACTCTAAAAATGATTAATATTTCTGAAAGAAAAGGAAGTTTTAGATAACAGGATTAGGGAATATAATAAATTGTAAATTGGTCTCCATTTCTAGATTATACAATTTTCTCATTTAAAAAAGACAATTATTTATTAATTCTTATTGTTAAACAGACCAATTACAGTAACAACAACAAAAAGGAAAAATTTTTAAAGAATCTTCCAATTTTCTTACCAGCATTTTTTAAAAGGGAATATCTTCTCTGACTCTTAATTTTCAGGAGTCTTTTCATTTTTTTTTCTAACAAGAGCCTATGTCCTGTATCTATGGTCACTTTATTTTAGTTGTTCTGGAAGAGGAGATTATCTTCTTTAAGCAAAGCTTCTAAATAGGTGTCAATCTGCTCCTGGTCACTTTCTGGACCACCCTGGAAAAGAGAAGCAACAATCACACCAGGGAAAGAAGCTGCAGAGCTTCCTCCTGTAATTTGGGCAGTCTCCTAACAGTCTCCGCTATGACTCATGCTGCAACAAAAGCCACCTTATATTTGAATCATGCTTTTAACCTTTCAAAATGTTTTCTCATTTAATGCCATTTTATGCTAATGAGTGGTTAGAAACTTCGTTCATTTTTTTATTCTTTAGTGGAAGCTAGCACAACTATTTTTTCTCTCTTTTTAAAAAACTACTTGCTATATTCCTAAAGGCCCCTCAGTCTAATCTCATCCTTCTCTGTTATAGGTTGTCATCTCCTATTTTTAAAATTTATGAATCTTTAGTCTTGTACACAAAAACAGACAAGCAGGCAAATTCTGTCTTTTCTGTTTCTTCTGTTTCCATTGCAGCATCTTTTCCCTCAGTTATTGGCTTACTACCCTGGTCTGTTCCCTTCTCTTTATCCTCCCCTTCTCTCTTTTACTCAGCTCCCTACTGAGGCAATTTTATGGTCTCCTTTCCTGGACTTCTTGATCCATGGAACAGTTAGACGTATGAGGAAGTCTCTAAAAAGTTCATGGAAAATGCATATTATAAAAAAACTATGTGGGGATGGATTTCAAAATTTTTTGAACAAAAATAATTTGTTATGACATATTTGACCAGGATCTAGTTTGATGAACTAAAAAAATAAGATAACAGTTTGAAAGGAACCCCTATCAGAGTAACATGAATTCTGCTGACATTAAAGCAAGAAGAGATATAAAATTTATGGTGAAGCTTGGGTGGAAGAATGTTAAAATCATACACGCTTCATGAAAAGTTGACGGGGACAATGCCCCCAACAAAGAGCCCATAACAGAGAAGAATGAGATTAGATTGAGGGGCCTATAGGCCTATGGCAAATAATTTTTTAAGAAGAGAGAAATCAGCAGTTTACAAATCGGTAACTTGTTTCAGAACGGATGAGATGATGTTGAAGATGAAGCTGGCAGTGTCAGACTGCCCACATGACTTTGCAAGGGAAGAGTTAACCTTGTTCATGCTCTAACTGGAGAGGATGGATAGCTAATAGCAGAAACAAGTGCCAACACCACAAATATCTCAAGTGGTTCAGCTAACACAAATCTGACTGAACAATTAAATTTGAGCAAATTTTTCACTCAATGGGTGCCAAAACCATTGCAACTAGATCAGCTGCAGACAACAGCAAAGCTTTCAGTGGAAATTTTAGACAAGTGGGATCATGATCCTGAAGCATTTCTTCAAAAAACTGTAGCGGGAGATGAAACATGGCTTTGCAAGTATGACTCTGAAAACAAAGCAATGGCTACCGAGAAGTGGAAGCGGTCCAGTCAAAGCATCAGTGGATCGGTCAAGAGCAAAGGTCATGACAACAGTTTTATACTCAGGGTATTTTGCTTGTTGACTTTCTTGAGGGCCAAAGAACAATAACATCAGCTTATTATAATGGTGTTTTAAGAAAATTAGCCAAAGTTTTCATAGAAAAACACCTGGGAAAACTTCATCAGAAAGTCCTCTTCCACCAGGACATATGTTCCTGCTTATTTATCTCATCAAAGAACAGTAATTTTGTGAGATTTTTGATGGGAAATCATTAGGCATAAACTTAGTAGTCCTGATCTGACTCCTTCTGACTTCTTTTTAAAAATCTTAAAAAAAACCAAATCTATAAAGGGCATCCAGTTTTCCTTAATAATGTAAAAAAGACTGCATTGACATGGCTTAATTCCCAAGACAGATCTAAAAGGGTAGTGTCATTGTTTACATATGTATCTTGACTTTGATGGAGATTATGTTAAGAAATAAAGTTTAAATTTTTACTTTTAATTTTTAATCTCATTTTCTACAAACTTTTTGAGGTCCCCTTGAATGTTCCCTCTTTGCTGAGTGATGTAAATCTCATGCCTTGGGCCCAACTATGGGATCAACTAACTCTCCAACTGAGCTGATAAGAGGATTTTTAGGAAGGACCTGTCAGAGACAATCCCAGCACTAAGTATCTAGCACCATTATCCTCGCCTCTGCATCTCTTCTCTGGTTTCATAAAATGTGCTTCAGCTTTACTCCCTCTACCCGAGATTTGCTCTCACAAGGCTGAATTGTAGTGAGTTCCAGCTTTGTGACTGGGACGCTGTTCCTGCAGATGGATTACAACGATGATACTTACCTTGACTTCCAAATATTCGATGACCCTGAAGAATGCCCTGTGACACTGACATAAGCACTTCTCATCCTGTTAGACATAATCTGATCTTTTGGTGATTATCCTCTGCCTGGTGGTCTAAACTTCTTCTAGGATGCTATATTATTTCCATGCTTCTTCTAGGATACTACATTATTTTCATGCTATGTTATTTCCATGCTCCATAGAAATTTCATGTGGGGGGATAAGACTAATACATTTGGGTAGGAGCCTTTTGAGTACCTCTTCACTGAGACTAGGCAAAAGAGTTTCATACTCTGCTGACTGAAGCCCTTCACCTGTCTACCAAACTTTGTGAATACAGCAAATTAAATTAGTACAGTCACTCTGGCTACTCTCTAAGAACCTAGAGGTTTGAAGAGAAGGAGTAGTAAATGATTATTCTTCCAGTTTTTCTTAGCCAAAATGGATTTGCTATTATGAAAGCCAATTATTTTATAAACTTGTTTAATAGTCAGGAAGTAATATTCAATTTCTATTGATACAGATTTTCTTTGGTCTTTATCTAGTTTTCTTGTTAGTGAAACAATAGTTGTCAGTGAAACACTACCATGTGCCAGGCTCCATACCAGACCTTTAACACATGAAAACATTTGGCATTCTTCTCGGCCACGAGAACCAAAAGAAGCTCCACAGAGATTCCACTCTCATAGCAACAAATAAACTAGACAAATTGGCTGAAGTAGAACAGTTGATAGAAGCACAATACCTTTATATAAAAATTTTAAATTTTAATAACATTTTAACTGTTGCCTAGACCATCAAAGGGGAGAGGGACTTCTCTTTTTGCAATATATTTAAATTAAGCAAAAAAAATGCTTTTATGCATTTTGTTTTGTACTTAATATAAGATAAATTTCAGATAAATTGAAAGATTTATTTTTTTGAAGTGGGAATGGACTCCCACATTTAAATGTTCACAACCAGGACTGAAACCCAGGCAGTCTGGCTTCAAGGTCCATGTTCTTCACATATCATACAGATGTAAGTCTGGCAAGCTTCCTTATCTCTCCCCAAGGGCAGGGCAATCCTCTAGCCAATCCTCCATCAGGGTCTCAGTTCCTGTCCCCTCATGTTGCATGGCCCAGGAAAGCTCTGTCTCCTGTTCCAGCACTCAGGGCCTATATTTGAGGACAAAATGCCATGTGCTCCCTAGGCTCACTGTTCTGGCTTGGATTTCTCAATTTATTTCTAGACACCACAGGAAGACTTTCATCCTTGACTACATATATTTTCACTTTTGCTGTACTTTGTGCAGCATTTCCATGTGCTATGGAAGATGGGCTCTTCCTCATTAGTTCAATCTATTACAGAGCTCAATTCTTTATACATTAAAATACACAAACAAAATTGAAAGTAATCCCTACTTACATGATGTTTCCTGACTTCTCCCAACCTGTCCTCTAAGAGGATTTATTTTTAATTATACATTAAAATAAAAGTAAAGTAAAATATTTCACAGTCTGAAAAAACTGAAAAAAAATACCTACTTAGTATCCCTATTAAAGGGACACGAAGGGTGATCATGCTATACCAACACCACCAAAGATTCTGAAGTGTTTAAAATACGAGAGAACAGAGTTTCTAAATGTTCTAATATATGCCTTCACAGTTATTTATGATTTCAAAATTCTTATAGGGAGAGTAAGGCCTGGCTTAAGTGACTTGTCCAGGTCAGTAAGTGAATGACAATGTTAGGAGAAGAAGTTAGCTGAGTTCTCATTCCACAGAGTCTGTTCCTGCTGCTCACATACACTTTTATTACTCACCAGTTGAAGTTTCTGCAGAAATAGTGCCAGTCTTATATGAAGATTTTTCAGCTCATCCTCAGAGATTTTTCTTTTTCCTTCACATTGCCCCAGAGAGATTGCGTATTCCTCTCGTATTTGAATCATAGATAACGGATTGTATTTTCCTCTTTAGCTTTTTTTCATATTGGGCCATGCAAGTATTCTATATCTGGGAATGTTTTAAAAAGTTTTAGAATGTTTTTAAAATATTATTTTCTCCCTAATATCACAAGGAAATTTCATATTCCAACTCTGCCTAGATGTACCAAGTGTCAACTTTGTAAGTACTACAGGTGGTCTAAATTTAGGAAGTGTTGATACCCTTAAGGAACATACATACACTCTGATGGAAGATGAAGAGAGAAGAGAAAAATATGTAATACTCCAGTAATTGTAATTCTAAGGAGGAAAGAGACACATCACAATGGGCTTGGAGACCTTTACTCTAGAATGAAGAACAACATAAAAAAAGAAGAAGCTGTTCCAACAACAACCACCACAAGATCAAAGACACAAAAAAAGAAGCAGCCACCGACGACCCCCCCACAACACCACCAATAAACAACAAACAACAAAACAACCAACCACCAGGGGCGGCCGTGGCAGAAGATGAAGCAGTACTACTAATAAAACAAGGCAACAACAACAAAAAAGAAAAAAAACAAAAAAAAGAAAAACTCCTCTCACCATCCTCAGCAGCCTCATCATCATAAAAAAAAAACAAAAAACAATGAAGAAGATCACCCCCAATAAAAGAAGAATCGTGGTTGTCCAAAAATACATCCTGCGGCGGAGGAACCAATCAAGAAGAAAAAAAAAATAAAGAAGACAAAAAATGCAGCAGCAGAAGAACAACAATAACTGCTAGAAAAAACACAACAAGACCAAGTGATATTCTGAGAAAAGAGATACAGGGCAAATCCCACTTTGATAAACATTTGAATGTTTACATAATAAGGAGATTTCTGTGTTCTAATATGACTGGTTGCCAAGAAAGTTGTAAGGTAGCCTCATTTGTCTCTGGGCCTACCCTTCCCTCTTCAGACCCCCCCACTACATTGACTATGTGCAGACCCTTCTCTGACGTCCACATCATCTCCGTTAGCATTCACTGACCTCACGAGTTTCCCTTTTTTCTACAAAATCCTTTAAACAAGCATACAAAAATCCCTACGTATAGGAAATTCTGTTTAATAAATATTCACTAACTAGTTCTTAATTTGAAAGCACTGCATTTAATTATAGGTGATAAGGAAATATACAAGGTACAGTCTTTGCCCTCAAGAACTCCCTAGTCTATAGCATGAGATAATACAAGTGTGCAAATATGATGTCTTATGGTACATAAGGACCCTATGTCCCCAAGTAAGGCACAAAATAGCAGGGATTCAGAAGAGCAGATATGCTGCGCTCACAGCAAGGGAATTTCAAACACATGGTTAAATCCTGCCTTGAAATCCAAGCTACATTTAAAGATCCTGGAAGGGAATCCACTTTCGAACATTCTTAATTCGACCTACAAGTTGATGACTTACAACTAAGGCAACCACCACCTCTACCAGGAAGCTTCATAGATGCTTCCAGTAGAGGCTGCATGGCAAATCAAGGGAGAGACATCTCCTATGGCCTGAAGATGGAATAGGGGAAATAATTCAACTCAGCTGGAATAAGGAGGACAACACAGTTCACATGTCACTAGCCACTTACTTACAGTTTTCAGAACTCTAGAATTTTATAGCTTTTGCTATTCTGAATAATAGTCAGAAAACACTTTTTCATAAAAATAAAAGCAACAATAAAATAAACCAAAACAAATCAAAGATAAATATCAAAAATGGCAAACATTATTGAAACATCATTTGAAAAAACAATAGTAGTGCTCATCAGCCATAAAAAGGAACCTCCTATTGACACACTTAAATAGACCTGAAGTGAGGCTGAATTAATAGAGCAATTGTCAAATGATACACTCATATGATTCCATTTCTACAGCATTCCTGAAAAGACAAAGATAGAGATGGAGAACAGATTAGTGGATGCCAAGAGTGAGAGGTGATTGTGGAAGGGCTGAGGGGATGGGACTATAAAAAGGTAGCATAGGGAGATGCTTGCGGTAATGAGGATTCTGCATCCTGATTTCAGTAGTGGTTATACAAACCTCCATGTATGATAAAATGACATAGGACTATATACACACATTTTACCAAATTCAATTTCCTGGTTTTGATACTGTACCATAATTATGCATAATTCTGCACTGGAGGAAACCAGGTGATGAGTACACAGGACCTCTCTGCACTGTTTTTGAAACTTCCTATGAATCTATAATTATTTTGAAATTAAAAGTAAAAGAAAAAAGCAAAAACAAAAAGCCTCAACACTATTAATATGAGATGAGACCAAGAATGTTTATATAGTACATTACATTCAAAGTCATATTCAGTTTCCAAAAGTTTCCCCTTTAGTAACCTGTAAACGATGTTTTTGTCAAATACTACAGGCCAGCTTTTTGGTTTATTCTCCTGCCTTTCTCTCCAGGAGGTTCTGCTAACCTCTCCACGAAGTTTCAATGAAAGTTAACCATTTGGACAACTTTTCAAGCTTGGTATAAAAGGACAACTAGTGGTATTAACTTTTTCGTGTGTCTTAACATTTTAATCAAGGTGACAAAAGAATTGTAACAAGATGAGAGGCTTAGTTCTGCTGGTTAAACTCACTCTTGTAGAGGTATTTGCAGATCAAAAACCAAATTCTTTCCAAACCACATTAACTCAGAATGGAATTAGGATTTGAAAGAAAGGATATTTAACTGAGATTTTAATTTTCTGCCCTGAATTCAAAAAGTAGGAGCTCTAGCAGTTTTGCAGCTCCAAAATCCTAATGAGTTTGTGCAAAGTAAGGAAAGCCTACAAGATCTACAGATTTTGTACCATACAAACAGGAATATTCATTTAACTGTATATGTTGGCAGGCACTAAAGCAGAAACAATCAGCTTTGATTCAACACATAACTATTAAGATCCAGATGCATGAAAAGGCACTGGTTGAATGCTGCTAGAATACAGAGCTTGATGACAGGATTATTAACTTCAAGGATTCTATAATCTACCTGAGGAGAACATGAAATATAATCAACTATTATAAGGCAGAAATGTTAATGCTAAAACAGGGTTTTACGGCTCTCCCAGAACACAGAGAGTTCAAGATTAATTTCACATGGAGAAACTAAGAAAGTCGTCACACAGAATATTGACCAAGCTCAATGAGGAAGGGGAAGAGGCCCACTGTGGATTGGGAGAGTGGATAGGAGTATTTTGGGGAGTATTAGGAGAGGAAAGGCTCAGAAGTAGGCTAGTGTAAGTAAGTTCAAACAACTCTAGGGCACTCATTTTAGATGAAACAGATGGCCTGCGAGGAAAGAATAAAAGATGATGATTTGAGTCAGGTGGTACAGGACCACCAATGCCATCATGTATCATCTACTTCTACAATAGTATTTGTGAAAACCACTGTTGTGACCAAAGAAGCCTGTGGTTTATATAAGGTTCTCCTTTACTTTGATGTGGCTCTCTTTATTAAAGGTACACACCTTAAAGCAAGTTGTTCTGTGTTTTGCTTATAAGGTCTCATTTCAACAGGAACTGCTGGTCTCCTGACTGTTTATTTTGCCTTGATTTTTTGAATTGGACATGTCCGGTATATTAAGGGGATACTGTTCATCATCTATGCTAACACTGTTCACTCTGAATAAACACTTATCTTATTCACTCTGGCTCCATTACTGATGGTGTCGACATTGGAAAAAAAAATTAGAAACAGATATCAAAGGGCATATAGAAGCTTGGATAAACAGCTGTATAACAGTATAATTCTTAGCAAATTTCTAAGTTTTACAGGGTATTCAAATCAGACTCCCCTAACCAGGAAGTAAAGGGCTACAGGAAGATCCAAGAGCCTTTACTAGTAAGCTCCTCAAGCTGACTGACACAGACTTTCAGTCGGGAAAATCAATTCCTGGTAGGCCAATAAGCCAACCCATCTACCACACACACCCCACATAAATATGTCACTGTCAGCATCTCCACCATATATGTCTCATGATGTAATGTCAGGGCTCTAGTAAGTTAAAAATAATTCTTCTATACCAACAGGCTGAGAAGTTGTAATATAGCAAGTAATACACATGAACTCTATCACAAAGATGAAGTATTAAAGTCTGGATATGAGAATAAGATGAAATAGCCAGCTGTGGTGGTACCAACCTGTAATCCTAGCCACTTGGAGGCTAACACAGGAGGATTGCTTGAACTCATGAGTTCAAGACCAGCTTGGGCAATGTAGCAAGATCCTAACTCAAGACAAAAACAAGCAACACAAAAATAGAGGGGATGGGCAAAAAAAAAGGTGGGAAAATGTATAATGAAATGAGCTTTGGAGTGGGAAAAATTAGGGTTCCAATTCTGAATCTGATCATGACACTGGGATATTATCTTTCTGAATCTCTATTTCCTCATTATTAAAAGAGTAGTGGCACTTACCTACCAAAGTTGTGAGAATAAATGAGTTAATGTTTAGCAAAGACCTAGTTCAGTGCCTAGCTCTAGTGGCTCTTGATCAATCAATCACAGTTTTACATTATTGATGAAAATAATATTAGTGGTAGAAAAATATCAAAGCATACTGAAAGTAAGCTTTGTCTTTTATTCTTGTTATGAAATGTTGACAAGCAACTCTTCAAACTGAAAATGTTCAGTTACTGCTTTTTCAGCAAAATGTTGTTCAAAAATAAATTCACTTTTCAGTTGAACAGTAATAGGAGACCAATAACTACACCCCCTGCCTTTTCACTTCCAGTTGTTTATCATCATCCAGTAGATAGAAATATCAAAGTCAAATCTATCAAGAAGGGTTGTTAAATTTAGGCATAGTCTGAACTTTAAATACTGTATGATAAAGTCTTGGTAAGAAGGAATATGGTTTACATTCTACTTTTCAAGTTTGCCTAGTCATATGTCTTTCGGGAATTTACTTCACCATTCTTTTTCATTTTTCAAATGACTTCCATTACAATTGCTTCCTCAGTTTCAGTTAAAATCAAGCGCAAACGTACCTCATTACCCATAAACCCTATGAAGCAGTGTCTCTACTTGGGGTCATTCTTTGCACAACTCCAGGAAGTGCCAGTCACCTCTTAGTCTTTATAGATTTTCATGTTATGAGAGCTTTCCAGAGATGGCTGTAAGCAGAAGCACAGGGAAGAAGATGCTAATGTACGCACTAATGATGGAGTTGGTGGCTAGGTGACAAGGCACAGGTAAAGTGTCAACAAAGACTCAACATTTCAGTGTTGATCCTGGTTCTAGGCGACACTGGGCTGTGCAATTAGTCTGGGAACCTTCATGGCCATCCTGGCTCCAACATTCATCCTCTACATCAGCTTGGCCAAGTTCGCATGCTGGAGTCCAAGGGGATTATTGTAGTGTAAAATAAGGGATTTTAGGGCATTTGATTATTTGAGATATTTCTGTAGTAGAACTGAAGAGCAATCTGGACCAAAGACAAAACAGCTCTTTCTTATACAATTTACATTCTTCATACTTTAAGCATATTATTTGCATTAATACTCATTTATAGTTTCAAGGAGATTCAAACCAGAAAGCTGGAACTTCTTGGCATTGCCATTGCCCAAACATTAAATATGACATACAACACTCCTCAGAGTTATCTGCCTGGCTAGCAAGAAGATGAACAGGGTAGAAATGGGATAAAAAGGGGCTTCCAGGTATATGAGATGAGAAGAAACCATATGGCATAGAAAGAAAAGCTGCAACAGGAGTTCCTGGGAAAGGCGACATGGGTCAACATTATGGCCATTTTGTTGGAGCAGGAGGGGTGAGAGACCTTTTACACAAACTAACCTTGCTTCTCTCCAAATCCAGGCTCCCTTTCCCCACCACAGGCTTGAAACCTTTTCAGAGCATTGGTTCTTTTCATTGCGAGTATAAATTCTTTTTCTTTAAATTTAGAGCAAATCAGAAATCTCCTAGGAATATGCTCTTAGACAAATAAATATTAGATGGTAGCATTTACTAGGGAAAGGGAGAAACCAAAGAGGAAGTTTGAAGAGAGAAAAAGTTCTGGATTAGTTTTACTTTCAATCTGTGGCATCTCTATTTCAAAATCCATACCAAATATCTATAGTCTGAATACTATCTTACACATGTACTATTATTTCTAAAAATAGACACATGATAGCTTTAAACACAACTTCATGTCTACTGAAATCACACTACCTTTTGCCATTTTGCATTTCCTCAACTCATTAATTCCGCAGACATTCTTTAATTCCTACTAAAATATCACCTTTGCTCTTCAGTGCCCCACAGAGCCTGGCATCATGCCCCCATGCTAGGAACCCAACACAACCTTATTGAACTTATTTGGCCTAGTGGGAAATATAGACAAGAAAGCAAACTATTGTAATGCCATGAGATAAATGCTTGGAGGACAACAACAAAGTTACACGATGGAGTCTAGAAGAAGGGACTCTAAGTCATATTTCGGTAGCCGTAAAGGAACAGGGGGAGTTAGCCAAGTGTAGGGGATATGGGCAGGTGAAGGAAGTATTTTGGGCCACCTGCACCATACACTAGAGCATTTTGTATTTTTCTTTTGTAAAATATCTGACCAAATAGTTGGTCAGATTCAAGTATTTTTCTTGGTGTTTTTGTTATTGTTATTTTTGAGACAGAGTCTCACGCTGTTGCTGAGGCTGCAGTGCAGTGGTGCACAATCTCAGCTCACCACATCCTCTGTGCTCCCAGGCTCAAGCAATTCTCCCAACTCAGCCACCTGAGTAGCTGGGATTACATGCACCCACTGCCATGCCCAGCTAATTTTTGTATTTTTTTCGAGACGAGATTTCACCATGCTTCCCAGGCTGGTTTCAAACTGCTAAGCTTAAGTGATCCACCCACCTGGGCCTCCCAAAGTGCTGGGCTTACAGGCATGAGCCACCACACCCAGCCAATTCAACTATTCTTTATAAAGTACTAGAAATGTGCCAAACACTGCTATATAGTTTCTATGCATAATTTCATGTAATCTTTACGGATACTCTTTGATTGAGGAATTATTTCTATTTTCTCCGGTCATCCAGCTGATCTTTTTAAACAATAACCTAGTTAATTAGCTTAGTCCTGGCTAAGGAGAAGAGCAAGCCTCCTACTGGAGGTTGACCAAAACTATCTTCTCCAACTCAGTAAAAGACTAGTATGAAATGGAAATGACACAGCTCTAATAACGCTTTTTGGCAGACCTCAATTGCTAGTATATGTATTTTCATGGCCTTTTCCTTTAACAACTGGCAGACATGTTGAAAAGTGACATTCTTTTTAAAACTTATTTTTGCTATTTAAAAAAATCTAAGATAACAAAAAGCATGTTTATATTTTTATAGAGATGACGTAAATGGAGTGCCTTATCAAGTTTACGCATACAACAATAAACCAAAACAAGGCATTACAGTTCAACAGTTAAGAGCAAGGAGTGTGGGATCAGATTGCCAGGATTTAAATCTAAGTTCTATCACTTAAGTGTTATATAATGCTAGGCAACTTACTTAACCTCTACATGTCTCAGTTTTCTCATCTACAAAATGAGGATAATAAAAGCATCTATACAGGATTGTTGTAAGATGAGTGAGTTAGGACTATGCCTAGCATATAGTAAGTACATAATATGTATTATTACTAATATTATTGCTATTATTATTGTAAGTAATTTGAAATTTAATACTACTCCAAACTTTAGGATCACCTGATAAATTTAATAGTCTGGAACCCAGTTCAGCTTATTTACCACTAACTTAACTCAGTTGCACTCCAATATCTAAAAGTATTTTAACATCCAGTAATACTGTTCACTGCTTTTTACATTAATCCCTTTTAATTGAATTTCAAGTATTATTTAAATATATGCTGATATATGTTAGACATACTGTGGACAAATCAATCTGTTTTCAAAGATATTACTTTATTTGAGAAGTCAGCAAACTAATACACAGAAAGTAAGAAGTAATATAAGACAGGAAAATGCCTAACTGAGAATAATTAGGTAATGAGTGTGTACATTAAAAACTATATTTTTAATTAATTGTTAGCATTAATTACAGAGAGATGGCCAGACACTACTTTGGCATTGTGGAAACAGTTAAGGACGATGTCATGTCCAAAGTGACCCAAATGGAAGGAATACCCTTCACACTTAAAAGGTCTCTAAATACTATTCTTTTTATCATATGACAAAAAAGGTAAATACAGTAAACTATCCTGAGTATTTCTATATAAATTTACATTGTACATAGCTAGCCACAATCTTCATGCCTTGAAAAATTTAAAGTCTAGTAAATTCAAGAAATTACATGTGGACCAGATATAAAATAGCAAATAATATTACAAAACAACAACAAAAAACAACAAAATATCTAACAAAGAAAACAAGAAATCTGTTTTCACTGGTGAAATGTGAGAAAACATACTACATGTTGCTGAAGGCAAAAGACTAAACTGGTATGACAAGGAGCTCATTTTGTTTTAAAGTCTTGTGTTCTGTCCGACTTTTTTCCATAGAATATTTTTAATAATCACCACACAAAATTTAAGATGGCACAGAATAGAACTGACACATTAACACATTCAGCTTTCAGAGTGCTCACTTGATAACAGTATGATGATTCTAAGCAATAGAGTCTGCCTGTTCATTAGGGAGATAGTTTCCGGGAAATTTTAATTTTCTAGTGATGCCTAATGATAGAAGTGGATGCATTTTAAAGTCTTAGTACACTCAATCTGATTATCCCCTTTTTGATCACATGTAACCCACTAAAATTAATAGAAACGCTACGCTTAGACAAAGAACAAAAATAGCCAATAAAAAAATCAGGAAAATAATGAATTTGAAAAAGAAAATTGATCTAACTTAAAAAGAAATTTAAGTAGCTATGCATTCAAACTCTGCTGTAACACACTCAGACAGGTCTCTCTAGGTCTCCTAGTGTGGAGAGAGGGTATATGCTATATACGGTTAAGAGCATGGGATTCCAAGTCAGAAAGCCTTGCCTTAAACCTCAGCACCATCCTTAGTATTTGTGCAATTCTCCATGAGACTTGTAATGTGTTAGTTCTTCTAAGCTTCAGTCTCCTCATTCATACAAGAGATTTGAAAATAACACCAATCTCATGAATTTGTGGGAATATAAATTAATTCATAAAAAGTAAGTGGGTATCCACCCTAAGATACAATAAAGGCTCAAACCTGATAGCTATTATTGTTATTATTTTTTATGGAAAGAGGGTATTGCTATGTTGCCTAGGCTGGTCTCGAACTCCTTCTTTCAAGCAATGCTCCCACCTTGGCATCCCAAAGTGCTAGGATTATAGGCATGAGCCATGGTGCCTGATGTGATAGCTATTATTATTAAGAAGGCCTGGTTCACTGGTAGCATGTCCAAATAATTAGATATGTGGTCACAGCCATACATTTTTGATATTCATACATTTATTCAAATACATATAGACACATGCATATATAACTCACCATATACTACTATGCTTTAGTGACCAACAAATAGGATTGAATCTTAGGACCAGTAACATATCAGGATTCAAATTTATAGCAACCAACTTCAAAGCTGAGGACTTTAAATACTACTTCTAGAAAAATACAGGCAGAGGGAAGGAAACCAGTCAGAGAATCCCAGTCATTAGGGATTATACTGTAAGCTACAGCAGTGTAATACTAACATCTATCTAGATCATTGGACAGGCAGCCTTTTTCAGCCTTATAATGCCTGTATCACGCTGAGGTCTGGCCTGCTTTTGTCCTATTTCCAGGCTAGCGCATGATTGCCAACCAGACATAATGGAGATTTGGTGGTCAGAACTTAGTGTTCTGGAATGTAGCTGTCTGTCTTCATTGCTCCATCAACCACTTGTCTCTGGATCCCTAGTGTCAGTAGTGAAAATAGGCCCCTCTACAAAGTCCAAGGTGGGTCCATCCATACTGGAAGAGGAAGAGTGCTTCCTCTCTCCTGGGGCAGGACTGGTGTTGGACATGAAACAGCAGGTGGGGCCTTCATGCCCATGTAATAATCATAGCCCTGCAGCCCTGGATGCTGCTATAGAGACTTTCACCAACCCCATGGCATCAAGTTGCTATCCTAAGAAAAAATACTATTCCAGGTAGGGCGTGTTGTATGTTTTTCCTGGCCCCTAGCCTCTCGCCCCACACAAGACCCTTAAAACCCAACAAAAGTCTGTGGAACCCAACAAAACCAGTGAGGTACACTAATTTAATGGTGGTACTGGCCCCACCTCTCACCCTCCCATATGGCACCTATTTTAGAGCACATTATTTTAGAGCACACTAATGTATACAGACTTCCTTGACTTGATTTTAAGGCCCCCACCTATTATTAGTCCCTATTTGAAAAAAAAAAGAAAAAACCCTGAATCATGAACTTTTCCCACTCCTTGTTTCCATCCTTTGAGAAATGAGACACAGATATTTAAATTGCTCAAATACCAGGCCCACAAATGTTAACATTCTACACAGAGCAAGTAAAACTCAATTTCCCTCGATAAATTTAGTATCCAAACTAAAACAAACAAAAAAAATTCCAGATTTTTTTAAAAGGCCATATAATGTTGTAAGAGTCTTTGTCAGGAGAAAAAAGAAAGAAAATTCAGTTAAAATTATTTATTACATTCAAGAGAGGACTAATGTCTACCACACTGCCAGACTATGTAACAACAGGCAGTTACCAGTTCTATTACAAGGGACATTTAACCCATAGTATATCTAAATCAGCGTAATTAGGAGACAAGTCATAATGTCACTCCATTGAATTTATTCAGTAACATTAAAACTCAGTAGGGAAAACAACAGGAGTTATCACTGCTTAGAAAGTTCAACAAAGCATGTGGAAATATATGAGTAAATATCTTTACCTTAATTTAGACGTCAGTTTTCTCACTGGTTCCTTGACAGATGTGCTTTGAGAAGACATTGGCGTAGAAGCAACTTTACAACCACCACTCACAGAAACTCTGGCTTTCTGTCCAGAACTTAGATTCACATCTTCCACTGGCACATTGGGCAAGCTGAAGTTTATAATTTCAAAGTAGAAATCATGTTAGGTATTAATAATTTCAGGAACATTAATACACAATGAGTGAAATGTTAATAGACAACAAATGAGAGCAAGAACATACATGTAAGGCTGAAAATTGTCACCACTGTAGTTATATAAAACAAATTCTTAATTAGAAGAATTTATATTTATTCCAGTCACATATTTTTTTGAAGCTTTTAGGTAGTAACAATTAAATGGAATTGGTGACAATTTATTTTTAATAGTAGTCATATACTGCTTGTCTCTCATTGTTGAAAGAAATGTTTTAAATTTGTTAAACTGTAGAATATTTTGTGTAAGCCTCATGGTAGCCATATAGCAAAAATCTATAATGGATACACTTAAAATAAAAAGCAACAAATTAAAACATATATAACCAAGTAGCCCCATTTTTATAAGAAAAGGAGTTGCTATTATTTTTTATTATATTTTTCTTCTCTCTCTTCTCCGTTTCCCCATTCCCCACTTCATACATAGTCCTTTAGAAATGCAATTATAACCTTTGACCTGCCCTTCACCAGAAACTCTCTAGGGCCAAGTTTGTTTAACTATATGCTTAGAAGCTCCGGAGTGGAATTTTCAGCCACCAGGAGACTGCCTCCAAAGATAACAGATGATTTACAATCCAAAGTCCCACTATGAAACTCTCTCCCATCTAGAGAGTTTTCAGCCACCTTTACAATCTATTTCTGCCCATGAAATGCTAACTCAACTGCCCAGTAGGCAAGGCACCACGCTAGCATGTGGGCCCACCCACCTGCTCACCTCCTCCCCTTTGGTGTCATTCATTCACCTCCTCCCCTTTAAAAGTGTCCACTTTCTGCTCCAAAGGTGAATGGATACCCTTAAGGCAGGAAGGAAGCCCGCACTTCTTCCCCTAAGCTAGCTTTGGAATAAAAGGTCACTTTGTTTACACCAGACCTGTCTCTTGTTAATTAGACTCTGCAAGCAGCGTGCAAGTGACCCTACCATGTGGTTTCAATACTACCAGAAAAAATCACTTAACTACAATTCAAGAGACTTTTAAGCTAAAGTTTATTTTAGGCTGAGAGAAAAGCACAGAAATAAAACAAGAACTAAGTCAGTTGAGAGAAATACTTAGTCATGATCTGGAGGAGGAAGAAGAATGTTCAGAGCTAATGGGGTGGAGTAAGCCAGAAGTAGATGGAAAGAGGAGATGAGCGAAGTCAGTGTTGGGATCTCAGGAAATCGTGGGATGGGGAGGGAACTGGAGTTTCTTCTAAGCAGAGTGGGCACTACCATTGGATGTTTTCAGTCATGAGAGTGAGGTGATCTGATGCAGGTTTTAAAAAGATACATGGCTGCAGCATGAAAAATAACTCACGGTGAGGATGCATAGCTTGTTAATGAAACTAAAGCTTTCAGTACCATAGGGAAAAGAAAGTACAAGAGTCTGGGAGCAGTACATGGAAGATGAAGCTGGGGAGGGCGGGTAGGGGTCAGATCATGAAGGGTTTTGTTTGTCAAGAAAAAAAAAAGATTTTTTTGGTAATCCTTTCATGCTGATGTCCATAAATTAAGATCACAGCTCTAGAGAGTTTTGCATGTTTATAAGATGAGGATCTTTTAAAATTGGATAACAATTTATATCAAATGGAATGTGCTTCTACTGTCAACAGCTCTTTGGCATTAACTATACTGTCTAACTTCAGCTGATTTTTTTCAGATTAAAAACATTATATAAAACTAATGCTTAATTGCCTGTTAAAGAATACTTACACAATGTCTGAATGCTCATTAGTTATAACCTCCTTTATGCTGATATTTTATTAAAGAAGTCTTTTTTTTAACCATTTTAGGGATGTTAAAGATTCATTCATGTTGGCGTTGCGGTTGAAGGATAAAAAGTACCATACTAGAGCACAGGAGATTCTCTCTAAACCTCTGTTTCTTCTCTGTTAAATAATAATAGGGCCTACCTCATAGAGTTGTGCTGAGGACTAAACAAGATACACAATGAATGTAGCGCAATGTTTAGTGTAAGTGCTTAGTAAATAGTAACTGTTATTATTGTTATGATCATCTTTGTCATCATCATAAGCAATGCATTTAATAAGTTTCTTCCATTAAGATTGTTTTTCTAACATTCATAATGTATTTACAAATCAACAGTGATTACAAAAAAAAAAAACCACAATCTCATAAACACCTAAAAGTACTACATGAAAGAATATATGCATGCATACACACACTCGCATACACACAAATGTGTTTTGGTTTTTGGATGAATCTTAAATTGTAAAACAAATTTCATAAGTAATTCTAAGTCAAAGTATTGGCCATGAGAAGGCCTGGCAACAGCATTGGGAAAAAATTACTTCACTTATTTAATCAGCAAGTATTACTGAGTGCCGAGTATGAGTTGGTGTCATTCTGGATATCAGAGACACAGGGATAAGCAAGACAGTCTCTGCTCTCATGGAGTGCCCTGGCATCTAGTGAAAAGCAGAGAAAACAAGCAAGCTAGAATTTAAAATGGAAAAAAAAAAAATAAGGTGAGTAAAGGAGATACTTTAAAATAATAATACATACTTTGAAAAAAAAATGAAGGATGATAAAAGTGTGACTTGTCAGAAATGGGGTGGGCTATTTAGATGGAGTTGTCAGAGACCTTTCAAAAGTTTAGAATTAGGAGGAAGACAAGAAGGCCTTTGTCCTTAAGGAGCCTGTATGCAATGGGAAGACAGAGATTCAAACAGATAACTTCACTTGGCTGTGATCACTGCTTACCATTGTGTGTAGGAACACAGTCAGAATTTAACAAATAACTACTGAACAAATTACAATACAATCTCATCATTGCAACAGTGGCTCTGTGAATACCTGAGTTTGCTGAGGAGCGTCAAGAAGACTCTAAAGAAGGGAACACTTGAACTGAGACTTAAATGAAATGGTAGTTGACATTGGCATAAGAGTTCCTGAGGGCATTCAAGTAAAGAAAGTAGTACAGACAAAGGGATGAGAAGATGTGATAAAACAGAACTACTGGTAATTTAGAACCTTTGGAAAGCAAAGTGGGGGCTAAAAGTAGAGGCAGGAGAGGAGAGGATTTGTGCTATGCTAAGGAGTTTGTAACTTACCTTAAAAGTAGTGGGGGCTGAAAAGGCTTTGGAGTAGAAGAGTGAAGTGATCAGATTTGAGTGCTGGAGTGACTCACTACCCCGTCAGCAAGTGCAGGAAAATAAAGCCCCTCTCTGTTTTTCCTTGCTCTTAATTCAATGTGCTCCTATGCAAAGAGCATAGGATATGGATTCAGAGAAACTGGACCTGAATGCCTGGAAAGCAGCTTAGTCAGGTTTGTAATATAGGATAAGAGTTTACTTCCTTGAAAACAGTATTTTAATTTTACTGGATATCCAAAACATTCAGCTGATTTCATTTTAAGTGATAAAATTCTCATGTCAAGAAAATTCTAGCACCCAATGATTATAATTACATGTATGTATGACAATAAGAAATGAACCACAGAGAAAAATTTTAGTTAATGATTTCATAATCATACCTTATATATGTGTGACCTTTTGAGTTCTTTGACTACACTGAAGTATTTTGAATTGATTACTTGCTGTGGGTAGGAAGTTAAGCTGGCTCCATTTTATTACTTCCAAATCCTCACAAAATAAATGTAAAGTTTCGGGGAAAAGGTATATTCCTAATTCTTTCATGTCTCTGTTGTAAACTTTGGTTCCATTCTTGATTGGTTTTGTTGCTATTATTTTCTTTCTTCTCGTATTTAAACATTGATAATTACTTTTCAGCAGTATAATTGGCCTCATTTGGAATTTGTGTAATTGTAGTACACTCACCTTTTCCAGCTAGGTAATGAAGAGATGCTTTTCGTTGCTAGAACATCATTGCACAGCTTCTGTTTTTCTTCAAAAGAATATAGACAAAACTATCACATTTGGATGATCACACAACAAACTGAACCAAAAGAAATGTTAGTGGTTCATTAACTACCTCTGCATAATATAGATTTGTATCCAAACATCCATTTATAAAACTGTACCAGTTTTAAGGAGATTTATAATATATTCTTAAGGTAGTTCATAATGTTTTAAAATAAGGTTTATGTAGTATATATCATTATCTAAGAGACTCTGTAACATTTTTTTTTTTGGTAATTTTTAAATTGACGTTTCTTACAGTGCCTGCCGGACTGATCAGAACTGTTGATTCCCTGCTTTCACCAGCCTCTACCAAGACAACCATCTTCCCCCTAATATCCCACTTTCTACTACTTTGGGTTCAGGTTCAAAGACATTCTGATGGATCCCAATAACAAAAATGTCTCCAGTTAGAAAGATGAACTTTAAAGCAGGAGGAAACCTAGAGTCATTTAATCTTCTCACTCAGAGGACCTCAGAATTATAGGCTAACAGAGCTTGGTGATTTATTTCCAGTTCACATCAAAGCAGAAATTCTATGATCCACTTGGATTTTATACATATATATATACACATATATATTTTATTGGACTTTAGGTTCTGGAGTACATGTGAAGAACATGCAGGATTGTTGCATAGGTACATACATGGCAATGTGGTTTGCTGCCTCCATCCCCATCACCTATATCTATCTGGCACTTCTTCCCCAACCTCCCTACCCCCTACTGTCCCTCCCTTATTCCCCTCCAACAGACCTCAGTTTGTGATGCTCCCCTCCCTATGTCCATGTGTTCTCATTCTTCAACACCCACCTATGAGTGAGAACATGCTGTGTTTCATTTTCTGTTCTTGTGTCAGTTTGCTGAGAATGATGGTTTGAGATTCACCCATGTCCCTACAAAGGACATGAAGTCATTGTTTTTTATGGCTGCATAGTATTCCATGGTGTATATGAGCCACATTTTCCTTGTCCAGTCTATCATCGATGGGCATTTGGGTTGGTTCCAGGTCTTTGCTATTGTAAACAGTGCCGCAATGAACATACATGTGCATGTGTCTTTATAACAGAATGATTTACAATCCTTTGGATATATACCAGTAATGGGATTTCTGGGTCAAATGGAATTTCTATTTCTAGGTCCTTGAGGAATCGCCACACTGTCTTCCATGGTGGTTGAACTAATTTACACTCCCGCCAACAGTGTAAAAGTGTTCCTGTTTCTCCACATCCTCTCCAGCATCTGTTGTCTCCAGATTTTTTAATGATCGCCATTCTAATTGGTGTGAGATGGTATCTCAATGTGGTTTTGATTTGCATTTCTCTAATGACCAGTGATGATGAGCATTTTTCCATATGTTTGTTGGCCTAATAAATGTCTTCTATAGAAAAGTGTCTGTTCCTGTCCTTTGCCCACTTTTGAATGGCTTTTTTTCTTGTAAATCTGTTTTAGATTTACAAGAAAAAGATAGATTCTGGATATTAGCCTTCTGTCCGATGGGTAGATTGCGAAAATTTTTTCCCATTCTGTTGGTTACCAGTTCACACTAATGATTGTTTCTTTTGCTGTACAGAAGCTCAGGAGTGTAATTAGATCCCATTTGTCTATTTTGGCTTTTGTCGCCAACGCTTTTGGTGTTTTAGTCATGAAGCCCTTGCCTATGCCTACGTCCTGAATGGTTTTGCCTAGGTTTTCTTCTAGTGTTTTTATGGTGGTAGGTCTTACATTTAAATCTTAAATCCATCTGGAGTTAATTTGAGTGTAAGGTGTCAGGAAGGGGTCCAGTTTCTGCTTTCTGCACATGGCTAGCCAGTTTTCCCAACACCATTTATTAAACAGGGACTCTTTTGCCCATTGCTTGTTTTTGTCAGGTCTGTCAAAGATCAGATGGTTGTAGATGTGTGGTGTTGCCTCTGAGGCCTCTGTTCTGTTCCATTGATCTATATCTCTGTTTTGGTATCAGTACCATGCTGTTTTGATTACTGTAGCCTTGTAGTATAGTTTGAAGTCAGGTAGCGTGATGCCTCCAGCTTTGTTCTTTTTGCTTAGAATTGTCTTGGCTATGGTGGACTCTCTTTTGGTTCCATGTGAAGTTTAAGGTAGTTTTTTCCAGTTCTGTGAAGAGGGTCATAGGTAGCTTGATGAGGATAGCATTTAATCTATAAATTACTTTGGGCAGTATGGCCATTTTCACAATATTGATTCTTCCTAACCATGAGTTTTTCCATCCGTTTGTACCCTCTCTTATTTCCTTGAGCTGTGGTCTGTAGTTCTCCTTAAAGAGGTCCTTTACATCTTTTGTTAGTTGTATTCCTAGGTATTTTATTCTCTTTGTAGCAATTGTGAATGGCAGTTGATTCTTGATTTGGCTCTCTTTAAGTCTGTTATTGGTGTATAGGAATGCTTGTGGTTTCTGCACACTGATTTTGTATCCTGAGACTTTGCTGAAGTTGCTTATCAGTTTCAGGAGATTTTGGGCTGAGATGATGGGGTCTTCTAAATATACAATCATGTCATCTGCAAACAGAGACAATTTGACTTCCTCCTTTCCTAACTGAATTTCCTTTGTTTATTTTCTTGCCTGATTGCTCTGGCTAGAACTTCCAATACCATATTGAATAGGAGTGGTAAGAGAAGGCATCCTTGTCTAGTTCCAGATTTCAAAGGGAATGCTTCCAGTTTTGCCCATTCAGTATGATATTGGCTGTGGGTTTGTTGTATATAGATTTTATTGCTTTGAGATAAGTTCCATCAATATCTAGTTTATAGAGTTTTTAGCATAAAGGGCTGTTGAATTTTGTTGAAGGCCTTCTCTGCTTCTATTGAGATGATCATGTAGTTTTTGTCTTTGGTTCTGTTTATGTAGTGGATTATGTTTATAGACTTGCATATGTTGAACCAGCCTTGCATCCCCGGGATGTAGTCTACTAGATAGTGATGGATAAGCTTTTTGATGTGTGGTTGCAATCAGTTTTCCAGTATTTTATTGAAGATTTTTGCATCTATGTTCATCATGGACATTGGCCTGAGGTTTTTCTGTTTTCGTTGAGTCTCTGCTGGGTTTTGGTATCATGATGATGTAGGTCTCATAAAATGATTTGGGAAGGATTCTCTCTTTCTTTGTCTGCAATAGTTTCAGAAGGAGTGGTACCCACTCCTATTTGTATGTGTGGTAGAATTTGGCTGTGAACCCATCTGCACCTGGGCTTTTTGTGGTTGGTAGACTATTAATTGCTGCCTCAACTTCAGCCCTTGTTATTGGTCTATTCAGGGTTTCAACTTCCTCTTAGTTTATGATTGGGAGGAGGCAAGTTTCCAGGAATTTATCCATTTCTTCCAGGTTTACTAGTGTATGTACATAGAGTTGTTTGTAATAATTTCTGATGATGTTTTGAATTTCTGTGGAATCTGCGGTGATATCCCCTTTATCATTTTTTATTGCATCTATTTGATTATTCTCTCTTTTCTTTTTTATTAATCTGGCTAGTGGTCTATTTTGTTGATCTTTTCGAAAAACCAGCTCCTGGATTTATTGATTTTTTGAAGGGTTTTTTGTGTCTCTATCTCCTTCAGTTCTGCTCT
>NW_016107746.1:1042785-1044113 GCF_001604975.1 Cebus imitator
CTGATATCCTTTCTTCTGCTTGGTCAATTCGGCTGTTGAAACTTGTGCATGCTTCGCAAAGTTCTTGTGTTGTGATTTTCAGCTCCATCAATTCACTTATATTCCTCTCTATGTTGTCCATTCTCGTTAGCATTTTGTCAAATCTTTTTTCAATGTTCTTAGTTTCTTTGCCTTGGGTTTGACTGTGTTCTTTTAGCTCACAGAAGTTTCTTACTACCCACCTTCTGAAGTCTAATTCTGTCATTTCATCACACTCATTCTCCTTCCAGCCTTGTTCCCTTGCTGGTGAGGAGTTGTGATCCCTTGTAGGAGGAGAGGTGTTCTGGTTTCAGGTGTTTTCATCCTTTTTGCACTGGTTTCTTCCCATCTTTGTGGATTTATCCACCCATTGTCTTTGTAGTTGCTGACTTTCAGATTGGGTCTCTGGGTGAACTTCTAGTCTGTGGATGATGAAGTTATTTCTGTTTCTTAGTTTTCCTTCTAACAGTCTGGCCCCTCTGCTGTAGGACTGCTGAGGTCCACTCCAGGCTCTGCTTGCCTGGGGATCACCTGCAGCAGCTGCAGAACAGTAAGGGTTGCTACCAGTTTCTTCTTCTGCTACCTTTGTCCCAGAAGGATACTCGCCAAATATCAGTCTGTTCTCTACTTTATTAGGTGACTCTTTGGACATATGGGGGTCAGGGAGCTGCTTGAGGAGACAGTCTGTCCTTTATTGGAGCTCAAGTGCTGAGCTATGAGCTCCGTTGTTCATTCAGAGTTGCTGGGCAGGTACATTTAGGTCTGCTGCAGCAGAACTCATAAACTCCTTTTCTTTTTTTCCCCAAGGTGCTCTGTCCCAGGGAGTTAGGGCTTTATTTATGAGTTTATGTTGTGCTGCTGCCTTTTCTTTTTTCAGGGCTGTCCTGCCCAGCAAGGAGGCAGCCTAGTCACTGTCTGCCTGCAGAGGCTTTGCTGAGCTGCTGTGGGCTCTGCCCAGCTGCCATGTGATCTTCCCTGCAGTCCTGTTTATATTGGTGTAGTTAGAACTGCCTTGGCAATGGTGGCCTGCCTCCGTAATGGCAGACTCTCTCTGTAATGGCAGGTTGCCTCAGCAACGGCGGGCTGCCTCAGCGATGGTGGACTACCTCCGTAGTGGTGGAGTGTCTCAGTAAAGGTGGATGCCCCTCCCCCACAGAGCTGGACCATCCAGGGTTCAGCTGTGCTTGCTGTGAAACTCTCAACCCAGAGCGTTTTCAATTGCTGTTGTTTTGTTTTGTTTTGTTTTGTTTTGTTTTTTGTGGTGGTGGGTCCAGCTGAGCCTGATCACCCGACTCCCTGACTCAGAGTCT
>NW_016107746.1:1044146-1059722 GCF_001604975.1 Cebus imitator
TTTTTTTTTGTTGAACGGTCGATTCTCTCCCAGGTCTTCCAGTTGCCTATTGAAAAGGCACCAGGATCTGTGTGATTTACCGTGTGGCAACTCACTGTGCCGGCTGAAACAGTGGCACTGAGATTCCTGGCAGTTTTTTTTGCCCAGGAATCTCCTGGCCTGGCACCCTGTTTCAGTTCCTTTTTAAATCAGATGAATGGGTGATCTGCCTTCCTGGGTCTCCAATCGCCAGCTAAAAGGGCACCCAGACCAGTGTATTCTGTATGGAGAACTGCCACACCAGGGCACCAGCAAAGCAGCCACGCCGGCCAAAACAGCTGCACTGGCCAAAACAGCCATGCTGGTGACCTGTGGGACTCCTCTGCCTGGTAATCTCCTGGTCTGTGGGCAATAAAAATCTGTCTGGAAATGCGGCATCCACTCACCCTCTGTGCTTTCACTGGGAGCTGCAATCCTGAGCTGTTCCTAGTCAGCCATCTTGGGTCCTCTCCCCTCCAAACAATCTTGAAGCCATCTTGGTGATAGAAATCACTGGTCACTTAGGAATATAGAGAAGTTGTATGAGATGCCAAGTTTCTACTCCTCTCTTTTGCCACTATTTTCAGCTAAATGGATGACTAATATTAGTAATAATAATGCTAAGTTTAAGCCAGTCATCACATGTATTTTCTCCCCCCCCATTATTTATTTCTTATTTTTATTTATTGAGATAGGGTCCCGCTCTGTCAACCGGGCTGGAGTGCAGTGGTGTGATCATGGTTTACTGATGCCTCAACCTCCCAGGTTCAGTCCATCCTCCTGTCTCAGCCTCCCACATGCTGGGACTACAGGCACATGCTGCCACCACATCTGGGCTAAAATTATTATTATGATTATTTTCACAGAGATAGGTTTCCACTGTGTTACCCAGGCTGGTCTCAAACTCCTGGGCTCAAGCAATCCTCTGCCTCAGCATCCCAAAATGTTGGGATTACAGATATGAGCCACTGCGCCTGGCCTTCTGCATGGATTTTTAAATTTGATCCTTATATTCATGAAGTGGGATGATTGATTCCATTTTATAGATGAGGAAAGGAGCTTAGAGAGGTAAAGATATTTTCCCCATTGTCTCTTTAGAACTGGAGTTTGAATCCAGGGGCAATGTACCTGCAGTGTATCATGCAGGCAGTTCTGAAGTAGGGTCCAGACCGGAGAAAATTCAGTTACTGTTTTTCTATACATTTCATCTTTATCACAGAACACCTAGTAGACCTATCTAGGTGAGGAGACCTCACCTAGGAGCAGATGTCTATAGATGCATCTATATACTGAAATACCTGCCTTCTTATCACTGGGTAAAGTCACTTCCTTAGGAGGCCTTCCCAGCTTCTGGTCAATGTTTAATATCCTGAGTATTTGTTTCTACAACTCCCTTACTACCCCTTTCTTACAATCACTTGACTTGTACTTACTTGTTTCATGTTTGTGAACAGAGCTGTTCTTGTCTGGTTCTCTCTGGTCTCTGTTATCTAATTAACATAGGGCTGAGTGTTGTGGCTCTAAGAAATGTTTGTTAAATTGAAATGAAAAGAAAGTCATAGAATTTTGAATGACATGAGAAAATTTAAATAATGATTAAGTAAAAAGGGAAGAGATTACAAAACTGTATGTACATTATGATTCAATATTTTTAATTTTTGTTTAAAAGTTTTTTATATGCATAGCAACACACTGGAAATAAATATTCTAAAGTACAATTGTGGTTTTCTAAGTAGTAGAGTCCACATACTTAATTTTTATTTTTTTTCTTGGTTGTATTTCTTTTTTAAAAAAATTATCTACATGTTTTATGTAGAAAGAAAATAATAATAGACTATTGTTAGGCTCTCTAGAGAAGGACTGAGACTGATTAAAGTTTTTTTGTTTGGTTGGCTTTGGGGTTTTTTTGTTTGTTTGGTGGGGGTGATGGAGTCTCGCTCTATTGCCAGGCTGGAGCAGTGGCACAATCTTGGCTCACTGCAACCTCTGCCTCCTGGGTTCAAGCAATTATTCTGCCTCAGCTTCCCAAGTAGCTGGGACTACAGGCATGCAACACCATATCCAGCTAATTTTTATATTTTTAGTAAAGATGGGTTTTCACCGTGTTGGCCAGGATAGTATCAATCTCTTGACTTTGTGATCCACCCACTTTGGCCTCCCAAAGTGCTGGGATTACAGGCATGAGCCATCACGCCTGGCCTCTGCTTCAAGTTTAAAGAATGACTGATGATTTACTACAGTGCTTATCTGACCCCTGTTCATTTGACCCTCTGAGAAAGAAGGGCAGGATTCAAGTGTAAGGCAAGTTAGCAGAAGGCTAGAAAGAAGCTAGAATAAAAAAGAGTGAATTGGCAACCAATAGAATTGGAAAAAATTTTTGCAATCTACCCATCTGACAAAGGGCTAATATCCAGAATCTACAAAGAACTAAAACAGATTTACAAGAAAAAAACAAACAAGCCCATTCAAAAGTGGGCAAAGGATATGAACAGACACTTTGCAGAAGAAGACATATATGAGGCCAACAAACATATTAAAAAATGCTCATGATCACTGGTCATTAGAGAAATGCAAATCAAAACTACATTGAGATACGATCTCATGCCAGTTAGAATGGCAATCATTCTAAAAAATTAAAATAGCAATCGTTCTTAAAAAATCTGGAGACAACAGATGCTGGAGAGGATGTGGAGAAATAGGAACACTTTTATACTGTTGATGGGAGTGTAAATTAGTTCAACCATTGTGGGAGACAGTGTGGCAATTCCTTAAGGACCTAGAAATAGAAATTCCATTTGACCTAGCAATCCCATTCCTGGGTATATATCCAAAGGATTATAAATCGTTCTACTATAAGGACACGTGCACACGAATGTTCATTGCAGCACTGTTTACAATAGCAAAGACTTGGAACCAACCCAAATGCCCTTCGATGATAGATTGGACAGGGAAAATGTGGCACATATACACCATGGAATACTATGCAGCCATAAAAAACGATGAGTTCGTGTCCTTTGTAGAGACATGGATGAACCTGGAAACCATCATTCTCAGCAAACTGACATAAGAACAGAAAGTCAAACACTGCATGTTCTCACTCATAGGTGTGCCAAGGCTAAGTTTTGTATTTTTGATAGAAATGGGGTTTCACCATGTTGAAAAACGATGAGTTCATGTCCTTTGTAGAGACATGGATGAACCTGGAAACCATCATTCTCAGCAAACTGACCCAAGAACAGAAAATGAAACACCTCATGTTCTCACTCATAGGCGTGCCACTACGCCAGGCTAAGTTTTGTATTTTTGATAGAAATGGGGTTTCACCATGTTGACCAGGCTGTTCTCAGACCCCTGACCTCAGGTAATCCACTGGCGTTGGCCTCCCAAAGTGCTGGAATTACACACAGGAGCCCACTCCACCCCTATCCAAGTAAATTTCTTGATTGCACAGAATGTATGGTGATATTGGTAGACTTAAGGACATCCTCTCCAGCATTGAGTGTTGTCAGTGTCTTGGGTGTGCTGTCCTTTTTGTTTGTTTTTTTGAGACGGAGACTCACTCTGTTGCCAGGCTGGAGTGCAGTGGCATGATCTTGTCTAACTGCAACCACTGCCTCCCAGGTTCAAGTGATTCTCCTGCCTCAACATCCTGAGTAGCTGGGACTACAGGCACATGCCACCACACCCAGCTAATTTTTTCAAAAAGTATTTTTGGTAGAGACAGACTTTCACCATGTTGGCCAGGATAGTCTCAATCTCCTGACCTCGTGATCCGACTGCCTTGGCCTCCCAAAGTGCTGAGATTACAGGCATGAGCCACTGTGCCTGGCATGTGCTCTGCTTTTAAACTCTTTTCTTTTTAATGTGGGGCAGGTTGGAAAGTGTGCCTTGTTTTCATGGCGCTCATGAGCTTGTTTTGAACAGTTTTATGTTCACAGTTTGGGATATTTGAGGCAATATTGCTGAGCTGTCCTGTCAACCTGAATTTGAGCCCTTTATCTGCCACTAACCTAGCCATGTGACTATGAGCAAGGTACCTAGCATCTCTGTTCTTCAGTTTCTTTATCTGTAAAACGCAGATTATGCCCAGCTCATAGCACTAGTGTGAAGAATAAATGAAGATATGTATAGATCACTTTTACATGGTATGTGACACTTGGTAGGTGCCAAATCATTATTGCTGAGAGTATCAGTACATTCTTGCTTGTCTACACGTGCGCACGCACACACACACACACACAGAGAGAGAAAGAGAGAGAGAGAGAGAGAGACAGAGTGAGACAGAGAAATTGCAGAGATCATACAGAGAGTTCTCATGTACCTGTACCCAGCCTTCCCTATTATTAACATCTTATATTAGTACGGTGCATTTGTTAAGATTAATGAACAAATATTGAGATGCTTTTATTAACCCAAGTCTGTACTTCATTCAGATTTCTTGGGGTTATTCCTAATGTCCTTTCCTGTTCCAATGTCCCATCTGGGGCACTGCATTCCATTTCATCATCATTTTTCCTTAGGCACTCTCCCTGGCTGGGTCACTCGATGAGTTTCTTTTGATTACATTGAAATTAAATTCTGGTGCAGACAATGAGAGTTCTGTTACAGAATTCTTAGGTTAAAATTTAGTCACAATGGCTGGGTGCAGTGGCTCATATCTGTAATCTCAACACTTTGGGAGGTCAAGGCAGACTGATCACTGGAGGCCAGGAGTTTGAGACCAGCTTGGGCAACATAGTGAGACCCCTGTCTCTACTAAAAATAGGAAAAAGTTTACCAGACCTGGTGGCACACACCTGTAATCTCAGCTACTCTGGAGGCTGAGGCATGAGAATTTCTTGAACTCAGGAGGTGGAAGTTTCAGTGAGCTGAGATCGTTCCCCAGCCTGGAAAATGAAGCCAGATTCTGTCTCAATAATAATAATAAAAGGCAAATTTTATTCACAAAATTATTATAGGGCACCCGGTAGTAGCCCCTGAGCTGGATGTGTAGTAGACTCCCGAGATCTTAACCTGAAGTCTGCCCTACTGTGGCGAAACCTGCTTGTATGCCAGAAAGCAGACCCAAGCTGCTGAAAACCACCTGTACAATATCCTGCCCCATTTGTCCTCCCCCAACTTCTGGTAAATAGTGTCCATTGAAAAATGTTGGTTGGGCTGACACGGTGGCCTGAGTGATAACACATCTCAGGAATGTGTGTGGGAGGGTGTGGTAGGAAAAGGAGGCCACTGTGTTTTTCTGACAGTCACCTCAAAACTGCTGGTGGCTTGGTGATGGAAGGGTGTCACCCGAGCATGTTAGCTGAGCTGTGTGGTTTCTCTGAATGTTAATAACTTCCACTGCTTTGGCTTGTGTTTCCTCCTTGATATCACCAACTGAAAACATAAGTCAGAAGTTTTGGGTTTCTGGTGCCAAATCCAAGCTGGTTTATCAGCAAACACCCCTTGATAGACATTGGAGTCTGTGTGCTGGGGCAGAGCCGCTTTCCCTTTGACACTGGCTCTTTTCTAAGAACTGAAAATAAGCTGCAGAATCTGTGACTTCAGTTTTCTTGGAACTGCTTTACATTACCCCCAAAAATGCAGAAAACCCTCATTTAGCAGCTTTTAGATTACTGAGTTCTCTAATTCTTTCTGTTGCATATTCTTGTAATGCTCAAGTTTGACTGACAAATTCTTCTGCATCAGGTGATGCAAGAGGGTGAAGGAATGACCATGTGAAGGAACTGAGTGCTTTGTCACTTGGCCTGTTTGTGGTTTAATGGTTGATGAGAGAAAGCATCTAAAGAGACACTGTGTTTAGAATGGCTTCCAATTCCAAGGGTCACAACCCTGTGATCTGTTGGTCAGCAGTTGGCTAGGGCTGGGGCAGATGAACATCAGGCTACAGCCCAAACTTACAAAGCAGCTGCAAGGACAAGGGGAAAAATGCATTTTCAGCCATAATGACCTACATTTAGTAGATACTTTGGAGCTTGTGCAAAAGGACATCTTTAAGGGGCCTCTGCCTCCTTGTGATAAGGGAGATAGTGATGTCAGCCAAACCTGGGGTCCAGTCCTGGTCCTGCTGGTTCCTGTTTGACTTTGGCCTTGAAAGTCAGTCTGTGAAGTGGAGACCACTCTTCCTTTGAAGGGTGGTACCTTGTAGGTTCTTGGGAACTGAATTAATGTTCACCTCCTAAGAGTGAGTCTCTGTAGACAGGCACATATGCTGTTCTGAAATCATCTATTGCTATCTCTGTCTCTGTTGGATGGAGGTGCTTCCAGTGATGTGTGATTGTGTCTTACTTATCTCAGTATCCCTGCCTAGCTTGGGGTCTTATGTAACATATATGGGCAGTCAGTCAGTGTTAGGACTGGCTGGGTTTTAGGCAGGAAGACAGTGGAAATATACAAGCAAAGGCAGTGTCTTGAATTTACATGTGGCCTGAAGCAGTTTTCAAAGAAAGGAGTCCCCTGCTTAGGAGGGCCTTTTGAATTAGACCCCCTGTATAGTTTATAGTGAACCTGAGGATGTGGCTAGACTGTGGGGGAGTGCTCTTTAAGTACAGGGGGAAGACTTGGTAAAGACATAAAAGTGTGGAGGAAAAGGAGATAGCCAGCTGAGTCCAAAAAATGATTCATGTGGTTTGGGCAGAATCTGAAATGAGATTGACTCTTGATAAAGAATGCAAATTCAGCTGGGCTCAGTGGCTCACACCTGTAACCCCAGCACTTTGGGAGGCTGAGACGGGCAGATCACCTGGAGTCAGGATTTCAAGACCAGCCTGGCCAACATGGCGAAACCATGTCTCTACTAAAAATGCAAAAATTAGCCAGATGTGTGTGGTGGGGGGGGGGTTGCCTGTAGTCCCAGCTACTCGGTAGGCTGATGCAGAAGAATCGCTTGAACCCAGGAGGCAGAGTTGCAATGAGCTGAGACTGCGCTACTGCACTCCAGCCTGTGCAACAGAGCAAAGCTCTGTCTCAAAAAAACAAAACAAAACAAAAAGGATGGAAATTCAACAGAGAATTAAGTGCCAGGGACTGTGCTGGAAGCCATCTCATGAGTTGCTTCATTTTACTGTCCCAGTACTCCTGGGAGGTGCGTTTCCCCTATCCCCTTTCACAGCTGTGAAAACTGCAGCCATGGAGATGAAGTCCTTTGTCCAGGGGCTCTCTCCAGCCACAGAGTCAGGTTATGAACCAGTAGGTGCCCCTCATCATTAGGGACACATGTGGGTGGTCAGGAGCAGGCACTTCCCTACAGCAGCTCTTCCCCAGGGCAGCTCTGGGAGCTGAAGGTCCCTGCATGGGCACTGGTACCCTCTGCTGGTCTGTGCTCGGGAAATGGGATGACAACAAGTCACCAGAAAACAAAGGCACAGAATGAAGCAAAGGAACAAAATGGGGCCATGAGAAGCTTCACTTCTGTTTACCCAGGAGTTCTGCCCATTTTGGCCAGGCCGAGGTGGGGGTGGGGGGCTGCTGGATTTGTCAACCAGAAGGGTTCTGAAGGGCTTGCAGTGGGGCCAGCCCCACTGTTCATTCATTGGATAACATTGGGTGGGTCATTTCACTGCCCTTACTTCTGATATCCATAGAAATTGGATGACAGGAAGTCAGAGAGTTTAAATAATTCACCCACATGGCTGCTACCTGGAATCTGGTGCTTAAAAGTTTACTTTAGTGGCTCACACCTGTAATCCCAGCACTTTCAGAGGCCGAGGTGTGTGAATCAGCTGAGGTCAGCAGTTTGAGACCAGCCTGGCTAACATGGGGAAACCCCATTTCTATTAAAAATACAAAAAATTATCTGGGCGTAGAGGCACGTGCTACTGGAGAGGATTAGACAGGAGAATCGCCTGAACCCGGGAGGCAGAGTTTGCAGTGAGCCAAGACTGCACCATTGCACTACAGCTTAGGCAACATGAGCAAAACTCCGTATCAAAAACAAAAAGAAACCACAAAAGTTCACTTTATTGGCCTTTCTGTGGCCAAACACCTGCTGGGTTCCAGGCTCTGGGAATACACGAGGTGAACAAGACTCATGGTTGCTCCTTGTGTGGGATGGTGACTTCTCAGACCTCCCATTCCTCCTTATCATTCCTGTTTAAGCCCAAGAAAGTACTGTGCTTTTAAGAACATGTGTGGTTAGATTGGGCTCACCTGGGTATCCAGGCCAATCTCCCTGTCTCAAACCCCTTGCTAATCTCACCTGCAAAGTCCCTTTGGCTACATAAGGTGACATCTTCAGAGGTTCTTGGGGATTAGGGCATGGACATCATTGTGTGGGGTGAGACAGTCTACCTATCTAGTCAGCTCTCTAGACCCCAAAGATGTATGTTCAGTCCAAATACAAAATACATTCACCCTGCCCCAAGGCCTCATCCCATTATAACATCAACTCAGGAGTCCAAAATCTGCTCTAAATCTTGTCACCTGAATCACCTCAATCTGGCATGTGGGAGGCTCTGGAGATGACCTATCCTGAGCAGTTCCTTTCCCTCTGTGAACCTGGAACTCACTAAACCAGTTACCTGGCCCTAAAGTGTAGTGAGCAGCCACCCAGAGGGGTACAATCTAGTTCTGTCCCTGATCCAAGGGACCTGATACGTGATATGGGCAAGAAAGATAAGAAAGAAACAAAGAGGCTGTACACCCAGAAATACCAGACCACTAAGCCTCCTTTCCTCCTGGTCACAGAGGACAGGAAAAGGAGTTTCCCCAAAGGTGCCTCATTCCATGTCCTGTGAGCTTGGAAGTAGGCTGAGCTAGACATTTTCCCCTGGCCCACCCTGGCTGCTAGGGACCCCCTGGCTAGGGGGCTGTGCCCACAGCCCCGCCAGAGGGCCTGTAGCAGCCACCCGGCCCACCCTGGCTGCTAGGGACCGACTATTTTGAAAATGTGGTGTAATATGATACTCGGAACCATATCATAGGGAGATGATAATGTTATTCTGTTGTTTTTCTTTTTTTATATTAGGTACAATAACACTAGTTCTAGTTACACCACTGCGATATTGACAAAAATGTCATTTTCACCCCCCTTGACATTAGGATTGAAAGTACATGGGGGTTTCACCCCTTGCAATATTTAATTCAATATAATTGTTTTTTTTTGTGGACATTAGTGACCATATCAGAGCTTGGTGTACACCTCTTGCCATATTGAGAGTATTTTCATATGGGCAGTAACATCATCCTCTCCTTCCCTGGACATTAGGAACAATATCACAGGACGAGTGTACAGCCCCAGTCACATCATGAGTCATATCATCTGTAATCCTCTAGTTATTAGGAACAATATCACTGGGGGTTTGTGCGCTTCCTGAAATATTTGGAGTAATAGCCTCTCCATTTTCGGATATTAGAAACAATATTACAGTGGTGGTGTACACTTCCTGCGATATTCAGGGTATAATCATCCTCTCTCCCCAGGGTATTAGAGACCTACGTCACAGTAGCATTGTACACCACCTGTGATATTGGAAAAATCACAGTGTACATTTGCTTTCACAATGAGAGTAATACCTACTTAGGATATGATGGATAATATCACAAAATGTACACACATGGGTGTATACCCACTTTCATATTAGAAGTACTAAAAATAAAATCCCAGAATACACTCATGTGTACATTTATTGGGATATTACAATAAATGTATATAATATGTACCATATGTACATTTACTGTGATGCACATATATGTATACAATACACATGTACAATAAATGTACATAATCTGTACAATATGTACATTTATATGTACATAATCTGTACACAATATGTATGTACATGTGTACAACATGTACATTTATTGTAATATCACAATGATATATATACAATCACAATAACATATATAATCACAATATATAATACATATCACAATAAATGTACATATTGTATGCATTATGTGCATATACATTTACTGTGATATGTACACATGTACATAATGTACACATCGTATACATTATGTAGACGTACAATCTAATCTGTACACGTGTACATAATGTGCTTATTACAGATGTACAATATACATATATGTGCACAGTATGTAGATATGTACAATAAGTACATGTGTACATATATGTACACATTATGTAGATATGTACCATCTATACATGTGTACAATATGTACACACATGGGTGTATACCCAATTTGATAATAGTAATTTTTATCTGATAGACTAAAAATAATATCCCAGAATGTACTCATGTGTACATTTATTGGTATATTGCAATAAATGTATACGATATGTACAATATGCACATTTACTGTGATGTAGATATGTGTACACAATACATATGTAGAAGAAATGTACATAGTGTGTAAAGTATGTACCTTTATATTTATATGTGTACATAATACATAGGTACATGTGTATAATATGTACATTTATTGAAATATCAGTTATATAATCACAATAACATAATCACAATATATATAATACATAAGAAATGTACATACTGTACACATTATGTACATATGTATTGTGTACATATTATGTACATATACATTTATTGTGATAACACATACGTACACATGTACATAATGTACACACTATGTACATATGTACTACAGGTACAATTGTATATATCTGTGTGCATTATGTAAATTATGTACACATGTAGAAATAGGTGAAAAGTATGTACATATGCACAGCACCCAAGACCACAGCCCCCCGGCCCACCCTGGCTGCCAGGGAACCCCTGGCTAGGGGGCTCACAGCCCCCACCAGGGGGCCCATAGCAGCCCCCCGGCCCACCCTGGCTGCTAGGGACCTCCTGGCTAATAAATAGCATACAAGGGCAGTATGATACTACAAACTTTGGCTAATAAAACAAACTGACACAATTAAATGATTATTGAAAATAAACATTGTGGTTTCAAAGATTTATTGATGATTTAGGGTGAAGTTTTTATATTACGCACTGTCTTAATGTGGGATGATTCCCTTTCTTTTTGTTTATTTAATAAATATTTGTTAAGCACCTATATCCACTAGGCACTATTTTAGGTGCTGGTGCTTCAGTGGTAGACAGAGCCCTTGCACTCATACAGTTCTCAATTTGTGGGTCAGGATCCAGACAGCAAATCAGTAAACAGACACAAATACATGACACAATTTCAAATGCCATGTGTTTATAGCATTCCACCTGATTTTTCTGAAGGAGGGACCAAATAACTTTCTGCCGGCTTAGATCTGTGCTAACTAGAACACAGATCTACACAGATCTTACAAACTATTATTTGTAAGAAACTATGGTTACTCAGAAATATACAGGAGTATTTATATCTTTATGACACATATACAATCAATAAGGGCCCTGGGCATTTGATTTTTATTTCAATGATAAAGTGGTTCTAGGAATGTTAGTTGTCATAGTTACTAGTGCTGATTTAATGTTAGTGAATTTACTTCACATTTAGCATAGGAAAAGTATGGATTTATTATTTGTAAATTAGAAACACAGAATAAAACCTAATTAAATTACTTGTTCTGGTATAAGAATCAGCATATGTGAATTATTTTTGCATTTGCTGAATTATAATCAAGTTCTTAACAAAATGAAACGTATTAAAGGCCCATGGCAATGGTTCTTAAACTTCACCGTATACTTAGGGATTACCATGAACACTGATAAAAGGCAGATTGTAGGGCTCTGACATAGCACATCCTGATTCTTTCATGTGTTGACTATTGCTCAGGAATCTGGGTTTTCAATAAGCATCCTGAGTGATTCTAATAAAGATGGTCCTGGAACCCCACAGAGACCCACTCTTTTGTTGGGCTGTATCAGATATGCATGACTTGATTTTTTCTTTTATTTTTCAATGACACTCAAGCAACTGCAAAGGGAACAATTTTAAGTACTCTCCAACATAAGTATCTAGGAACCAGTAGTGGAATATATTTTACACAAAGAGTAATAGAGTAGTTTTACGCCATAAGACCAAAGTTCCTGGGTCCTGTCCTGGAATAATGTAGTATTGTTTAATTGGTTAACAGGTGGATGCTAACCAAAAAAAGATAAATATGTATAGAATTAGAGAAATACTGTACAGAAGGATGGAGTCTAATCGTGCCTGGAATTTTCAAAATCACCAATCAGAGTAATAATTTTAAACATGCCACAAAGTAATACCATAATCCAAGTAAGTTATACATTCATTTGCTTAACTTTCATCCATGAAAATCTTTATATAATTACTGCTTGTTCTTTTGAAATCCTTTCCTACTGTGTAGTTTGTAAAAGCTCAAAATAGATCAAAACTAGTTGTTACCCTATTTATTTCTGTAAACACAAAACTCTGTTAAGGCTTTTAGGTGAAGCAAGCCCAGGTATAGGCAATGTTCTGTCTGTCATGTATGACTAAAATAAAAATTCAGCCTAAGGAAACTCATTTTGCAGACATTATTGGTACTACAAAAAGTACAAAAGTTAGCTGGGCGTGGTGGCACACAGAGACTGTATCTCCATGCTGCCTACTCTAGGTTGCAGTATGTTCCCAACACACATCTTTAATGGTTTAAAATGGTATTTCAATTTTTCCTTCAGTTTGTATGAAGGGTGAGGAAGTCGGCTGCTTCTCATGGCTCCTTCTTGGGATGACTGTTCAGCACCTGGGCCGACATGTCAAACATTGAACTCCTGTTGGATTTTACTTCATGGCTGGGATATTGTGTTTTGTCGTCAGTTTGCATGTTTAAAAATTATAATTAGTTGTTGATAGTGGAAAATCATGAGATTCCAATGGAAATAGAGATTTCTAACTTTTATAAACCTATGAATGTAAATACTGAGCCCATATTCTAGAATGACAACCCTCAGCCAGACACCAGTAGACACGGCTGGTGTTGGGGTGATCACCCTTCACAGTCCCATCTGGCCCTTCTGACACGTGCACACCCCCAGCCCAGGTGAAACATGGAAGGGGGGGCCCTGCTCTGTGCATATCCCCTGCCCAGATGAAGCATGGGAGTGGGGCCCCATGCTCTGTGCATACCCCCTGCCCAGATGAAGCATGGGAGGGGGCGCCCTGCTCTGTACCTGAGGGAAAAATGAGTACATCATGCCAACTGTTTCATTTTTGCATTTTGCTTTTTTTTTTTTCTATTTACTTCTGTGATTTAAGGGAAAGAACTTTGCAATATGACTAAATGGGAACTATGTCTGGCTTTCAGCTAAGACCATAGATTTCAAACACTGACTCCTAAAAAAACACTCACAAACACACACACATACATACCTCACACACAGTTTACAACATAATCTAATGCAACTTTTGAGTTGCAATATTGGCAAAAGCAGCGAGAAATTGGGAATGCAATTTCCAAAACAATGAGCATGGGGGCGTCCAAGGGCTTTGAGGTCACTCAAGTCACAAATGTACTTATTTATTAACATGGGCAGAGAAAAAGAAAAAAAATATTCCCTGGTATGTGGAATAGTTCTATTCTCCTACATATTGCTTTCCTGTTTGAGGCAAGGTATCAGCAAGTTAAGTACACAATCTAGAACAGACCTGTTTTGTCTTACCAGACTTACTTTTCTCAGTACTTTGGGGCCATACACAGTAACAAATTGAAATAAAATTGTATGACACATGTCCCCATGAACTGCAGAATACAAACTGTACAAATCCAGTTTACATTCCGTGGCTATAACATATTTACAAAAATATGTATACTTTTTAAAAAATCTATAAACAGATTTTAGAAAAGTATCTTCATAGAGTATTTCCTAAACTTTTTGTTTCAAATAGTTTCAAAAGGACATTTCTTTTCTTCTGTCCCCACTTCTTTGGTTAATATGTGCAATGAATTGCATTTTTATTGTGTTGCTCTTTTCAGTGACATCACATAGAAGTAAGTACATAAGTAAATCATTGTTATTTGGTGAATTCTATATAATAAAAACAAGTACATATATGCTGATATTTTTATTTTCTAGCTGATTGGCGACTTTCCTTAACTATTTCACTCTCACAATCTAGAAGCTCAGCAAACAAATTCAGAAAGGGGAGTTGGTAGGGTTGATGACCCCAGACTAAGAGGTTAATCTAGTTCCATTTTGCAGTCAAGGGTCACCGTACATATGCTGCTAGCATATGACATAATTAGAAATAAAAAGCAGCCAGGCCAACCTCTAATAAAAGTGACTCAGATACATGCTAAAGAGACACCCAGCAAAATCATCTGCCGACAGTGTCATCCCCTTAGTCCCTGTCCCCCAGCCCGAGCACCAGATCCTTCATTTCACTTTCTGCTTTTCTGGAAACAGCAATTTTCAGTCAGAACACTGAATTTTAATCTAGATCTACCACCTGTTCTATGACTTGGCCTATTTTTCCAGTCTTTAGTTTTGCTGTCTATTCAATGAGGATAAAAATAATACTGCTGAAAAGTTTTTGTAATAATCCATTTGTTCACTCAACAGATACTGAATTCTTACTGAGTGCCAAGGACTGTTCCAGGTGCTGGAAATACAGCAATGGGAAAAAAACTAAGTTCTTGTGCTGCTGTTCCTTATTTTTCTGGAGAAGAGATTATGGTAACATAACATAATGTAATGTGGTACACAAAATGTAGTAAGGTAGAGACAACCAATAGGAAGAAAAAGGTAAAGCAGAGGGAAAGAATAGAGATTAGCAAACAGGTGACTTTTAGAGAAGATGATTGTTTAAAGACAAAAGGGCATGTATGAGAAGAGGATGCCAGGAGCTCAGCTTCACGTGAGCCTGATGCTGAGGAGGCTTGCTGCATGAAAAGTAATTTTTCTATGTGTGGCTGACAGTACCGTTAAAAGGAAAAGCCTCAGTAAGTTACACGGACTTGGTTAGAAGGACTCAGACTTTTCACTGAAGCTTCAAAAAAGTCACACAATAAGGACAAGTTCACTATTTTATAGCTATAGTTCAAATACATAATAGAAAACACTAGTGCTAATTCTCAATTACAAGGATATAGAACCAACTTAAGTGCCCATCAACCAAAGAGTCAATAAAGAAAATGTGGCATATATACACGATGGAGTACTACTCAGCCACAAAAAGGAATGTTATAATGTCTTTTGCAGTAACTTGAATGGAGCTGGAAGCCATTATTCCAAGTAAGGCAACTCAGGAATGGCAAAACAAGTATCATATGTTCTCACTTGTAAGTAGGAGCCAAGGTATGAGGATGCAAAGGCATAAGAATGATGTAATGGACTTTAGGGACTCAGGGAGGATGGCTGGAAGGCGATTGAGGGAAGGATAAAAGACCATAGATTGAGAACAGTGTATACTGCTTGGGTGATGGCTGCATTAAAATTTCAGAAATCACCACCAAAGAACTTATCCATGTGACCAGAAACCACCTGTATGAACAATTTAAATTTAAAAATTTTTTTAAATCCTTCAAATCTAGAAAACAAAAGAAAAATGCTTGTGCTAGTTAAGACCAAAACCTTAAAACTAAGGACAAAACTAGAATACATTCACCTTAGAAAAGCTTAAAACAAAATTCCACATAATGAAAGTGATGTGCCAGGAATTACAAAGATCCCACCCTTTTTTTTTTTTTTTTTT
>NW_016107746.1:1059781-1085007 GCF_001604975.1 Cebus imitator
TTTTTGCCATAAAAGTATTAGGCAAAACTACACACTATAAAAATGCTTAAAATGTAGCAGGAGGAGATGTAAAGACTCAAAGAAGTAAAAAGAAGTAACAAGTATCCTTGCAAGGTCATCTGAGGGTGTGCACCTGGGCTGGGCTGGGCAAGGACACCTCTCAGAGAATAAGAGCCACTGAGGAGGGCTGTTGGAGAGGCCCCTTCTCCTGCTCCATGAACAGCTTGGGGGAGTCTGGAAGACCTCTCCCACCTCTGCTGCTTCCAGAAGCCACTTCTTTCAAGATGAGGCACTATCCTCCTTGCCAGTTCTCATTTGCCCCCAGTGGCCCACTGTCAACACTCAGAAACAGAGGAGCATCATCTGTTTTCCCTGACACATCTGAGGCCAGTGGATACGCCCAGGGGAAGTGGAGTGGAATGTGTACATCTGCCCACCCCCAGGCTATGCTTGCTTTATCTTGTCTGTGTGATTTGGGGGAGGGGAATTACCAAGAGGTCATCACATAGGCCATGGACAAGTTCTACAAGAGCCAGGTAGAAGAGCACTGTTCTGGCATGCTGCCCAGCACCCAGCTCACACACACATCTCTTATTTGACAGCTTCCCTGAAGTAGGCCTTGAAGTCCAGTCTCCCTGACAAGCCTCAGGAGGAGACTCTGCCAGGCTAGGGACCCATCCCCAAGGGTGCCACCCTCACCAGTCTCATCCTGACAATCTTGGATTATTTTTGCCCTGAAGTTTTGGAGTGGGAGTCAGGCAGGCAGGAGACAGTGCCCATTAGCCGACTTTCCAGAGAACATCAGCCCTCCAGACTGGGGTAGGTCAGACCTCCACTAGGCCATTCTCACTGGTTGCCAGCTGAGGGAAACAGCACTTGTGAGCACCTACCTGTCTCCCCAGGTCCTGTTCAGAAACCCCATCTGTGCCTTTGGACCGAGACTACCCCAAGCTCGCAGGCCAGCAACCTTATCTACGGCCTTCACGACCGAATCCCCTTATTTATGGGGTTCACTGCATGTGAGTATATGGTAGGTTCAATCCCTGCCTACTAGCTCCTGCCAGATACCCATGCCCACCTCATTAAGAGAGTGAGGCCACACAGACACACCCAGGCCATTATAGTAAGGGGGTGACTGGGGCCCTGCTTGCCCATCCTTCATTGCTGGTTCAGGGGCAAATGTCCAACCACATTCCTACCCTGAGTTGATATACTGGGGACATTATATACCACTGATTGTGGTTTATGAAATTCCACAAACAGGCTCAGCTGGTCCCCTGGATGTTTGGTAAATAGGATAAACCAAGGCTTACCTTCAGAAACAGGTTTCCCACCAGGTCACTGCCCAAGGCACAGGCCAGCCCCAAGTTTGTGTGAAGCTTGCCTGCCTTGTCCACAGCCCATGCCGACCCCTCCAGGAGCCACTGGACTTCTTGTTCCTGGGATGTGACAAGCCCAAGACAGCTGCAGCCTTGCAGGACCACTATGCCCGTCTGGAAGCAGCACCCAGGGGCCTATAGAAAGAAGTGGAGGTGAAATCAAGTGCCATAAAAATACTTTATTAGGCCAAACTACACACTATAAAAATGCTTTAAAATGTAGCAGGAGGTGATGTAAAGACCCAAAGAGGTACAAAGAAGTAACAATGGCTATCAGAATACACTAAAGAATCCACACTGCTTCTCCCTTTACCAGGAAAAGGAAGCTTCTAGGCTACCTCCTCCTCAGCACACTCCTCAAACTCCTCCTCCTCAGCTGTGGCGTCTTGGTATTACTGATATTCTGACACCAGGTCGTTAAGGTTGCTCTCGGCCTCGGTGAACTCCATCTCATCCATGCCCTTGCTCGCGTACCAGTGCAGGAAGGCCTTGCGCCTGAACATAGCTGTAAACTGTTCGGCATCGCATTTGAAGAGTTCCTGGATGGCTGTGTTGTTACCGATGAAGGTGGCCGACATTTTTAGCCCCAGGGTGGGATGTCCCAGACGGCTGTTTTCATTGTGAGGGAGACACTCAGCAAAGTAGCTGCTGTTCTTGTTCTGGATATTGAGCATTTGCTCATTCACCTCCCTGATGGACATGTGACCTCTGAAAATGGCAGCCACTGTTAGGTAGTGGCCATGTCAGGGGTCACAGGTGGCCATCATATTCTTAGCGTCAAACAGCTGCTGAGTGAGCTCAGCCACGGTCAGGGCCCAGTACTGCTGGCTGGTCAGTGAGGCAAAGCCAGGCATAAAGAAGTGCAGCCCAGGAAATGGAACCATGTGCACAGGCAGCTTCGGCAGGTTGCCATTCAGCTGCCCGGGAAGTGCAAGCATGTGGTGACTCCACTTATGGTAGCAGACACCAGGTGATTCAGGTTACCATAGGTGGGTGTGGTCATTTTTAAGGTTCTGGAACAGATATTATGGAGCGCTTCATTATCAATGCAGAACGTCTCGTCTGCGTTTTCTGTGAGCTGGTTGATGGAAAGGGTGGCATTGCAAGGCTACACCACGGTGTCTGACACCTTGGGCGAGGGCAGAACACTGAATGTGTTTATGATCCTGTCTGGGTACTCCTCCTGAATTTCGCCCATGAGAAGTGTACCCATCCCTACCCAGTCCCCCCACCCAGACAGTGGGTCAGCTAGAAACCCTGCAGGCAATCACAGCTCTCAGCCTCTCTTCTCACAATATCCATCACCGATTCCATCACCTCCACTCCTTCCATGTAGTACCCACTGGCCCAGTTGTTACTAGCCCCACACTGACCTGTAAGGTAGTACAGCCAGTCACTCGATGGCCAGGTAAATGGTGGTCACCACCGCAATGCAAAAAAGTCCAAGTGTCACATGTGAGGTGAAAGCACCATTCACCCTGCATGTGGAGCAAATAAAACCCCCTTCCCCTAAGTTACAGGACAGCAGCCTTGCTTGGTAGAACCTAGATCAGGAGCCAATCCTGAGACAGCCAACAACAGACTCGCTGCAGGTGGCTCCTGCCCATTCCCAGGCAATAGGAAGGCTGTAGTTATGGCCCCAAATCAGCTCCTCAAGTTGAGGAGACAGCTGGGCCTTCCTCCCCCAAATCCCGTTTAGGAAAGGGAGACTGAGTGACTCAGAGGATGGGAGGGTGTTCAGGGGCCCCGGTTCCACAGTTCCCACAGAGATGACCTTGAGCACTCATTGACTTTGAACTGCCCTGGCTAAGGAGCTGCACCCCAGTCTTCAGCCACAGCTCACCAAAGATGAACTTGTCTGGCCTGAAGATCTGCCTGAAGGTCCCCGAGCGCATGGAATCCATGGTGCCCGGCTCTAAATCCACGAGCACAGCGCGAGCCATGTACCTGCCACCTGAAGGGAATGGGAAGGCATCGATAAGGAGAGGCCAGCGTTCCCAGGAGAGCTCTTGGGGCAAGACTGGAGTCTCAACACTGGCCTCATTGTGGTACACATTAATGCACTCCAGCTGCAGTTCACTATCCCCACAGTAGGTGCCAGTGGAATCGATGCCATGTTCATCAGATATCACCTCCCAGAACTGCGAGAGTTGCGAGAGGCCAGACAAGCCAGGGCTGAGTCACAGAGCTCAGGGAGTTGGAGTTGCTCCAGTCCCTCTCCCACTTCCACCCCCACCCTCAGGCTGCTAAGTCCCTTAAGGTTCGACCTGGCAGTCTTGCCAGCCACTCAGCTACACCGCATCCTGGGCAGGGAGCCCAGGGACCGCAATGCAGAGGCACCACCCCTTCCTCTGCCAACATCTTCACCGGCCACCCCACAGACCCTAGCTGTGCCCTTAGATTAGACCCCTGGCTGCCAACCTTTGCGCCGATATGGTTCCTGCAGTGTCCGGTTTGGGTGAGCATGAACTCCCTCATGGCCAAGTCGGGACTATGGGCAGCAGAAGAAACGTGAAAAGGAGAAGCAATCACACAATGATTCAGCCTGCAGTCCGCCAATGCTTACGTAGCCGTGCGTCCACCTTCCAGAGCCTTGGATTGGGCTCTCAGAATAAGAAACAGCTTTACTTTTCCATAGGTGCACCCACCTGTGAATCCCTTGGAGTTTAACGTCTATTGGAGAGATCAGGTGGCCTTGCTGCAGTCCTTTTCACATTGGGGAAAGCTGGTCAACTGGAGAACTTCCTCCCGTGTCTTCAGCAAGACCAAATCCCTAGCTGAGCTGAAACTGAATTTTCTTCCCATGTGGGAGGGGAAGCCTTTTGTTTCCATATTCACAGAGTGCCCTTGCACCTGGCCTAGATTGATGACATATTTTTGTGATTGATGAGATGAGTCCTTTCATCTCTTAGGAGATCTGTGGTTAGGAAAGGCTTTCTGTATGCCAACTCCACAGGACCTAATGATAAGTTTTCCTTTGGACCAGCTCAAACCCATAGTAAGCCTCTGATTTCGTTAGAGTCTTCTTTAGAGTATGATTAGTCTTCCACGTTTCCAGAGGACTACAGTCTCCACACAGAGCGAAGGTGATATTTGATTCCCAAAGCTGAGGATAAGTGTTGGGATATGCCTGATGTGAAAGATGGGCCATTGTCACTTTGCAGAGTTTTAGATGATCCAAACTGAGGAATAATATCTTCCGGTGAACACTTTTCAGGTAGCGTGGGGAATGCCTTGATCTCACCAGTGAAGGTATCGGTAAGCATTAGCAAATATTTGAATGTCCTACACAAAGGCATCTGAGTCAATTAGAGTTTTTAGTCCTCACCTGGAGAGGATTCTCAGTGTTAGACACGTTAAACTAGAGGAGAAAATTGCTGGCTGTTTGGGTTATTTCAGGCACAGAGCTCAGGGCAAAGTCACCTGTTTTAGTGTCTTGAAAAGATTTATTGTCATAAACCAATGAGACATTAACTGGAACAATCCTTTCTAGTGTGAAAAGAATCATGTAAGTGCTTAATTATATTCCTATGATTAGTACTTTGCATTAGTAATGTATTATCATGAGTCAGGGGTAATGTATTACCATAGCCAGAGGGGTTCTGGGCTAAACTGCATTCCCTGGCCCATTTTTCTTCTGCTTCGAAGCATTCTGGCCCAGCTCTGGGTATGCTGACCAGCATGCCCTTCGGCTTCATTGGTCCTTTCAGTGCAGTGACCTTGGCTACCCCATCTGCAAGGGCATTTTCTTTAATACGGTCAATTTCTCTTTTGATGTCCTCTGCAATGAATTATAGTCACTTTTCTTTGGCAGCCAAGCAGCATTCTAACAAGCTCAAAATCTGAGCAATGTTGTATGGAAAAGCCCTTTGTGGTCAGGAGTCCCTACCCATTCCAAATTGCGGCATAAGCATGAAGCACTACAAAAATCATACTTAGAATCAGTGTAAATGTTAACTTAAAAAAAAAAAAAAGATGGGGTTTCACTATGATGACCAGGCTGGTATTGAACTCCTGACCTCAGGTGATCCACCCACAGCCTTCCAAAGTGCTAGGATAAATGTTCTTTTAATCCTTTCTCAACTGCAGGGCTCTGGTAAGTTCAATTAACTCAGCTTTTTGAGCTGAGGTAGAGGCCAGCAAGGCTTGTGACTTGATTAACTTGTGCTGACTAATAAGAGTATGTCTAGCCCTCCTGTTTTCCCGATGCATGAAACAACTTGCATCTATTAACGACTCTTCCTTGGGATGATCAAGGAGCTCATCTCAAGTCTGGCCTGCTAGAATAAATTTGTTTTATAATCTGTGACATGGTTTGGCTGTGTCTCCAGTCAAATCTTATCTTAAATTGCAGCTCTCATAATTTCCATGTGTCTTCGGAGGGACTCAGTTGGAGGTAATTGAATTGGGTGGGGTCTTCCCACTGCTGTTCTTCTGACAGTGAATAAGCCTCATGAGATCTGATGATTTTACTTTTTAATTTTTTTTTTGCTTGTTTTTTGAGACATAGTCTTGCTCTGTTGCCCAGGCTGAAGTGCAGTGGCACGATGTCGGCTCACTGCAGCATCTGTCTCCTGAGCTCAAGTGATTCTCCTTTCTCAGCCACTTGGGTAGCTGGGATTACAGGTACCCACCAACATGCCTGGCTAAGTTTTTTATTTTTAGTAGAGACGTGATTTCACCATATTGGTCAGGCTGGTCTCAAACTCCTGACTTCAGGTGATCCACCCAGAGCTTGGCATCCCAAAGTGCTGGGATTACTCCCCTTTATAAAGGGGAGTTTTTCTACACAAGCTCTTTTGCCTGCTGCCACATAAGAGGCAACACTTGAATTTGGAGGGAACACATTCATATCATAGCAGTGGGTATGACTAACTTAGATTATGGTGGATCAGTAAACCTACAAATTACAATAAATGGACAAAGAATAATTATCTCTCTAGGAATTAATGCCCAGAGAGGCCCAGGAACTTGAAAAAATTGTGCTGTGACTCTGTTATTCCAAGCTTATGCCAAATTATTTTTTATACTTGGTTTTCCTGTCAATATTTCTCTTTCATATAGATACATTATGTAAATGTTAATAGAAATAATACACAAATGAAGTTTCCTTTAAAAAAGTCTAACACATCACTCTTATTTCTTATTTATTTATTTATTTATTTTTAATTTTACTTTAGGTTCTGGGTTAAGGTGTTGGTTTCACAATAGCAAAGACTCGGAACCAACATCAGTCTTATTTCTTTCAAGTCTTGTGTTTGTAATGATAATCAAGGATTGATGTCAGTATAGCACAGAAGCTGTGTTGGTTTCTACATGAAATTTTTGTATCTTATTAGTATTTTGAAGTGATCAAGACACGCTTTCTGATAATTAAAGAGAAAGTCTTAGTAACATATGAAGACCTTGACAGACAAAAAGAAAAGAGAAATTCCTGCAGGAGTGCCTTCCTTTAGTCTAAGAAGTAACTCGTCTGCCTCATTTCCATCCTTTAAGCCATCTGGTGAAGCTGTGAGTGCAGATAAAGCAGCTGTGAAGAAAATATTTTCCCCTGGGTTAAAAAAAGTGATTGATGAAAAATAGCTATTCCTTGTTTTTAATTTTGATGAGGCTGGTCTCTACTGGAAGTGAATGCCCTGAGGATGCCCTGATAAAGAAAACAGGATTCAGAATTTAAGGCTATAGGGATCTACTGACTGTGGTTGGAGATTAACTGTTAAGGTTGATTTTATTGGTTCTCCACTTATACAGTTGGATAGATTCTGAATAGTTTGTCCCCAATCCTATGTTTTCCATAAGCCTGGCTATTTTTAGTGTGCAATTTTACAAAACACTTGGCTTTTCAGGAATACTCATATCACTTTACAACAGAATGATCACTCCCACAGGTTGGGTTCTTTGGAAAGTAGATTCTGAGACAGAGTTGAGTGTGCAGAATGTTTGCTATGAAGGACCCTTGAACAACATCTGTGGAAGGCAAAAGAAGGAAACAGGGGAAAGGGGAAAATTAGCCACCGTGCAGGCTGAACAGCCTCAGCGGATTTCACTGGATGGCTCTGGAGCTAAAATGGCCATTAGAGCGCTCAGTATTGGTCCAAAATAGCTGGGCCTTTATACTCTGCGGTAGATCAGTTAGTTAGTGAATGTGAGCCACCCACTCCTACCATCCAGGGCTATAACCTTGAGTGAGGCAGCATTGTACCTGAAGCAATCACAGAAGGGGCTGGCAGTTGGAGGTCTGCTGTAAACATTCTGTGACTGACAGCAAATCCTTCCTTGAACAGGGATCTGGACAACATATCTCCATGTCCACTGCATCCTGAACTATCAATAAACTAGAGATTCACAACTTCTACTCCCACAATTCATCATTACAGGTCTGAGCCACTATACCCAGCCCTGCCATATGCTTTTTAAAAACAATTATGTGTATTTTTATGATAGCATAATTTTTTTTCACTTGGCAAGCACTCATGAACATTTTCCTGTGTCAATATATATTTTATCTATAAGTAAGATTCTTTTTTATTTTTTAAATTGATGCATAATAGATGTACATAGTTTGGGGTACATGTAATAATTTCATATATTCATACAGTTTGTAAAGATCAAGTCAGTGTGCCTTATGCTTTAATTGGATCACTCTGGCTGCTCTATTGAGAACAGATTTTGGAGGGACAAGGGTTGAAGTAGGGAGATTAGTCAGGAAGTTGCTGTAATAATCCAGGTGAGAGACAGTGACAGCCTAGAGCAGGCTGGTAGGGTAAGAGGTGCTAGCTTGGTACAGAAAGGGGTCAAACTCTAGATATATTTCAGTTCAATTTTCTCATATATACTGATCTGAATAATAGATATTAAATGATGATCATAATAGCTGCATATATATCAAAATTATCTTAATGAATTGCTATCAGTTTTGATGTTACATTTCTTAAAATGCTCCTTAAGAGTGAAAGTTATTACAGAAATGTGAAGTTTATGGTTGGAAGAAATAAACATCTATGCTGGAGTAATATTCACGGGTGGAATAGAGGCCAGCCATGCCATCTAATTGAAAGACTTTTGCATGAAAACAGGTGAGGTCTCCGGGTCATTTTAAGAGCATTGGGAAAATCCTAAAGATTGGCATAATCTTTATACCAATGAGGTTATAGTTTGAGGGCCAGTTGAGAGGGCCTGTTGGTATTTGACAGATTATGCCCATACAAAGATAATTGTTTCTAGATGGTGATATTCTTAGACCTCATTGGAATGGCCAATTAAATGTGACTCAAGAACCAAGATATTAAAGTGTCTTGGATAAGTACATAGCCTTCCTCTAGGTCACACTGGGAAATATTCCCTAAGAAGCAACTTTAGCTTCATGTACCTGAGGCCTTAAAGATTCTAAAAGTTGGAGGTGACAGAATGCACTGATTATGAAGGCCAGGCACCACGCAAGACAATTATGTGTGTTAGCTCATGTCATGTGCACAATAACTCAACCAAATATCTGAAATCTCATTTCATGGGTATGGAAACTCTGGTTTATCAAGGTAAAATGACTTACCCAGGGTGATGAGTTAGTGAGTGACAGAGACAAGATTTAAATTAATCTGTATGCATGGAAATCTGTGACCTTTTTCCTGTATCTGACAAAGGAAATCTGCAGGACTCCATGGCCCCAAGGTACTTTAAAGTCAATCCTAGGAGATAGAGTGTGGATGGACTCTGGCCATTTCCATGGCAACCATGGGGATGGGACTCTCAAAGAGCTGTGAGGAGTTATGATTTCCACACCTGGTCATGCATTACAATCACCATGACTGTCAGAGATATACATTTCTTCTCATATTGAAAGATTTCCAGGTGACTTCAATGTAGACAGCCTGTCACTGGCTGATTTTTAAGATCAAGATGAAATGACTGTTCCTGAGGCTATTTTCAATATTCTCTCTGAAGAAATAATTCTTGGGACTATCTAAAGCTGTGAGAAAGCTTAAACATGTGTTCATTCCACATATTATCATTGGTCATTAGTTCTCTTTTCTTTTCCTGGTTTTTGAGTCCTAATCTTACCACCTTGACTTATGCCTTAGGTCTCTGCTGGCCAGCCCAGTGCTACACATTGATTGCCTTCTATCCATGTGTCCTGGCTGCCAGGTTTTTCTACTACCTTCATCCCATGAGATGACTTTTAAGCATTTTGGGGGGGAGGTGAAATTCTCTGTTGAAATAAATCATTTGGGTTGGGATTATGAGTATGAGTGTGTTCAAGTTGAAGGGTACAGACGTAGTTGCTGATCTCAAAAAGACTGTACCCAGTAGGGTTTGTGGATGGGTAGATCAGCCAAAGATGGGTCGTGTACATTCAGGAACTGGAGAAAGTTAACTCAGGAAAGGAAGTCAGCAGGGACTTAAGTCAGGTTATGCTGTACCTATGCTTTTTCGTGGAGAAAACAAATATCTAAAATACCACAATAGTGATTCCAATATCAATCAGCATGAATCATCATATATTCAAAAACACCTCCCTTTTGGTTTCAGTGCAAAATGCTAAAATGCATTTTTTTTTTTTGAGACGGAGTCTCACTCTGTCACCCAGGCTGGAGTGCAAGTGGTGCAATCTTGGCTCACTGCAACCTCTGCCCCACCAGGTTCAAGTGACTCTCCTGACTCAGACTCCTGTGTGACTGTTATACCAACAGATTTTGGAAAGAAAAATGAAGGAAACATTTGCTACACCTAAGCCATTTCCTATATACTCTTCTGCTTCAAACAAACACTTCTGGCCGGGTGCAGTGGCTCACACATGTAATCCCAGCACTTAGGGAGGCCAAAGCAAGTGGATCATCAGGTCAACAGATCGAGACCAGCTTGGCCAACACAGTGAAACCCCGTCTCCACTAAAAATACAAAAGTTAGCTGGGCATGGTGGCACGCGCTGGTAGTCCCAGCTATTGGGAGACTGAGGCAAGAGAATTGCTTGAACCCAGGAGGCAGAGGTTGCAGTGAGCTGAGATTGCACCATTGCACTCCAGCCTGGCGACAGAGTGAGAAAAAAAAAAAAAAAAACTTCTTTAGCTAAAATGTTCTCTGTTCATGCCACAAGAACCCAGGCTTCATTGACAGACTCCTGAGTAGCTGGGATTACAGGCACTTGCCACCGTGCCCAGCTAATTTTTATATTTTTAGTAGAGACACGGTTTGACCCTCTTGGACTGGCTGGTCTTGAACTCCTGATCTCATGATCTACCCGCCTTGGCTTCCCAAAGTGCTGAGATTACAGGCGTGAGCCACCCCGCCCAGATGCTAAAATGCATTTTTTAAGAGAAAAACCTAATCTGTCTTCCTTATATCTTGTTTATACCAAAGAAAGTTTTGTGCAAAACCCCAGTTTAATAGCAGTCAGGAGTAAGGCCCCACGTGTATCATAGAAAAGATACAATCATGGAATAAACCATAGGGAATACAGAAGATTGCAAATTTTAAGAAGTGGTATGTGTGTGACCAGGGAGAGTCACATGGGTCAGTGGCAATGGGGCAGGGAAGCTCAAATAATCACAGAATAACTGCCCTTTGCAAAAGAAAATCACAGTTGGTAAATTCCCAACCCCAGATGCTTTTCAAATTTATCGGGGCTCAGCATGACCAAAGCAGAAGTGGGAGTGGAGCTGGAGGAGCTAGCAACTGTTTTGACTGCTTAGTTATAAAACTTCTGTGATGTGACCACTGTTCTTTCAGAAGAGGCAGCATCTGAAAGAACTGGGATGTAGTAGTGGTCTCAGTTGAAAAGCAATGCAGGTTACTGACATGGAAAAGAGAAAAATGATGGAAGTATTCACGTTCCTCAAAACACTTGTGAACTCTGCGCATTAACTTTTTTCATGTTACCTAACCACTTACCATTAAAAAAAAACTCTGTTCCAAATCATCAAACTTAATATTTACTGTATCTAAACTATTTCTTTTGAAATTTTCTTCACTGTTTCTTTCTAGCACTCAACATTGATTCATTCATTCATCACATTTATTAAGCCCTAACCACAATTAACATTTCTGCTACCACTAGCTACCACCACTGTAGCCAGCTACAGTGCTATGTGTATGGTAGGTGCTCAGAAGGCACACACTGACTAATTGCCTTCCTTTATCTGATGTTCTTTAACATTGCTTCCTATTCTGCTTTAATTTGACTGTGGATTTAGGCCCCAACAAATTAAAAGAATCCAAATTCTTTCTGGATTTTCCTAGAAAGAATCACCTATGGAGGTCCGGAAGCTTTCCACCAAAGAATCTACCAGCAAAAAGCAAAGCCTCCTGTGAGTGATGACAGAATGGGAGATCATGGGATTCAGAAGGACTCTAAAGTCATTATTGAGTTTTGATTACTTTGTTTTATGTATAAAGACACATCTCAATTTTCGTAGGACATTATTTGGAAAGTGCACGATTTTATTTTTATATTGTTGAAATATAAATATATGTAATTGGAATCTATGTTGTTTAGGGCTGTTTGCTGTATTGGTGGGTGCATTCTGTAGGTCTGGGGACAGTATCACTGGTACTCTTTCCTCACTCACTACCAATTTCAGGAGTCTCATTAGTAATAGAACAGCTACCCAGGAATATTTTACTTACTCCTGTTTTTGCAATCTCGTTACCCTGTTGATATTCCTAAATGATGCATTTCTTCCCATTTACATCTTGAATAATTTTTTATAACAAAAGAAAATATTCTCTTTCACACAACTCCAACCCCACAAGAAAGGCAGAATTTACTGTGCATATCTACATTTCAGCTCTAAAGAAGTCATCCTGGTTTAAAAGAAATCAGCCTGTGTAAAGGAATTTGTTAAATTCTAATTTCTTTTCATTATAACTTCATAAAACATTGGACTGGGGCTGGAAAATTAGCAAAGATGGGGTGGAGAAGATTCAGGAGATGAGAATAACCAAGCTTTTAAGGGAGGACGCTGGTGAAGATTTTGAATGGCACAGTATGTTTATTAGCAAGGTGGCACTAGAAGCATTTAGCAGCATTTTACAGGAGAATTGTAGCATGCAGTAGTTTCGTTTCCTCTACATGGAAACTCAATTCTTTCTTATCTCCTGGTAATTCTCAGTTTCCCAGTTTGATTTAATGTGACCCTCGTGGCTTTTCACAATGTTGCAGTCTAAAGCACTGGTCTTTCTTGTTAGTTACTCAATAAAACTTCTTTATGTCCTGTCCTTGTTATTTTTTACCCAAAATATCTGCTCAGTAATCACCCTTTTTAGCTGGAAGCGGTGGCTCATGCCTGTAATCCCTGCAATTTGGGAGGCTGAGGTGGGTGGATTACCTGAGGTCAGAAGATGGAGACCAGCCTAACCAACATGGTAAAACCCTGTCTCAACTAAAAATACAAAAATTAGCTGAGCATGGTGGCAGGCATTTGTAATCCTAGTTAGTTGGGAGGCTGAGGCAGGAGAATCACTTGAACCCAGGAGGCAGGGGTTGGATAAACCAAGATGGAGCCACTGCACTCCAGCCTGGGCAACAGCGTGAGACTCCGCCTTAAAAAACAAAAACAAAAACAAAACCCCACCCCACTTCATTTCCTCTTTGGCCACTATTCACTTTCACCATTTGTTATCATGAGGCACTAAGTCTCCCTTATCCCTGTGCCTTCTTTTGCTCTATGTGAGACTTGCTGAGGCACTTTCTGCACTTGATGTTGTGAACATCCATAAATCTCCTTAAATTATGTCAAGAAGGAGGCCTCAATAGAGCATGGTAGGATGCGGATTGCTATTCTTCTGGTAGTAAAGCCTACAGAATTCAGCACTTAATCATTTTTCCCGACTTGCCTTGTTGTCCTCTCTGTTTTCGTTTTTCAACAATATTGAATGTTTAACTTCCATTTTCTGCCTCTGTGAGTCTCTTCAAGCTGTCTTTCCTGGTGCTTTTGTTAATAATATAAAATAAATTTGGTAAATAATAAAAATTATATGTTCTCACGATTAAAAAATGAACAATACAGAAAGATGTAATGAAAAGAAAAAAATCCCTCTTTAACCTCTTTCTGGCACCTGGTCCTACTTCCCATAGGTAATTAACTCCTACTAACCAATCCAGGTTTATATTTTATGAAGTTTGCAACATATATGCATATATTTGTTAATTTCCAAAAAAAAAAATCTAGATACACTTCTTCCTATAGACAAAATTGCATATTGTGCTTGTTTCTTGATTTACTCATTTCTGTATTTCTTATATGACATCTTCTTAACAGACACTCACTCATATCAGCTATTTATAGAGCACCAGTGTGTGCCAGCATCGGAAATATCAAAGTGCACAAAACAGAAATGGTTCTTTCCTTCATGGAGCTCATAGTTCTTCATCTTGTTACAAATCTAGCATGAATCCTGTACCTCTATTTTGCTTAGCCTTCTAACTTTGATTTGTTATTATAATAATTAGGCTTGGAATACTTCACAACTATTGTGTATTTTTCCGTCACAACAGATGTGATGTTGACCATTCTTCTGCAAACAATTTACAATCAAATTGGGATTTTCATATATGTACCTAAAGTCTTTTTAGTTGTGTGCTGTGATCATCTTTACTTTTGGTTTCAAGATTCATGAGATTATCGGCACAATGATGTACTTTTTATTTTGAGAAATAAAAAATATGTATGTTGGCATATAGTCAACAGCAATTTGGTATACTTAATTGAGCATTTCTATTTCTATCAACACTGATGTTTCAATAACAATGATAACGAACAATAAAAAATTATGTTTGAGGTAGCTGGGCACAGTGGCTCATGCCTGTAATCCCAGCAGTTTGGGAGGTTGAGGTGGACAGGTCACCTGAGGGCAGGAGTTCGAGATCAACCTGACCAACATGGAGAAACCACATCTTTACTAAAAATACAAAATTAGCTGGGCATGGTGGCACGTGCCTGTAATCGCAGCTTCTCAAGAGGCTGAGGCAGGAGAATCGCTTGACCCTGGGAGGCAGAGGTTGTGGTGAACCAAGATCGCACCACTGCACTCCAGCCTTGGTGATTGAGTGAGACCCCGTCTCAAAAAAAAAATTATATTTGAGGTATACACAGTTGAGATTTTGCAAATGTGAATAGACATTCTCCTTCGTGGTGCTAGCTCCCTCTTTATCTGTAAAGGAAGCACTTCATATTATTATTCTCTGTCAAATACTGGCCAAATCCTTTTGCACTTCTGCAAATATCAACCTTTTATGTCTTCATTACTTTTTCTTCCTTGCCTTTGGTTACACCGGGCTGTCTCTGCAGCACATTGATTAGCATCCTTTTCTTGATGTATGGAATGACCCAGCTGTCTCTTGATGAAACAATGTAACAGCTGTCAATAATTTTTATATAAAACCAAATTCTATCAATTTTAGCTCTGTATAAGCATTTGCTAAGAAATTGTGATTCATAGTTACTGGATGGATATGGATGTGGATGTGTGTGTATTTTCTTACTTAAAATACAAGTTTCTATAACAGGAAACAATCCATGTATTTAGTTTTATAAACTATTCCAGAAAATCATAATTCATCCCCTTTTTTCTGTCACTGACTTACTCTTGTAGGTCAAAGAGCTCGTCTCTAACTTCAGGTAATCTGAGCTATTACCCAGGTACAATTTCTCTTTTCTGAATTCACACCTCTTTTAACCCAGCCCTTTCTTTTTCAAGTTCCTTTCTAATCATAGTCGCCATTTTATTGATTCCTTATACTTTGCCCTTGGGGAATTTTCTTGGATAGTAAACAAAAAGTTTTGAGTCATATTCATGTTTTCTGGAATACGCTATCTGTGTTCTCAAACTAATAGAATCTAGTTTTTTCCTAAGAATACCAAAATCTTTGTACTTCTCCGGGGAAGCTCACTTTCCCATTCCCCTCACTCCTAGCAATAGAAGCAGTGTTTGTGGAAATTATCAAACATTCTTGACCTACCCTTTTGAAAGTAACTGTAGAAACCATGTCTTAAAACTTTGTGATGTCCTATCTATTTCCAGAATACTCATCCTTCTACATCAGCTTTTTCAGTCCCAAGCCGAAATGGATTATTTACTCTACTACAATCCCTGCCATCCTGCCATACCTCTAAAATTAAAAACAAAGTGAAACAGAACAAAATCTATAGCATTTCTCCAATTTTATGGCCACCATTTTCAGTAGAATATTCCAAATAAAGCCTTCATTGGCCTCGTCAGACCCTCCACTCTCTATTTCTCTGGTCCTGTTCTAGCTACACTTAGCCTCCTTATCTACTTTGGGTAGTCTGGCTCTGTTTCTTGCAAGCTTTCACATGTTTCATTATCTGATCTCAGTACACTAGTAAGTGAGCATACTGGATTGAGATTCAGGAGAGGCAGATCTAGACAGAGGTCCTTCAGTGAAGAAGATTGATACGACTGATGCGTCTTCAGATTGTTTTCTTGAGCAGTATGCTCTTGTCCAGTGGTTTGGCTTTTTTGCAGCAGTGGCTGCATTTGAGCCTCCCAGCCTCCTCACCGTCCCATCCTGCCATGATGAGCTGCCACATTTTGCTAGTACAACCTTCCACACTCAATATGGGAACATGGGTCTCTACTGCCCTCTCGTGCCCACTAGAAGAAGTGATGCATGGTGGGCAGGTTGATGCCTTTGGAAGGGGTTTTGGAATGATGACAACCATCATTGGCATGCCAATGCCTCTTATCCATTTTTTAAAACATTTTACTACTACCTTACATTTTTAACAATGTCAAATTTTCTGTTTTTCAAGGACCATTCCTAGATCTTCTGCCTCAATCTCAAGTCAATATGCTCACCTACCTGTTTGTTGATATCAAAGCTATATTAGAAGCACTCATTTCTCTTGGGCTGTCTGTGTCTTCTCTCTTCACTCCTGCCTCTGAAGAAGAAAGATACCTCCTCTGAGCTAAACAGGAACCCAGAGTACAGAATAGAAAGAGCTGATGGAGAAACGATCAGAACAAGCAGAAATGTAGATAGAAAAGGTAGAAACAGCAGAAATGGAGGCAAGGGTGAACTCTTCTCCAGAAATGTTTAGTCCAAAGGAAGAAAAAGTCTGATAGTAAAAGAAGATAGCATAATTGAAGGAAAGTTTTCTGCAATAGAGAAAACTTGAGTTTATTTGTAAGCTGATGGAAAACCTCCAGTGGAGAGGAACTGATTAATAGAGTGTGTCTCAGAGCAAACAGCAGAACGTACTTCATCCTATATTCTTCCGATTTATTTCCTAGTCTAATCTTTACCCTTCTTTATATATCCCAACACGTCAAGCATCCGACATTGGAAATAAATATGGTCAATAAATATTTACCACTCAATTGAATCATATTGAAAACATTGGATTGGTCCAGTTATGAAGCCCAAGTCATAACTATGGTTCTCTTGAATGGTTTCTGCTTTTGTCTAAATGACATGCCCCACTACCAACATCTCCTACTTTGAAAGAAAAGCGATCCAGAAGAGAGTAGCTCCATTACCATCATTGTTTATATCGATCTTATGGAACACCAGGTTGGTGAATTCCTCAGGACTCAGAGTTTGCTGGCCATTGAGGGTTTGTACCGCCTACAAAAAACATTAAATGAAAGAGGTCAACTTTTCTGGAAGCAAATACATTTTGCAACATTTCTGCTCCAATGCGACAGAATTTGGGGATGTGTTCATGTCAGTTGCTGTCCAACCAGTACCAGTTGTTGAAAGTAAATAAAAAGAAAAGATTGTATGTCAGTTCTGGGTAATGAGACTTGGAAATTAAATGAACTGAATAAAGACTGAAGGCTTATTTTATTCAACATACTAGGTCACAACAGATGCAATGAACCCATTGGAGACAATATTGTAGTGGTCATCGTCATAAGAATTCCAGACCCAGAAAGCAGACATTGCTCTCAATTCCAGACAGATTCATTTGGGTCTTATGGGTGAAAGTAAAAGCATGGCCAGAACGCTATAAGAGTCACAGGCTTCCTCTCTGGCTTCCACTACTGGCACCCCAGGTTCTTTGTGCCCTTTTGTATAATGATTGACTGGGGAGACAGATATATATGCCTTAGAAGGGTGCTGACTTTCTGACACATTCTGCCAGTGCCTTTTCATTATTAAAACTGTCAGGAGATCCAGGGGGCAAATGACGTTTCCAGCCTTCCTAGAGGGAAGATGTAGCCAACCTCCCCTAACCCCAAGGTGATTAAATTAAATGACCCAGACTTGACATAGAACTTCATAATAAAATGAAAGAGGATTAGCCATTTGGGAATTTGAACACAACTATCTTGGTTGAACAAGAAGAAATCTTTATAAAAATTTCTAGCAAAATATTTCAATTAGAGGACACAATCATAAATATGACTGTCTTTCTTGCTGCTTCCCCAGCATTATCAACCTGGAGTCCAGGATTAATCATAATAGTTGATGGTAAAACACCAGTCTTGGTCTTAGCAAGTTTAGGTCTCATGGCTCTCATAGTTGAATATAAGACAATATTTAAAGTAACTATTACATACATGTAGCATCACATTTGAAGAAAATTTCAAGGATTTCTCAGTGTTTGGTCAGAGGCTTCAAAAGCCTAGAAAATCTGGCCAGGCATCCGGTATACCCACATTCTCAAGTGATATTAGATCACATAAACAAGTCCTAACAAAAAATTGTGAGATCGTGATTTGTTCGCCAATCTTCAAGTCATATAAGTGGAAGTGAAATACTGATTGGAAAGTGGAAGAGCACTGAGGGATAATTTTTTTTTTTTTTTTTTGAGATGGAGTCTTGCTCTGTTGACCAGGCTGGAGTGCAATGGCATAATCTCAGCTCACTGCAACCTCTACCTTCCAGTTTCATGTGATTCTCCTGACTCAGCCTCCTGAGTAGCTGGGATTACAGGCACCTGCCACCATGCTCTGCTAATTTTTGTACTTTTAGTAGAGACAGGGTTTCAACATGTTGGCCAGGCTAGTCTCAAACTCCTGACCTCATGATCTGCCCTCCTTGGCCTCCCAAAATGCTGGAATTACAGGCAAGCATGAGCCACCACCGCCCGGCCTCTTTCTTTCTTTAATAGAAGCAACAGGGAAGGGGGATAGGCAAGAAGATTTGTTTTGTTGTTGTTGTCTATTTGTTTGTTTTCCTTCTTTCCTTCCTCATTTACTACATTCACTCTTTCGTCCATATTTTCCTAATCGCAGTCTCTGAGCACTCCCTGTGTGGACGTAGGAGATAAAGGAAGCAGGAGAGTTCTTACTTGGCAAGCACTGTCCTGGTTAGCTAATTTCAGTGCTCCCTGGACTGGCAGGTGTAGACTCTCTCTCCTGCAATTCTCTAGGCAGGAATCATGCATCTTGATTGCAGCTGGTCCCTTACTTGCTTAGAATTCTTAAAATCCGTACAATTGCCATTTTTAGACTAGGCAATTCTTTCTTGTTCAGGGCATTCCCATGCATTGTCGGATGCTCGGCAGTAACCGTGGTCTCTAAGCAATAGATGGCAACAGCACTAGGCATTCTCTACTCTCCAACTCGCCACAATGTCTCTAGACACTGTGAAATATCCCCTGAATAGAGATTCTCCTGGTTGAGAACAAGGACTCTAGGTCTGCCTGCAGCTTTCAAGTTATCTTCACCTCTTCCAGTGGCCCCGCAGGTTAAGATCTTACGCAGATCTGTGCCAGCTTCCTCTCACAGTGTTCCATACCTGATCTATGGAAAATACTCAGAGGAGGTGGGGAGGTTAAAAACAAAAAAGGAAAACACCCTAGCATCCTTTGTCCCAACAAATTCTAGGAAGGCAGATACTTCCAAACTGTGCACTCCTTTGCTGTCACCATTCGCTTCTTTAGACTTCTCACTCATGACTCAAACACTCAAATGTTGTGTTCCTCAAATTGCAGGATACAGCCACATCTCAATGGTTTCCTAACATCCTCGTGTTATTGACTTGGGGGTCCTACTAAATAAATTTTCCTCAAAAATGCTTAAAAACTGGACCAGGTGCAGTGGTGCGTGCCTGTAATCCCAGCTACTCGGGAGGCTGAGGCAGGTGAATCGCTTGAACCCTGGAGGCGGAGGTGGCGGTGAGCCAATATCATCCCACTGCACTCCAGCCTGGTGACAGAGCAAGACTCTGTCTCAAAAAAAAAATCCTTAAAAAGAAAACCCTTCTGTTGACTATTTTATACCTTTGGAGTGAGATTGAGCTGCAACTATCTCCTTTGTAAATCCTCCCTAGACTCTGGTACTTCCTTCCAGTCTCTAAATGCCTGGGCTGAATTCCATTTTAGCATCTTCACTGTATGTAGAGAGAACTTAGATTACACAGTTTGTATTATTCTTTACTTTGCCAATTTTTTCACTTGCCCATTGTATACAAAGTATGTTCAGAGGCTACCAATTTCTTCCTAAGTATGTATTCCATTGCATTTGTTTATTTAAACATTTTCATTGTTTAGTTTTTTTAAAAAATTTGCTATGTTAAGAGATTCTGTGATATAAATCATAGGACTTTATCCATAATGATTGTTTCTCCTGATTCAGAATAAGTAATGTTAATTCTAAAATGAAGATCAGCTTTTAGCCTCTTGATGCAGACTACCATATTTCCCAGAATGTTTTATCCACTTACACTCTCAACAGTGTGTGAGTTGCCTTCCTTACCTTGCTCTTACCAGAATTTGCTATTATTTTTAGTACTGATTAATCAGAGACAAATGATATCTAATTATTAAATTTCTATTCTATGCTTTTGTTATTTTAATTTTCCTAAGTTCTTCTTTTTCTTCCCTTTCTAAGCACTTTGAGGGAAAATTCAATTTGCAACTTAAAACTTCTCTTTCCTTGGCTCACTAAATGAAGTTATACATTTTAACTAATAAAAATCTACAGCACATTTTCCCATAAGTTATAGACAAAATCACTTTTATCCTTTTGTTGTTCTTAATACTTTTGAGAATCTGATGACTCTCTCCTTCACTCAAAAAAAAAAAAAAAAAAAAGCATAACATACGGGCAAAATGTGTCCTCAAGTTCAAGGGCTAAAATGACGCCTGAAGGCCATTGATTCTTAGATCCCAGAATAAGAACACTTGTTTTGAGAAACGCTTTGGTGGCATCCTAAGATCTGCATGCTGTATTTATATTTTCATTGTTTTTAGAAAAAGCTGAGTATTTAAGAGAACATTTTAAAATTTACATGGAGTTGGGTATTCTCTATAGAATATTTGATTTCTAATTTTGTGTTGCAATATATCATGTATAGGCAGAATTTCTAAGTTGTTCACTTGCCAAGTGACTCCTAGTACATTTTTTTGTGTGAATGATCTATGTGAAATTAAAATGTTACCAATATTGGTGTTATTGTACCCTTGAATTCTTTCCATATGTTGGTTAACTCTTCATTCACTTATTTAGCTTTACATTTTTAACTGCTTTGAACATTTGTTGAGATAGTTAATTATAATTGTAGTTCCACTCACTTATTTTTCTAGTATTTTTGCTAATATTTCTATTGTGTATTTTATTTGTAACTCAGCTCCTTCATCTATGAAACAAAGAATTTGGACCAGATCATTTCTAAGACATCCAATTTTAATGCTCTTTGAGTCTGTGTTACAAATTCAGTGTCTTCAATTCATAATATTAATTACACCTCTTATCTTCATTTAGGTATAGTGTCCTGCTTAACAATATTTTTACTCTGGGATCTTTGTTGTTTTATACCATGATAATAACTATCTCCTAATCCTTTGAGGGGTGGCATGGTGGCTTATAAAGTCACTTATTGAACTTTAGATATGGAAAAGATCTGAGATTCCTGAACCAACTATTAGAAATACTTCAGTATATCTCCCAGAAAGATTAGGCCTCACGTACCTTCATTCTTAGTCCATGTCTCTTGTTAAATATGTATAAATCATCTCATAGTTTAGCTGTTTCTCACAAGGCATTCTGCACTGAAGCACAGAAAAAGATAACTTGTTTTACAATGTCATACTTATTTCACTTTTTCATTTCAATGCTCTGTTAAATTTGTGAATGTCAGAGTGGACTGCACCAAGAAGAAAAAGCTTATTTGCTGTTGCCCATTCAATAACCAATAGGATATGACTTCAGCAATTCAAAATGTACATCCAAAAAACAGCAAACCCCATAGACAGTTGTTACCTACTCCATAGGAAGGGAAACTGAGCTAACTATAAAGTGGCCTGAAAGGGATACTTTACTACTTCACTTACCACAAACACGTCCAGTAGTTCATTTTTGTCAATAGAGCCACTTCCATCAACGTCATACAGCTTAAAATACCATTTTAATTTTTGCTCCATTTTTTCTTGCACGATTAGATTTACAGCAGCAATAGACTCTAAAAAGTCAATAAATCCATCCTATGGAAAGTAAGGGGAAAAGAGAAATAAATATTTAAGAAGAATAATTGGTTTTTTATTTGAGAAGTCAGCATTCGTGAGCAGGACCTTTAGCAAATCTTACTTAACCAGTAAGATTTCAGCATAAAACTCTCCTAGTGTTTCATTAAAAAAAAAAAAAAAAAATCCATGGGTGGCTGGGTGCAGTGGCTAATGCCTATAATCCAGCTCTTTGGGAGGCTGAGGCAGGTGGATCATGAGGTCAGGAGTTCGAGACCAGCCTGACCAACATGGTGAAACCCCGTCTCTACTAAAAATACAAAAATTAGCTGGGTGTGGTGGCAAACACCTGTAATCCCAGCTACTCAGGAGGCTGAGGCAGAAGAATCACTTGAACCCGAGAGGGAGAGGTTGCAGTGAGCCGAGATCATGCCACTGTACTCCAGCCTGGGCAACAGAGCGAGACTCCATCTCAAAAAACAAACAAACAAACAAACAAACATGGGTAATGCTTATAGACACGAGTGACTTTAATTTTACAATTAAGTGCCTTAGGTAAACAGGCGTTATTTTTAGTGTAGTTTTAGGCTCACAGCAAAAAATGAATAGAAGGTACAGAGGTTTCCTATATACTCCCTACCTCCACACATGCATAGCCTCCTCCATCGTCTCCTACCAGAATATTAAATTTGTTACAATTGCTAAACCTACACTGACACATCATCATTCAAAGTCCGTAGAGTACACTGGTGTTTACTCTTTGTATTTTACATTCTGCAAGACTAGATATATAATGCCATGTACCCACCACTGGGTATTGCATAGAGTAGTTTTGCTATCCTAAAATTCCTCTATGCTGTGCCTATTTAGTTTTCCCTAACTCCTGGCAACCATTAATCTTTGTACAGTCTCCATAGTTTTAACCTTTTCTTAGAATATCATATGTTTCAAATTATATCATATGTAGCTTTTTCAGATTGGCTTCTTTCACTTAGTAATATGCCTTTAAATTTCCTCCATGTCTTTCCAGGGTTAGACAGCTCATTTCTTTTCAGTACTAAATAATATTCCATCGTCTGGATGTACCTCAATTTATTTATCCATTCACTTCCTGCAGGACATTTGGTTGCTTTATGGTTTTGGCAATTATAAATAAAGTTACTGTAAATATCTATATGCAGATTTTTTTGTGGACATAAGTTTTTAATCCCTTTGACAAATACCAAGGGATTTAGATGATAAGTAAGAGTATATTTCGTTTTTAAGAAACTGTATCGTGGCACTGTTTACAATAGCAAGACCTGGAACCAACCCAAATGCCCATCAATGATAGACTGGACAAAGAAAATGTGGCACATATACACAATGAAATACTATACAGCCATCAAAAACAATGAGTTCGAGTCCTTTGTAGGGACATGGATGAATCTGGAAACCATCATTCTCAGCAAACTGACACAAAAACAGAAAATCAAATACTGCATGTTTTCACTCACAGGCGGGTGTTGAACAATGAAAACACGTGGACACAGAGAGGGGAGCATCACACACTGGGGTCCGTTGTGGGGGGCTACGGGAGGGATAGTGGGAGGGAGGGTAGACAGGGATAACATGGGGAGAAATGTCAGATATAGGTGATGGGGGGATGGTTGCAGCAAACCACCTTGCTATGAATGTACCTATGCAACAATCTTGCATGATCTGCACATGTACCCCAGAACCTAAAGTACATTAAAAAAAGAAAGAAAGAAACTACCAAACTATCTTTCAAAGTAGTTGAACCATTTTACATTTCTACTACCACTGAATGAGAGTTCTGTTGCACCACATCCTCACTGGCATTTGGTCATTTTAGTGTTCTGGATTTTGGCCATTCTAATAGGTGTGTTGTAATATCTCCTTGTTTTAACTTACAATTCCCTAATAACATATGATGCTAAACATCCTTTTATCTGCTTGTTTGCCATCCATATTTCTTCTTTGGTGAAATCTTTGGCCTATTTCTTAATCATATTTGTTTCCTTTTTTCAACTTTTTTTATTTCAATAGGTTTTTGGGGAACAGGTGGCATTTGTTTACATTGTTGATCTAACGATCATTTTGAACCAGGTTTCTTAATTTCCATGTATTTGCATGGTTTTGAGGATTCCTTTTGGAGTTGATTTCCAATTTTATTCCATTGTGGTCTGAGAGACTACTTGATATAATTTCAATTTTCTTAAATTTACTGAGACTTGTTTTGTGGCCTATCATATGCTCTATCTTGGAGAATGTTTCATGTGCTGATGAATAGGATGTATATTCTGTAGTTGTTGGGTAGAATGCTCTGTAAATATCTGTTAAGTCTATTTGTTCCAGCGTATAGTTTAAGTCCATTGTTTCTTTGTTGACTTTCTGTCTTGATGACCTGTGTAGTGCTATCAGTGGAGTATTAAAGTCCTCCACTATTATTGTCTTGCCATCTATGTCACTTCTTATGTCTAGTAATAATTGTTTTATAAATTTGGGAGCTCCAGTGTTAGGTGAATATATATTTAGAATTGTGATATTTGCCCATGGGACTAGTCCATTTATTACTATATAACGTCCCCCTTTGTCTTTTTTAACTGCTGTTACTTTAAAGTTTGTTTTGTCTGATATAAGAATAGCTAGTCCTGTTCATTTTTGGTGTCCATTTGCATGGAATGTCTTTTTCCACCCCTTTACCTTAAGTTTATGTGAGTCCTTATTTGTTAGATGAGTGTATTAAAGGTAGCAGATGGTTGGTGAATTCTTATTTATTCTTCCATTCTTTATCTTTTAAGTGGAGACTTTAGGCCATTTATATTCAATGTTAGTATTCAGATGTGAGTCATTATTCTATTGATCATGCTATTTGTTGCCTGAATGTCTTTTTTTTTTCTTTCATTGTGTTATTGTTATATGGGTCTTGTGAAATTTATGCTTTAAGGAGGTTCTACATTGGTTTATTTTGAAGATTTGTTTCAAGATTTAGAGCTCCTTTTAGCAGTTCCTGTAGTGCTGGCTTGCTTGGTACTGGTAAATTCTCTCAGCATTTGTTTGTCTGTAAATGACTGTATCTTTCCTTCATTTATGAAGCTTGTTTTCACTGGATACAAAATTCTAGGCTGATCATTGTTTTGCTTAAGGAGGCTAAATATAGGAACCCAATCCCTTCTAGCTTGTAGGGTTTCTGCTGAGAAATTTGTGTTTATCTGATAGGTTTTCCTTTATAGGTTACCTGATGCTTTTGCCTCATACCTCTTAAGATTCTTTCCTTTGTCTTGACTTTAAATAATCTGATGACTATGTGCCTAGGCAATGGTCTTTTTGTGATGAATTTCCCAGGTGTTCTTTGAGACTCTTGTATTCGGATACCTAGATCTCTAGCAAGCCTAAGGAAGTTTTACTTTATTCTTCCCTTAAATATGTTTTCCAAACTTTTAGATTTCTCTTCTTCCTCAGGGAGGCTTTGTTC
>NW_016107746.1:1085118-1096680 GCF_001604975.1 Cebus imitator
AGCTCACTGCAACCTCCACCTCCCAGGTTCAATCAATTCTGCCTCAGCCTCCCGAGGTAGCTGGGATTACAGGTGCACACCACCATGCTTAATATTTTGTATTTTTAGTAGAGACAAGGTTTCACCCTGCTGGCCAGGTTGATCTCGAACTGCTGACCTCGTGATCTGCCAGCCTCAGCTTCCCAAAGTGCTGTGATTATAGGTGTGAGCCACCACACCCAGCTGGCTTTGTTCATTTAAATAAAAATTTTTTTTGTCTTTGACAGATTGGGTTAATTCAAAAGCCTGTCTTTGAGCTCTTAACTTCTTTCTTCTGCTTATTTGATTCTATTGCTGAGAATTTTCAGTGTATTTTGCATTTCTCTAAGTGTGTCCTTGATTTCCAGAAATTGTGATTGTTTTTTATTTATGCTATTTCACTGAAGAACTTTCCTTTCATATCTGTATCATGTTTTTGATTTCTTTAAGTTGGACTTCACCTTCCTCTGGCGCCTCCTTCATTAGCTTAATAATTGACCTTCTGAATTCTTTTTTGCAATTCAGATATTTTGTCTTGTTTTGAATCCATTGCTGGTGAGCTGGTATGATCTTTTGGGAGTGTTAAGGAATCTCGTTTTGTCATTCTGTCAGAACTGTTTTTCCAGTTCCTTCTCATTTGGGTAGACTATATGAGAGAGAATAGCTAAGATTCAAGGGCTGCTTTTCAGATTCTTTTGTCCCACGGGATGCTCCCTCCATGAGGGGTTCTCCCCCTTCCCTTAGGAATGGAACTTCCTGAGAGCCAAACTGCAGTGATTGTTTTTGCTCTTCTGGGTCTAGCCACCTAGAAGAACTACTGGGCTCCAGGCTGGTACTGGGGAGTATCTGCAGAGTCTTCTGATGCAATCTGTCTTCAGGTCTTGCAGTCGTGTATACCAGCACAGTTTTTTGTCATCTCAGGGAGGCTGCAGTGGTGATCAAGTTTCTTCAAAGAGTCTGTAGATTCTCTCAGCTTATCTAGTATGTTCCTGTGGTAGTTCTTTGAGCAAAAGTCCACGTTATGAGTCTCCACACACTGCTCCATCCATCTGAGCAGGAGCTGCAAGCTAATTCTGCTCCTATCCACCATCTTAATCCAGATTGTCTTCTTACTGTTGTTTTAGGCTTTCTTTTTGTATTTTGGGTAACAGTCCTTCATCAGCTGTGTTTTTGGCAAATATTTTCTGCCTGTTGGTGGCTTGTCTTTTTATTCTCTGACAATGTCTTTTGCAGAGCAGAAGTTTTAATTTTGATAAACTCCAGCTTATTATTTTTCATAAATTATGCCTTTAGTGTTGGATCTAAAACATCATTACCAAACCCAAGTTCGTCTGGATTTTCTCCTAAGTTATCTTTTAGGAGTTTTACAGTTTTGCATTTTATATTTAGTTCTCTGATTCATTTTGAGGAAATTTTTGTGAAATGTGTAAGGTCTTTGTCTAGATGTTTTTCTTTCCATGTTGATGTTTCATTATTTCAGCACCATTTGTGGAAAGGACTGTCTTTTCCCCTATGTATTGCCTTTGTTTCTTTGTCAATGATTGGGTGACTAGATATATGTGGATCTATTTCTTGCTCTCTATTCCTTCAGCTTGATTGATGTATCTATTGTTTCAGAAATACCACACTGTCTCAATTACTACACTTTTATAGTAAGTCTTGAAATCAGGTAGTTTCAGTCCCCCAAATTTGTTCTTTACCTTCAATATTATATTGACAATTCTGGGTCTTTTGCCTCTCCCTATAAACATTAGAATCAATTTGTCAATATTTACAAAATAGCTTGCTAGAATTTTGATTTGGATTTCATTAAATCTACAGATCAATTTGGGAAGAAGTGACATCTTGACAATACTGAATCTCCCTTTTCCTGAATATAGAATATCTCTCCTTTTATTTCGTTCTTTGAGTTCTTTTATCAGAGTTTTATAGTTTTCCTCATATAGATCTTGTACATATTTTGTTAGATTTATCCTTAATAATTTCATTTGGGGATGCCAAGGTAAATGGTGATATGTTAATTTCAAATTCCACTTATTCATTGCTGGTATACAGGAAAGTGATTACTGATTACTTTTATATAAAAAACTTCATGTCTGGAACCTTGCTATAATCTCTTATTAGTTCTAGGAGGTCACTTTTTTTTTTTTTTTGGTCAATCCTTTTTTTGAGTTTTTCAAAGTTGAGTATCATGTTATTTGCAAAAACAGTTTTACTTTCTCCTTCCCAAAAAGTATAAATTTTATATCCTTTTCTTGTCTTAATGCAGTAGCTAGGACTTCCAGTAAAATGTTGAAAATCAGTGATGAGAGGGGATATTCTTGCCTTGTTTCTGATCTTAGCAGAAAGGCTCTTAGTTTCTTACATTTAAGTATGATGCTTACTGTCAGGTTTTTGTAGACATTTTTTATCAAGCTGAGATTAACTACCTTTTTAGAGAAAATGTTACTTCTTATGGCAAAGAAACAAACATAAAATGCCATGATAGAAGACTGAATCCTCACAACTGAGCTTCTACAATGCCTTTCTTCTTCTGAATTTCTTTAGGTTTTGTCCTTTTCTGAAGACCAAGTACCAATTTTTAATAGAAGGAAAACATACCAAGCAGACAAATTCTATATTCCTTTTAATAGGAACTGATTGATATTTTTTCACTGCTAAATTCCAAGTTAGGATATAAGTGCATAGTTTTAGGTACAAATCAAAATTAATGAGCCTCTTTTTCTACAAAGATTTTGTCCTATTCATCAATCTTGGAGATTATTTAAGGACTGCAAGTTTAGGTAGTGTCCTTTATCCTGTTTTTAATTGGTAAAACATTTTCAGTCGAAACAGAAACAGTCTGTCACTCTTTAGAACTATATGCTTCAAACCTGACAAACATAAATGTTCAACTTTTTTAGGAAAGGTGGCCAGCTCTAGGGAGGCTCCTTTGCTATTTTCCCATGTGAGTTCTGATGTTAATGGTAGCATATCCAGCACAAGAAAACATGCTGGAGGCTATATTCTTCTTGGAGTATTTGTGACGCTAGGGCCTGTTTACAAAACCAGGATGTGACATAAAGTAAACCTCTTACCCCCAGAAATAAACTTTAGACTTACAGTCTGCAAAGTGTTATGTGTTTCACTGAGTCTTAAACTTTTGTGAATAGTTTCATGAAGTCTAGAAAAAAAACGCAACTGAGACCAATAGTTCACAATAGGGAAGCAAACTCTATCTGGCTTTTTAAAAGTTTTTTAAAAATAAGATTACCACACTATTTCAGATATTGGAAGTTAACATGTGGGGATGGTAATCACTATGGCATTGTTTTCTAAATGTATTATACTTTTATTTTCTACACTGTGGATGTTTTACTTTTACAGTCAGAGGTGATAAGAAAACATTTCAAAGTTGTTTTACTACATTTAGTATTATATTTTTGTGTTTTACAACTTAGGCCTCTTTACCACATCAGTAACTTTGATACTTCTTATAAGAGATAAGATTTCTTGGCCGGGCGCGGTGGCTCAAGCCTGTAATCCCAGCACTTTGGGAGGCCGAGGCAGGTGGATCACGAGGTCAAGAGATCGAGACCATCCTGGTCAACATGGTGAAACCCCATCTCTACTAAAAATACAAAAAATTAGCTGGGCATGGTGGTGCGTGCCTGTAATCCCAGCTACTCAGGAGGCTGAGGCAGGAGAATTGCCTGAACCCAGGAGGCGGAGGTTGCGGTGAGCTGAGATTGTGCCATTGCACTCCAGCCTGGGCAACATGAGTGAAACTCCGTCTCAAAAAAAAAAAAAAAAAGAGATAAGATTTCTTCTAACAGATAGATAGAAGTCTAGTTGAATCAGTCTCCTAAAAAAAATTGTTCAAATACACAACACCTAACTGATTTTATCTTTTCACTGCTTGCCTTTCCTACTGCTTATTGCCGCTTCACTTTATTAATCCCTAGCAGAGCTATGACTGACACAAGCGAAATGTGTTATTATAGGGTTGAAATTTATTTAAGATGACAACAAGGTATCATATCTCCAGATTTGGCAGGACATGACCATTATTTTTCAGAAATAGGACTGGAGGTATGAATAAAATGAGCTAAATGGACAGTATCCAACCAGAGGTACATTTACTCCCAGGCCCTCCTCCTGGGTCTTTAGGTTCGACCAATCAATCCAGCAGTCTCCTGAACAGTTATTGTGTGAATTTACCAAAAAGTCACAGGAACATTCTCCTTGAAAGCCTGGCTTGTTATTAAGATGATCCTCCAGAGTTTCCATAAAAACCTTTTATTTGATGATGGTTGTTTCACTTTACAAGTTCCACTTCAGTGACTGGGTTTTCAATGTCACCTGCATGATGAAAGGCAAAAGGCTAAATTGAGCAATGTTGCCTTTAGAATATTTGGTATTTTATTTTTAGGTACAGTGGACAGGCGGTCCTAAAATCTTTCAATTCAGGCTTTTAAGAGCTCTGGGCAAGCACTACCAAGAGATGAACATAAATATTTTCACAGTATGGTTTTTAAATGAAAAACCTGGTTAATCAAACCTTTCTACTTAGACAAGTACACCCTCTTTCAAAAACTTCTATAAGCAAAACATTTGTGTTTTCATTTCAGTATTCTGTCAGGTACTCAGGCAAATTAATCTTTACAATTTACAGCCAATTCTTCTGCTCCATTATCTTTCTGTTAAGATTTTGTAGAAATTTGCATTGGTGAAATGACTTTAGCAAATATGATTTAATGGCTTGTGTTAGTGCTGGAGAGGGTTTGGGGTACACACTTATTCTATAAATCAGGAGGAAAATAATTGTTTTCAGTTAATCTATGGATTTCAAGGGCTAGAGAGGGGGATAATTATCACCATGAAGATGAGGAGATGTTCCTGCAAATGTGACAAAGAAGGATGCAGTAAAGAAAGTCCAAAGGTTTTCTTTGGGATGATCCATGGGAACACTCTTAAGCTCATGTTTCCGTAGTTGAACTTCAGGAGTCCCTGGCACATGGAACTGTTTGGAGATGACAAGTTCTTATTGGCCCAAGCCTGAGTGGAGTTCATAGATTCCTTGCATAATACTGTAATCTGATGGGGGATAATGAAACATGCAGATTACTAACCCCCCCCCCCCCCACGAAAAAAGAGGCTCTGTCCTGCTGGGCTCTATGCTTGGATGTGGCCAGGGCTCCCTGACCTGAGCCTGAGATGGGAATATCTAGATTGCCCTGGCCTGAAGCTCAGAACAGAGCACCCCTATCTCAGCAGCTGCACAGTCAGTTATGACACCTCTCTCTCAGTGCCCGCTGGGGAAAATTGTAGTGAGGGAAGGGCTCCAGCTAGTGATCAGCACAGACTGCACAGATCAAGGGACTTGTCCCACACTGTGAAAGCAACACTCACAATTACTGAATGTTGTTAAATGAGACATGTTTTCCATGCAATATCCCACTTCATCTCAACATAACTCCAGGATAAAAGTCCTATTGCTATTCTGATTCTATGGGTAAGTAAATGTGACTTAAAAATGTGAAACAACTATCCCAAGATCATACATCCAGTAAGCAGAAAAGTCCATTAATGACCCCAGGCTGTCCGATTCCTGGTGGCCTTCACCACCGAGCAACACCATCTTGTGTGCACAAAGACAAGTAAAGGTAAAAGGTTTTAATATTTCTCATTGTGCCCCAGCTGCAGAGAAAGAAAGGAAGCCTCAGAAGAAAACATCCCATTGGCCCCAAATAAAGAATAATGGTTGTTCTATGATGGGGCGCTATCATCTTGTACTCAGAGCACACAGCCCATCTTAATAGACAAGATGGCAAATGTCTGTGAGGAACCCCCTCCATCAGGTGAGTCTGTCACCTGACAGGTGTAGAAGATTTTTTCTAATGGCCCAGGGTTGCCCAACCCCAGATGAAACAATGTTTGACTAACAATCACTCTTCCCTTTCAGCAAATTTAGTCTTCCTCAGCAGGGTTATGTGAGCCTGGTTTCCTTTCCCTCATTCCCTGGGTGGTTATAGCTTCCATTTTCATGCTGTCATTATGCTTAGAGAATTTTTCTATCTACTTTTATTATTAGAGTATACTTAAGGAATAAAATGGGAGTTCTCATTACTTAAGTAATGTTGAGATTGGTGGGTTTATGGAAGAACACATGGATCTAAATGATATCCTGTGCTTATGTCAAAAGGGGCCAGGTGCGGTGGCTCACACCTGTAATCCCAGCATTTTGGGAGGCCGACACAGGAACATCACTTGAGGTCAGGAGTTCAAGACCAGCATGGCCCACATGGTGAAACCCTGTCTCTATTAAAAATACAAAAAAACTAGCTGGGCGTGGTGATGCATGCCTGTAGCACCAGCTACTCTGGAGGCTGAGGCACAAGAATTGCTTGAACCCAGGAGGTGGAGGTTGCAGTGAGCAGAGATCACTCCACTGTACTCCAGTCTGGGTGATACATCAAGACCCCATCTAAAAAAAAAAAAAAAAAAAAAAAAGTCAAGAGGACCGGCAAATCCTCTAGTTGTCTCATGCTAATGTAGTCTTTCTCAAGTTAACTAAATTCTTCCTTGAATATGGAGAGGGGCTTTTAATTCACGTAGAGGGAAAGATTATATACTATACTCCTTCTTAAGCATATTCTTTTCCCAAGAGATCTGCTCTCATTTAAACTGTAAATGCATAAAATCTTGTCTGCTGCTCCTTTTCTGGGAGCAATATAATTTTTCTTATCAATATAATTTTTGGCTCTAGAAAGGTCAGGAGCAGTAACTGGAGCAGTAACTCGGTTTGCTGGAGCAATAATTCAGAATTTCCCTGACAAGAAAGAGAAGGGCTGCCCCAGACATCTGGGAGCTGATATGGTGGCATGTAAACAATTTCACAGAACATTAACATCGAACAAGGCCACCCCGTGACCGTGATGAGTCAAGACAAAATACAAGGCCACTCTGTAATCATGTCTGAATGCAGACAAAAATATGAATATTGTCCAACTGGATTCAAAAATAATCAAGCAGCCCCCTAATCTGGCTAACATGTGTGACCGCTGCTTCCTTTCAAATTATATCTGTAGCCTTGGTCTAGTCTTCTCTTTTTCCAGATACAATTTAAGATATCCAATTATAGAATCATTTCTGCTTCCTGACAGCCTCCAATCCCATGCTCATGACCATACCTTATCACATGGGAGCCTGGGAAATATAGTCTAGTTAGGGGCCCAGGACACAGAAGAAACACACAGCCAGTCTACAATTTCATTTGGTAATTATGAGAAAACTGTAATGAAGTTAATAACCTTACATTGAAATACTCACTCAAAGGGAAATTGCTCTCAGTCTTTGCCCTTTTGTTTATCTTGGTGCACTACCCCCTACAAAACCAAGATCCAGAAGCTTATAGGATGATCTCGTAACACTTCATAAGAGGATTCAGAATAGCAGCTTTCCAAATTTTCGTTTTTCCCTGCTAATTATGTAGGCAATTACACCAGCCTTGGTATCATATAAATTTTTCGTTAAACATGTGAATAGTGTTTGAGTGGCTCTCTGATGGTTGTTGCTTTGTAGCAGATAATCTCAAAAATATTAGAAACAGAAGATTCTACTATTGTGTAAATTCTTAAATTTCACATAAATTCAGAAGAACTATGTGAATTTAGATCTAGATTTTAACCCCCTTGACCCCATCACATTCTCTGCATACGTTTTTCTGCTGATCAGCTCAAACATTGTCATTTGAACCACTGATGGTGAACAGTAAAGATCATCAAAACAGTCAGTACGCTTGAGTAGGCTCCACTATCGTCAGGGTTGCCAGTAATGCAAATGCTGCCGGAGGATATAACCAGCATGGGACCTTTCTTACAGACCAATATCTCAAAATTGAGAAAGGGTTGTTTTGCCTAACACAGCCCCACAGAAGAAGACCTAACCATCTGCAACCTCATTCTTCCACAAATTGACAATGACCTTCTACAGTATTCTTTTAGGCACAATCCACCAACCCTGGTCTAAGGAGCTTCCATTGCAGACGTCCCTGGAACCACCTGGCTGGAAACATGCGATAGTGACAAGTTTGACAACACGGTCTGACATGATTCACAAAAATGTACCTTCCTGTCGGTCGCTCATTTTTCCACAACTCCGAATGTCACATAAAGTCCAGTTATCCTCTATCACCTAAACTACACTGACCCCAGAAAGTTAATTTTCATATCAAAACTGTTTCTCACACACACCCTCTTAGCTGCCAAAACGCAGCATGTATTTGTAACCAAAGCAGAGACAGCCCTCTCTTTCTAAGTGTCATTTTCACCCTGCCAATTCATTGGCCATCAAAGGTGTAAAAAACTGCCTGGATATACCTCCTAGATATAAGCACCATGCTTATCTGAGAGGCCCTAGAACTCTGTGGACAAATCTTGAAGGAGCCTCCTGAACCAAGGCGCTACAGAGCACCTGCTGTCTTCACAGCACCATTAGGTAAAGGCTGTCTCTGCTTCACTGAACTTATTTCTGCACACTTTGAAATTCTAAAACTTTCCTTAAGGGCCAGTTCTTTGGCAGGCCTTCTCTTAAGGGAGCTGTCCCACTGCTGATTCTGACCCTGACATGCACCCTCAACATAACTGAGGAGAGTTTAATAAGGGGCTATTTAAGATGATATGGGCAACATTTAGGGAAATCAACAGGAGATGGTGCCTGTTGGTTGCAGGGTGGTAGGAGGAGGTGTCTTGGTTTACAACAGTGAAAACATGATAACCTTAGGCCTACGGGAGCAAGAGGTGAGAACCAGGCCCAGGGAGACTCTGAGCTATAGTTGTAGGGGAGGGGCTTCTCAAGAGGCCTTTGGTGGGAAAAAAAAAATCACTGACAACCTCAAACAGTGCACAATGGGAGCATAGGAATTGATACCACAACCTTCACCTCCTCCTGGACTCTAATATCTGGCTGGTGCTCCCCAGTGGGCCAACCCCAGAAGAAAGTGAAAAACAGAAGAGTTCTGGAATTAATAAAGTCTGTAGAGTCAACTTCCCAAGCACAAAGCATAGTGAAGCATGTAGGAAAGTGGATCCAGAGCAGCAAGATGAGAATATATGTACAGAGGCAAGTTTCCTAACTGTCCTGTTACAGAGCTTGCCTAGTAAGGGCAGCTGGCTCAATAAGAGCAGCAATGCTCTTAAGGAAATAAACAAGAAAGCGATCTTATTTCCAAAGATGTCATTTGTGTAGCGCTTTCTAATGGAGGGACAATTACCCAGGCGACACTTAAAGACTGTTCACCAGGGAACAGAGGCCTGAGCCTAGAGAGGAGATTGGCATGGGGACCAGTCAGGGAAAGAGCACTGAGATCCTTTTAGGAATCCAGATGAGAAAAAGAAGCTATTTTTCTTTTTATTTGATAATGTGGTTAATTCAGGTGGGAAGGATAAGAAGGTACTTTCAGATATGGCCATTTTTCTGTTGTTTGTTTTTGATAGCAAGTCAAATTTCACGATTACTGTGAAACTATGAAATTGTGATTGCTATGAAATTTGCTTTTCACTGAATTAACCATTCTCAAAGTGTGGTCCCCTAAACAGCAGCATCAGCATCGCTGGGAAAGTGTTAGAAATGCACATTCTCAGGCCCTACCCTAAACCTGGTGACTCAAAAACTCTAGGGTGGGGTACATCAATCTGTGTGTTAAAAGTCTTCCAGGTGATCATGTTGCCTGCTACAATTTGAAAAAACACTATACTAGATGTTAGAAAATAAGAAATTTTGTAGGCATTGTGATATATTTGTTCCAAGATATATATATTTCTTTTTTCCTGGTTTAGTTAGAACTGGTGACCTGCAGAAAATGTTTTCACTTAAAAGTATTCTGACCTGCTAGAGTTCTCCCATCTGATGGTGGCGTCAGTGGGACAGGAAGAACTTACAGAGAAGGGGCTCCTCTTCTAAGATCCCTGTCCAGCAAACATATAAACCTGTCTTGAGAAGAAATTACAAGTAAAGGATTGCCAAAAAACTCACCACAAGAGTACCCAAGTCTCTCTTTTTAATATAATGGGCTCCTGGTCATAAGATGCTAGTTGTGTCTGCATCTGTGAAGTTGACGGAAAGCAAGCCTTTCATTCCCTCCTGCCTTGGTAGCTAGTCCATGCGAGAGGTTTTTAATGGCCTGTGCCTATGTTTCTAGAAGCCACTGACCTGAGGTGGCCTAAGGGGCTCTGGACTATCCCAGACTGAATAATGCCCACATCAAAATACTCCTGATCCCACTGGAATAGGAACGCAGGAGCAGATTGAGCTTATCCTTCCATTCATGCACATTGATGAAGACAGCTTCAGTGGACAAGATCCAGGGAAATGCCTGACAACCTACGGCGACGAGTCCCAGTCTGCCACATGCATACAGGGATTAGGTCACTACACAAATGCACAAACTCATCTTTTGTTTTGTTTTGTTTTGTTTTGAGACACAGCCTCCCTCAGTCATCCAGACTGGAGTGCAGTGGCACCATCACAGCTCACTACAGCCTCCACCTCCCCAGGCTAAGGCGATCCTCCCACCTCAGCCCAAGTAGCTGGGGCTACAGGAGTGCATACCAGGCCCAGATAATTTTTGTATTGTTTTGAGAGATAGGGTTTCACTATGTTACTCATGCTGGTCTTGAACTCCTGAGCTCAAACAATTCACCTGCCATGGACTCTCAAACTGTTGGGATTGCAGGCATTAGCGCCATGCTGGGGCCTAATTTGACGATAACATGTACACTACTAATAACGGCACTTTCTATATGCTCAGTAGATAAAAGAACTTTAGGCTCTCAGCATTTATATTTTAGAGAGTGAGGATACCTCTAGGATGATATTGTATTCTGTAGTCTTCCCAGGGCCCAAGGATAGACGATATATGTTGATGAACAACCACCTATAAGAAAGAGCAGTAATTCTCTTCTGGAACTTGGCAGGGTAGCTTTGTAAGGTTGTGCACATTGTGCACTTGAAATTCTAGAAGTGAGAGTCAAAATCTCAGTGAGAGCCAAAATGTATTTTTAGTGAGCATTCTTAAGCACAATATTGATTTTGCTTACTCCTGACCCCACCTCACCCAGCATACCTCCCAAACACACCCCTCCCCCACCCGGCACTGCACACACACGTTTCATTGGGTAACCTTCCTGGGCCACAGCTGGAAGAAAGATTTCTAGAACTCCTCACCTCAGCAGTCAAGTACACAGTCCTGCCCCAAAGCAAGAACAGGCAGTGCCACGACTATCATCTTCCATAGACTCAAGGCTGGAGAAGGTGGCCTGGGATTGTGGGCAGGAATGCAGTCAAGGAAGGTCTAAGAGTAGGAATTTTTGAGGTGGAGACTCTGAGGGAAAAGCAAGGGCTGTATCGAGCTGCCAGCTGTGCTTGAAGAGGCAATCATAAGCCTCAGTATCCTCTGCCCAGCTTTGTGGTGTTATTCATCATCTTGTGAACGTTTTCTTTTCCTTTTTTTCTTTTCTTTCTTTCTTTCTTTTCTTTGTTTTTTTTTTTTTTTTTTTTTTTTTT
>NW_016107746.1:1096710-1104198 GCF_001604975.1 Cebus imitator
TTTTTTGTTTTGTTTTGTTTTGTTGTTGTTGTTGTTGAGACAGTCTGGCTCTGTTGCCCAGCCTGGAGTGTACTGGTGTGATCTCTGCTCACTGCAGCCTCCACCTCCTGGGTTCAAGCAATTCTTGTGCCTCAGCCTCCAGAGTAGCTAGGACTGCAGGCATGTGCCACGACACTGGCTAATTTGTTGTGTTTTTAGTACAGATGGGTTTTACTTTGTTGCCAAAGCTAGCCTCAAAGTCCTGAGCTCAGGCAATCTGCCTACCTCGGCCTCCTAAAGTGCTAGGATTACAGGTGCGAGCCACCGCGCCTGGCCATGAACTTTTTATTTCCCTTTATTTTCAACAAAGAATGTTTCATAGTCTTTTTTTTTTTGTAATTAGATTAAAATTATATAATATTATGGTTATATTGAGTTAGGATTTATATAAAAATTGTTTTGCTATACATTCCCACATACAGAGTAAAAGAAAATTTCATAAGGGTCCTCTCAGGGATCATTCCTTGGGCTTAATGGATAGAACACATGACAAGTAAAGAAATGTAAGGTAATTAGTTGAGAACACAGAGGCAAATATACATAAATACGATGTGAGAACCACTTTTTCAACTACTAAGGACAAATTTATTTTTCTTCATGTTCTTATAGGAAGACTAGGACTTCAGCTCCTCTTCAGAGGAGCATGAAATATTGGATGAAAAAAACCTTCTGGTCCCACTGCCTTCGTATTATTCTCTCTTCCTCACGGGCAGTTGAGAGATTTCTATAATCGTTGAGATTTTGATGATAGCCTGTCCTCCACTAGGCTTCAGGGTTACCTGACATCAGGAACAGACTTATAAAAGTGGAACTTGCCATTTCTTCAAATAGACACATCTTACTTTATGTAATGTTCATTCATCCCTCTCCTTCTGTCCCCATGCAGTAAGGCTGCCATTGTGAGGCGATTCCACCCATTTTCAACCCCTCTATTTAGGATTGGTTGAGTCAGTTCACACAGACAAAGGAGATAGGAAGCCCTATCACATTCTCCAACCTGGCTTGAGCATTCATGAAGCTCAGCATTTGACACCATATTTGGCTCTCATATTTTACTCAGAACCCTTCAGGGAAGGAGAGAAACCCAAAATGTGTTTATGTGCTGAGAACATGAAAAAGATGAGCAAGGAACCCACCTTTCTGTGAACCCTGTCTCCACATTTCTTCTGTCAGCATTAGTCATGCACTGCAAAGTCAGAAGGAAGCAGAAACAAGATGGATTTTGTAGTGTGGAGGGTGGTGCTGAGATTATTTTAATGTTAGCAGAATTAATCTCTTTTGAGTTGATTTTTAGACTTTATGTAACCTACCGGTTGGCACTATGATTAGCATGTCCCCAGGGTTTTTATGTCAACCTGTTCTCTTTCCAAATGACATGACCGTAGAACCCAGAGAGGCACCAGATAAAGGAGGCAGGATACTGGGACAGAGGATATTTGACTCTTTGAAGTGCTGGCTTCATTTTCAGTAGACTGAATACTCTGCCAAAATATAATTAATTGCTGCCTATTTTTACAGTGAAGAATCTGATGGAAAGCTCATTGAAGACAGCCTGATTCAGCTGAGATGTCACTTTACATGGAAGTTGTTAATTGAAGCCCCTGAAATTCCTAATTTAGAAAACAAAATCTTGGAAGAGATTCAGTTCCTGGACACCAAATACAATGTGGGAATACACAAGTAGCCTATGTGAAACACTGGAAAGGCCAGAATGAGGAAGCCCTGGAGAGCTTAAAAGATGCTGAAGACAACCCAGAAAGAACATGCCAACCAAGCAGATGTGAGAAGTCTGGTGACCTGAGGCAACTTTGCCTGGGTGTATTACCACATGGGCAGACTGGCAGAAGCCCAGACTTACCTGGACAAGGTAGAGAACACTTGCAAGAAGTTTGCAAATCCTTCCCACCATAGAATGGAGTGTCCAGAGATGGACTGTAAGGAAGGATGGGCCTTGCTGAAGTGCGAAGGAAAGAATTATGAACGGTCCAAGGCCTGCTTTGAAAAGGCTCTTGAAGTAGACCCTGAAAACTCTGAATTCTGTAGTGGGTATGCAATTGCTGTCCATCACCTGGATGGCTTTAACACAGCAACAGAGAGGAATGAGGCATTGTCTCTGCACACCCTAAAATGAGCTGTCAGGCTAAATCCAGATGATGTATATATTAAGGTTCTCCTTGCCCTGAAGCTTCGGGATAAAGGACAGGAAGCTGAAGGAGAAAAGTACATTGAAAAAGCTCTGACCAGTATGTCTTCACAGACCTATGTCTTTCGACACCCCCCTCCTACTTTCCGTGTCAATCCATGTGTCTGCAACAGGAGCATCTATTCTTCCACAACACACCCCTGCATTCACTGATCAAGGTTGATTAATGCTGTTTTAGGCACCTACATCTGCTGAGACAATAAGAATCATTTTCCTTAAAATTTTGCCTTTGGAATGGGCAGTTTTCATCCTCAGTCTCCCAAACAAAGGAGACCTAAACAGGGAAAGTTTCTATTCCATGTCACCAGGGTAACTGACCTGCAACAAAATCTAAGAGCAAAACAAATTAGCAAAGACAAGAGTTGGAAAGGAGGGAATTTCAGGAGTTCTACAGCTTTCTAGCTGGAGTTCTATTTCCCAAGGCCCTACATAGCCAAGACCTGGTGGTCACTGAGCCAAGTCTATAACCTGATAACAAATTCAAATTTTTGTTTACATGTATCCAGCCCCTGGCAATCACAAAGGATCTACATGATCCAAACACATTGCGGAACATGTATTCACACCTGAGATCACACCTAAAATCACACATCTAAGGTCACACCGAAGAGCTTTGCTAAGATCACAAACTCTTTGAGTGTATTTTATTAGTGATACTCAAAAACAGATAGATATTTTATGTTTAGTTTCAAATAGAAAAATGCAGATCCAACTTTGACAGCATTAGAAAGCCTGAAGCAGAGGAAGCAATGGAAATGGAAACCTGATCAAGAATTTTTATAATTTTTATTTATTTACTAGAAGCAGAGTCTTGTGATATTGCTCAGGCTAGAGTGCAGTGGCTATTTACAAGCACAATCATAGTACCCTGCAGTCTTAAAATTCTGGCCTCAAGAGATCGTCCCTCCTCAGCCACCTGAGCAGCTAGGACCGTAAGTGCATGCCGCCGTGTGCCACTTCCTACCAAGAATTTAAAAAAATACTGGGGAGGCATTTACTACTACAGGCCACGGAATTGGAAGGTTGAGTTACTCGGATCCTTGAAAGCTGGGATTGACCAATGATGGAGATTTGGGGGAGTGGGGAGGCATGGCAGGAGAGTGGAGTCATTTAGATGACACCTGAAAAGCACAGGAGTAACACCCTTTTCAACTTTGTTGATACTAAACAAAGAACATACTTATTCCATTTAACCTGAGGAAACTACTAGTGACTTTTCCCTGTAAACAAGGTGTGACTCAGGCTCACCTGGCCTCTGCATTCCTTACCTGTGACTGCCACAGAGCTTCTTGTAGGGGAGATTTGCCTCCACTTATGGAATTAATCTAAATGAGAAATCTGAGGACATAGCTCTACTAATTAGAAAACACAGAGACAATGTTCTTTTAACTGGACAAGTCTAAGCTTTTGGTTTGGCTCAGTTCTATAACTGTTAGTAAACTGATAGTTATTTGCTCCTTAGCGACTGGTTACAGTGGCCACTGGCTCCTTAGCCAACTGTAACTGTTAGTAAACTGATAGCTATTTGCTCCTTAGCCACTGGTTACAAAGAGAATAAGAGATTTATAGTCCTCTTGGCTAAATTCATCACAAATGAAATTAAATTACTCAGCTGGTTAGTAAGCTGTCAGGAAATTAGGTTTTATTGAACCAAATTTACTCATTAATTAATATTGAATCCTTCCCACCACTCCAGGTACTGGAACCAAAATCCTTTTCCTTAGCAACTGAATCTACAATAGAGTTTATGGGTCTGTGAGTGTATAAGTGTGTGTGTGTGTGTGTGTGTGTGTGTGTGTGTGAGAGAGAGAGAGAGAGAGAGAGTGTGTGTGTTTGGATGAGCACCAGGTAAGTCCTGAAACTATTTTAACAACATCAATTCACCATACCCTGGGAATGTAAGAGGGACTCAATAAACAATTATGGGTTGGTTGGTTGAGTATCATGTAAAGATGTAAAGTGTGCTTTTACCAGTGGCTTCTACATGCAATATGGGACAAGGAAGAAGCGAGAAAAATCGGAGGGTATATAAAACTTATATATACCTACTTATATTAAAATGAAAACAGTAGAAGGATAAATGAAATTTCGTAATGGTTACCAATGAGAAAGAGAAGAAAAAGGAAAGGAACAGCAATAGAAGCCAGACTTCTCTGTGTTTGTTTTTAGAACCATGCCAATATTTTTCCTAATTATGAAACCAAATTTATATTTAGAAAAGCAATCCACTTACATATGCTAAATGTTGTATCAATTAATTGTACTGAAGACTCCTTTATGCAATAACAAAATATAAAATAAATGAATGGGTAGATAGAGAAATGAGTGGATGAATAGATATGTTATAAAGTAAATACAGTAAAATGTTAACTGTAGAATCTAGTTATATGAGTGTTCATTGTAAAATACTCTCAACTTTTCTCTCTGCTTGACCAAGTACAATAATAAAATGTTTGGATAAAAAGGGCAAATAGCAGTATCTAAAAAGTACACCAAACTGAGACAAATGATCCAAAATATATAGGGAATGGTGGATAAAATCACATAGGAAGGAAGGATTCCATGTGATTTTTAAATGCATTGTAATTTGACTCTATATTTTTAACAGGATATAGGTTATGGACAAAAATAACCTGAAACAAAACAAAAATTTTTTTTTCTTTTTTTTTTTTTTGAGACAGCATCTTGCTCTGTCACCCAGGCTGGAGTGCAGTGGCATGATCTTAGTTCATTGCAACCTCTGCCTCCCATGTTCAAGTGATTCTCCTGCCTCAGCCCCCTGAGTTGCTGGGATTACAGGCAGGTGCCACCATGCCCAGCTAATTTTTGTATTTTTAGTAGAGATGGTTTTTCGCCATGTTGGCCAGGCTGTTCTCAAACCCCTGACCTCAGGTGATTCTCCCACCTTAGCCTTCCCACAAAGTGCCGAGATTACAGGTATGAGCCACTGTGCCTGGCTGGTAAAACATTTCTTAAACTCTGCTCAGCACCATTCTGGAGGTGTTTTGTTAATTTTGTTTTTCAGAGATGGTTATTCGTGTATTATGTAATAGATCACATGAATAATTAAGTTGGTATTACTTAGAAAAGGAATGTTTAGTTTGGGTGGAAAAATACACATATGTAAGGTTGATTATGTTAAGTAAAAAAATCCTGCGTACCTGACTTTGTACATAATATATTTTATCTTCAAAATATATACACATTATCAAAATCATTTTTCTGGTTTTAATATTGTACTATAGCTATATAAGATATCACTATTCGAGGAAGTTGGATGAAAAGTACACAGGATCTCTTCTGAAACTCCTTGTGTCTATAGTTGTTTTAAAATATGCCTGAAATGTTAAGAAAAAATTAACTGATAAAGTTCTAATAGTACTTGAGTAGGTTGCAGTAAACCAAATTGTGGGTCAAGGTGGGCTGAGTGGTATCCCGGGATGAGTGGTCTCTTGAAGATATTAGAGATGTAATTAAAGATATTAGAGATGTAAAGATCATTAGAAGATATGTAAATCATCGAACCATTTACAAAATAAAAAATTCTGGAGTCCAAGTCCTCTCTCCATGGATGTGATTGGAAGTAGTTTAGGAAAAATCTCAGAAGCCAAGAAAATAGTTTTCATACAGTGGTCAAAACACTGAGAATTACATTCCTCAGAAAATAGACTATCGTTAAAAATATCTTTGTGATTGAATAAATTCAAAAGAGTATATAACATGTAATTAGCAGAGATAATCCAATTGTTAAATGTTAAACTACAAATTATAAAGAGAAATATCTAAAAACCTAACTTTTATGATGAACTAAAAAAATCTAAGAAAAATCAAAGGTACAGGAAAGTGTAAATGGATTGATGGCTTCAGTTAAGCCTTTGGTTTTATGATCCTAGCATGAAAGCATCTTGTATGTCTTTCATGTCACTACAATGCCTTCATTTAACTCTGATTACCAAAAACCCAGTACAGTAGCAACTTCTGCAGTACATACTGATGGAAAGGACTGCTGAGGAGACAGAGAAGCCCAAGGAAGTAGTACCACCTAGGGGCTGAATTTGTTTCTAACAAGAAATCAGCTTTTCATTAGGTAACCAGGTCACGAGATCCTATTCTAGCTGGCCTTTAGCAAGCCGATAAGAGATTTTAGACTACAAGAGACGACACTGGACAAGATAGGGGAAACTTGTATGGAGCCCATTCCTTAATAAGTTGTGACTGGATATTGGAGGCCCTTCAGCAGAAATGGCTTAGCATCTGTACATACTATAACTAAAAAAAAAAAAAAAAAAAAAAAAACCAGAATAACATTTTTTTTCCATATCATCCTATGAATCAAGAGGAGACTGAGGTGTTCATTACCCATTGTGTAAGTGAGGAAACAAGGCACAGAGTAATGAAAATTCTGAATCTGGGCCTCAAAGAACAGGAAGCGGGTACAGCAACTGAGTCCCGTATCTCTTAGAGAATTTCAGACATACAGCAGGTATACGGGATAATCTAGGCCCTGGTTCCCAGCACAGGTCTACATCAAAATCACCTGAAGATTTCTTTTTAATACTGAGCCAGGGGCCTATACCTAAGGATATGTTCAACTGGTCTGAGTTGGGGCTTAGCATTATTTTTGAAATTTACCTGGGAGAGAGATCCAAGATGGCTGATCACTAGCAGCTCGGGATTGCAGCTCCCACTGAAAGAGCAGAGAACGAGAGGACGCCACACTTTCAGATCAATTTTTGTTGCTCACGCACCAGGAGATTCCCAGCGGATGACCCCACGTGTCGCCAGCGCGACTCTTGAGGCTGGTGAGGCAGTTTTGCCGCTGCCTTGGAGCCGTGGTTCTTGGTGCAGAGTCAGAAAAGCACCATCAATCTTAAAGCCGCTGTTTTGGCCGGCGCAGTGGGTTGCTCAGATTTTAGTGCCGGGAATCAACAAGTTGGACGTCCATTCAGAAACCCAACTATAAACACGGTAATTATAAAGACCACAGATGGATAAATCTATAACGAAGGGAAGAAAACAGCCTAAAAAGGCTGAGAATGCCCAAACTCAGAACGCCTCTCCCTTTACAGGGGACCACAGTTCCTCATCAGCAACAGAACAAGGCCTGATGGAGAAAGACTGTGTTCCATTAGCAGAAGCAGACTTTAAAAAGTGGATGATAAGAAACTTCTGGGAATTAAAAGAACTTGTTCTAACCCAATGCAAAGAAACTAGGAACTTTGAAAAAAGGTTTGACGAAATGTTAA
>NW_016107746.1:1104948-1169481 GCF_001604975.1 Cebus imitator
CAAAAAATAAAGAACATCAACATAATTAAGAACTTGTATCAATTAATGGGCAAAACAGCCAGCCAACATTAAATGACAGTATCAAACTCATATATATTGTTATTAATTCTAAATTTAAATCAACTAAATCCCCCAATCCAAAGACATAGACAGGCAAAAAAAGCCAAGACCCATTGGTAGGCTACATCCAGATCCATCTTACATGCGAGGATACACAAAGACTCAAAACAAAGGGATGGAGAAAAATTTACCAACCAAATGGAGAGCAAAAATAAATAAATAGAAAGCAGGAGTTGCAATTTTTGCTGATAAAATAGACTTCAAAGCAGCAAAGATCAAAAGAAGCAAAGAAGGATATTACATAAAGATACAAGGATCAATGTAACAAGAAGAGCTAAAGATCCTAAATATATATGCACCCAATACAGAAATACCCAGATATATAAGACTTATAAAGAGACTTGGACTCCCACACAATAATAGTGGGAGACTTACAGATCAATGAGACAGAAAGTTAACATCGATATTCAGGACTTGAACTCAGATCCGGAACAAGTAGACTTAATTAACAGTCATAGAACTCTCCACTTTAAATACACAAAATATACACTCTTATCAGTACTACATCATACGTATTTACAGGTTTAAATGAAATATTGGTTGGCTGCTTGTTAATTATTTTCTTCCCTCATTTTTTTTATATCTCTATTATTAAACATAATTACAGGCATACCCATTTTTAGACTGCATTTTAGCCCGGGCAATAAAGCAACACCCCTGTTCTCTCTTCCTCTTCCTTTTCCTCTTTTTTCCTTTCCTTTATTCTTTTTTTTTTCTTTTTTTTTAAATTCTTTTTCTTTCTTTCTCTCTTTCTTCCTCTAAAAAAAAATAAAAATAAAAATAAAAAATAAAGAAATTTACCTGGATAATTCTAATGTGCAGTGAGGGTTGAGATCTGCCAATCTATACCAAATAATTTGTTTATCAGGTGTGGAAATTGAGATTCATAGAGGTGAAGCAGTTTATTACAACTGGTCAGTCCTTTGCAGAGCCCATCTTAGCCTAGACGCCTGGGAATGAACTCACAACCTAGTACTGAAACTTCATTTTCTAAAAGTTTTATTCTCTCTGGTTCCCATTTTCTTTTTTATCTGTAAACACACACACACACACACACACACACACACACACACAAACCCACACACAGGATTGACCTTTTCTTTCCTTAATGTTGTTCTATTCTATGTCCCTCATGGGTTTGTTTATCCCAAAGAGACACTGGGCAAGATTCTGAATACTTAATCAGCCTGGGCCAGAGCCCCATAGAACCAAGACTGCTGCCAAATTCACAGCAATGGCAAGATGATAATTTTGTTTACTTTTCTGCATGCTATCTGGTGCACTGGCAAATTAAAACCCTTTTCTTTTTCCATAAGAATTCCAAAGACATCTTTTTCCCTAAAAGGAGATGTTTTTTCTAATTCATCTATTTCAGTATTTGCTTATGGCTGATCTTATATCTGAGTGTATGACAAAACCTGACTTATTAATTCAGAAATTCTTATTTGTGTACAACTTTCTAACTAGTTGTTGAATTCTCGGTGGAAGCTTGCAGAGTTGGTGAGAGCTGATATGGAAGATGAGCCTGGCAGGGAGTTGAGCAGAAACTGTTTCAGTCTGGCAGTGTGCCCAGTTAAGTGTTTCCTAGAGGAAAACATTCTTGCACCTGCTCCACTTCTGCTTCTTATTTTAAAAGACAAAGTAGGTAGCTTTCTTTTTTTAAGGAAGTATTATTTTTCTTTGTTACTGTGGCTGTTGTTATTATTTGAGACAGAGTCTCACTCTGTCGCCCAGGCTGGAGTGCAGTGGTGTGATCATGGCTCACTGCATCCTTTACCTCCTGGGCTCAAGTGAGCTTCCCACCTCAGCCTTTTGAGTAGCTGGGACCACAGACACACACCACCACACCCAGCTTTTGTTTTTCTCAGTTGTTTTTGTAGAGTTGGGGGTCTCATTATGTTGTCCAGGCTGGTCTACAACACCTGGGCTCAAGTGATTCTCCCACCTCAGCCTTCCAAAATGCTGAGATTACAGGCATGAGCCAGTGCACCTGGACAATATTTTTTTTTTGGAGATGGAGTCTGGCTCTGTTGCCAGGCTGGAGAGCAGTGGTGCGATCTCCGACCACTGCAACCTCCGCCTCCTGGGTTCAAGCAATTCCCCTGCCTCAGCCTCCTGAGTAACTGGGACTACAGGTGTGCACCACCACGCCCGGCTAATTTTTTGTATTTTAGTAGAGACAGGCTTTCACCATGTTGGCCAGAATGGTCTCAATCTCCTGACCTCATGATCCACCTGCCTCAGCCTCCCAAAGTGCTGGAATTACAGACCCTTTGCCCTTGCTAGTAGAAGGCAGCTGCGCCAATCAACAAGGCAGAGGGCACACTGAGCTGATAACACAATGCTCTCTGTGGACAGCAGAGAGAAGAGAGCATCGTAACATGGCCTCTGGGGCCTTGGTGTCACAGGCACCCCACCTGGACACTGCCATAGGGAGTTCACTGCTGCCAGATTGGCTGGTTCCTGCACTTATTCTTGCTAAAGCAGCAGGTTCCTGCACTTGATAACTTCAGTTCCTGCAGTCATTCACTCACATGCTCCTTCCTGCAAGGCGTTGAGCATGGTGGGCTGAGTAAACAAGGCACCCCTGTCACGAGTCCTGTGAAGGAGTCAAGAAAATATCCTGCATTGTTAGGAAGACACAACTGCTCAGAGTGAAAATGCCTTTGCAAAAATTACATCAATGAGAAAAATTATAAAAGTAAGGTGAACTAGCCCACCCCCCATCTCACTTTTTTTCCCAATTATTTCTGGGGTTTTGGGCTGAGTCAATTGTGAAAGACATTCAAGCTGTAGTTTAGATGATAATAGGCCTTACCAAAACTCAACCACTTGTGTAAAGCTAGTGAAAGTCTGTCTAGCTGAGGGAGGAGAGGAGTCTGATTTTGCTAAGGCGTAGATATAGATCACCAATCATTCCTGAAGATAACACCACTATTGTAAACTGGCCTTTTGAGATATCTTTTTAGGGTTTTTTTCCATGTCTGACACCCATGGCTTCACCTGAACCCACCCCACTGCTGTGACCCCACCCAGAAGCTATTCAGTGTGCTGGGGGACAGCTTCCACCCTCTATAATTTCATCTCCATCCCAACCAATCAACAGCAAACCTACCCACCCCCACCCCCAACCCCCGAGCTTTGGAGGAGATGATTTAAGTACTAACTCCCTCTCCAGCCTCCTGTCTATCAAACTTTTTCTTTATGCAATGGGCAGGAAGAATCCCTTACACAATTACAAGAGAATGGCAGTAAATTTAGGCTAAGATTCCTGTTCAGAGACTTACAGAATTTCATATCATGAAATAAACAATCTCTGGTGCCAGATGAGCAAAATGCAGCTGGGGTTGCATTACTTTTGAAAGTTCACGTGCCCAATTTTCATAGGTCTCCTGCTCTAGGTTCAGTGGACTCTGCACTAACATCTCCTAGCTTCCAGCTTTCTGCAAGATCTGGAGAGAGAAATTAGCACATCAGTAAGACAGATTTCACCAGCCTCCTTTCAGTTATTTTATCAACAGAGAACAAAGAAATCAAACACTGTTCAAATTTCATTTCCACGCCCCCTGCAGGAATTCACTAGCTTTAGTTTCACTTTCTACTTTCGGTTTCCCTCACGGTTTCCAGTTTGCAGGGACACACCCAGAGCTTACACCATTTGTTGTTGTTTAGCTCCCTTATATAACCCTGTCTTGGGGTTTGAACTTCACTGAAAAGCCGCAAGACAGAATAGCCGGATCTCAGAGGAACCTGGCTAATCAAAACACTGCAGAACGGCTACCTACTTCACAGCAATCATGAGGTAAGGATTTCTTTGCTTCTCTGCCATAATGTCTCAAGTTTTTGAAAAAATGGTAATTAAATTCAATTTTAACGGGTTTGATCTCAGTGAGGTCAGGTTTTCTAATTTCTCAATTTGAGTATTTGCTTATGGACTGAATGTGTGCACGCATGTGTGTGCACATTCACACATACATACATTATTGAATTAATGGATTTTTATTTTTGTTAGCATGAACTTGAGGAAGCTTACCTCATGCTATAGCCCAATGAAGGGGAAGGAAATGGGAAAAGTTTTCCAGGAAGGGAGAAAAATGATCCCAATCTCAGAGACTCGATCTCAAAAAAAAAGAAAAAAACATTACTTGATACTAATTTGTAAATTTCCCCCTCAGTGCTCCAGTGGGCAAAATTTTGAAGGAGTAAAAATTCCAGAAAATGCACATTACAGGCCTATGATCAACCTTCCTTTGTAAACAGATGCAGTTGGTAGTGATAATTTAAATAATAACAATAATAAATGTTATAGTAGTTATCACTTCCTGAATGCTTATTAAGTGCTAGCCTGGCTTCTAAAAGTATTATGTAAATTATTGCATTTAATTTTCAAAAGATCCTTATGAGGCAGGTACTTATACAGTCATGCATCGCGTAACAATGGGGATACACTCTGAGAAATTTAGTTGTTAGGCAATTTCATCATTTTGCAAACATCAAACCTAGACGGTATAACCTACTACACACCGAGGCTATAAACCTGAGCAGCATGTTACTGTACTGAATCCTGTAGGCAGTTGCAACACCATGGCAATTATTTGTTTATCTAAACATATTTAAACATAGAAATGGTACAGTACAAATATGGTATTAAAATCTTACAGGACCACCACCAGATATGTGGTCCTTCATGGACTAAAATATAATTATGCAGTGCATGGCTGTATGATCCTGATTTTGCAATAAGGAATCTTAGATTTAGAAATGTTAAGATCACACAGACAATAAGTGGTAGCTTTGAGATATGGACCATGATCTCTCATTCAATATTTCATCAAACCTTTAAATCAATGTGCCAATGGGGGCTCATGAGATTATTTCAGATGGCAAACTAATTTGCTTTTATGTTTTTCTGCTTTTGTTTATGTCAACATGTACTACAGAAAAAAATACATATATATATATTTATGTATATATAATTTGTAGAATTTTATTCAGGTTAGCAATGTGGTTTTTTTTATTATGATAAAATACATGTAAAATAAAATTTACCATTTTAATTACTATAAAGTATACAATTTAGTAGTATTTAGAATATTCATGATACTACTCTGCAATCATCATCACTATCTAGTTCAAGAATATTTTTCTCACTATGTGGAGAAACTTCATACCCATTAAGTAGTTTCTCTCTACTCACCCCTTTCCCCAGTCCCCAGCAACTGTTAAGCTGCTTTCTGTCTCTATGAATTTGCCTATTGTGGATATTTCATATAAATGGAAACACATACTATGTGGCTATACTGAATTCTTATAATTTTATATTTCCTAAGCATCAATTTTTTAATATTAAGTTGAACTTTCTCATACCAGAAGCAGGGTTCAGTCGCCCTGGACACAGTTTCTCGTTCTCCACCTTTTTCCAATTCCTCAATGTGACTGATCCAGATATCACTTTCCTATAGCATAGCAGGGTATGACCTATTTGATTTGCCCCACTGACCCCACCCTGACCTCACATGGACCAGGCGGATGTGCTAGTGCTATAGTGACCATGTCTCAGTCACAGCATGACCCCTTGGCAAAACTTCCACCTGCTTGCTTTAAACCCACCAATTAGAACTCTCCGCAGGAAACTCACCTAGGTAATGCCCTGGCCTCCCATAAAGGCTTGGGCCCACATTCCCCACTTGCTTGTTGAGCATGCATCTCCTCAGTGGCTCCCCCTTTCCCATCGGCCCTGCAAGGCATATTGCCCTCCTCTCTCTGGATCTGTAAGTAGTAAGCTGCTTCTGTTATTTCACATGCTTTTTTTTTCAGTTGCCTCCTTTGTATCTCACCTGACCAACACACTCAAACCCAATTTCTTTCCAGGTCATGGCTTTCCAAGAGAGTGGCTATCTTGGTAGACATAAACTAAACACAGGTCAGGCAAGAGCCACAAGGGCATCTGCCAGGTATAAACAAGTTTCCTATAAGAGGGAGCACCTAGACATAGATCACACACTTAGGCATTAGGCTGTTCATCAAAATAATTATCCCAATAAAGGCACATTGTAAATATCCATGGCTAAATATCCTGGAGCTCTTTCAAGGCAGGACTGTAGATTGCAGCCACTCTCATGAGAAAGACCTCAAGACCAAATTAGGAAAGAAAAGAAAAAAAAAAAACTACAACAGTGACCTTTTGGATCAGTTTTTCTCATTTAGTGTAGTGTTGTCAAAGTTTATCCATGTTGTGTCATGTATCAGTACTTCATTCCTTTTTATGGCTACATAATATTCCACTTCATATATTACATTTTTCTGTCCATCAGTTGATGAATATTTGAGTTGTTTCCATTTTTTGGCTATTATGAGTAGTGCTGCTGTGAACATCTGTGTGCAAGTTTTTATTTGAATGCCTGTTTTTAATTTATTTCAAATATATATCCAGGTGTGGAACATACCCAGAAATGTATACCTAGGAGTGTGTCATATGATAATACTACATTTAACTTATTAAGGGACCACCACATTGTTTTTCACAGCAGCTGCATCATTTTACATTCCCACCAGCAATGTATGAGGGTTTCAATTTCTCCTCATCCTTGTTGTCTTAGTTCTTTTTGTGTTGCTATAGAAGAATACCTAAGGCTGGGCATTTTATCAAGAAAAGAGGTTTATTTAGCTCACAGTTCTGCAGGCTATACAAGAAGCATGGTGGTGACATCTTCTGAGCTTCTGGTGAGGGCTTTGGTGCTATGTCAAAACACGCTGGAGAAGGTCAAAGGGGCAGCATATGCAAAGAGGGACTAAACCCAGGAGGCATCCTGGTGTTATAACAACCTATACTCGAAGGACTAATCCATTCCCCTAAGAAAAAATCCAGTGTCATGAGAATTAGAATTTACTCACTACTACTCGAATGGCACCAGGTCATTCATGAGAGATCTACCTCTATGATCCAAACACATCACACTAGGCCCTACCTCCAAAATTGTGACACTAGAGATCAAATTTCAGTAGGAGATTTGGTGGGGACAATTGAACTGTATCCAAACCAGAGCACTTGTCAACACTTGTTCACTTATTTTCCTTTTTTAAAATTATTATTATAGCCAACTTACTGGGTAAAAAGTGACAAGGTTTTGGTTAGCGTTTTTCTAGTGCCTAATGATGTTGAGCATCTTTTCATGTGTTTGCTAGTGCTTTGTGATTCTTTTTGGAGAATTATCTACTCATGTCCTTTTCCCATTTTTAAGTTGGGTTGCATGTCTTTTTGTTGATCAGCTATAAGTGTACTTACATATATTTCTCCATACATGAGTAATTATAGACAAATATATAAGGATTTGGCTCTTCAGAAAATAAAAAATAGGGTCATGTTTCAGACACTTCTTTACAATTCACTTTTCTTGATTAACTGTATATTATGAAAGTTCTTCCAACTCAACTAGTTTTGATCTAATTCATGCAGTCTAGTGGCTACATAATATTCTATGGTATAGATATTCCGTAATTTATTTAACCATTCTCTATTAATATTTCCAGTTTGTTGCTAATATATACAGTGTTGGTAATGAATATTCTTGAGCATATATCCTTATGTACTGGTGGTTTTTTTCTGGGAGATAGATTCCAAGGAGTGGAATTACTTTGTTGAAGGAAATATATTTTTTCAATTTTAATGACTATCATCAGATTGATCTTGAAGACCATAATAATTCATGGCTTCAGAAATTGTATCCTCATCCATTTAAACTCTTGCCAATCTGAGTGGAATAAAGTTGTAAATTATTGTGTCTTTAATTTGCGTTTCTCTAATGGCTAGAGGCTTAGAGCACCTTTTTTCTTTTTATAGAGACAGGGTCTTGCCATGTTGCCCAGACTGATCTTAAATGTCTGGCCTCAAGCAACTCTCTTGCCTTGGCCTCCCAAAGTGCTAGGATTATAGGCATGAGCCACTGTGCCCATGCAGAGCATATTTTTTCATGTTTATTAGTCATTTATATTTGCTCTTCTACAAATTATCTATTCATATCCATTTCTGTTGTTCTGTTGAACTATACCAATTTGCAGAAAAACTTTATATATCATAGATGAGAATCTTCTCCGTATTACAAACATTTTCCACATTTTTATTTACCTTGTTTACAGCATCTTTGCCATAAGTAAATCATACATTGTTTTATTATGGTAAAATATGTATAACATAAAATTGACCATTTTAACCATTTTTAAGTGTACAGTTCTATGACATTAAATACATTTACTTTATTATGCAACTATGACCACCATCCATCTCCAGAAATTTTTCATCTTCCTAAACTGAAACTCTGTACTCATTAAACAATAATTTCCTATTCTCTCCTCTCCCAGTGTTGGGGATTGGTCAGAGTGGTGGGAAAAACTATAGGGAAAGTATGCAAACCTTCTGAAAGGCTGGAAGGTTCTGCAGAGCCCCAGGGGAGAATAGCTGAAGGCATCTGTTCTATAACCCTGAGGCAGAGGGCAAGGAGTAGGCTCAAAGGAGTGTAGGGGAATTTATCTTAAACAGGCTTGTCTACTTATATTCACCAGGAACTGACCATTGATCATCCGAAAACCTGTTCGTTCCCTGAAAGTGGAACAATAAATGTTAATTACCTACAGGTTGTGATGGCTCCAGGTTTTTGGCATTGCGCCTGCACTGAACAAAAGCAAGCAGCTCCAGCTTCTCAGGGCTGTTCTCTGGCCATTAGAGCCAGGCATTAGAGCCTAGCTGCTCTTACACTGCATACCTGTGTCTGAGTACTCATTTCATCCATCAGCCAGGGTCTGTGGGACAGACCCAAAACCCCAGTCCCTGGTAATCACTATTCTGCTTCCTGTCTTTATGAAAGTGGCTACTCTAGGTGTCTTAAATAAATTGAATCATACAGTATTGTCCTTTTGTGACTGGCTTATTTCACTTGGCATAATATCTTCAAGATTTATCCATGTAGTAACATGTATCAGAATGTCTTTTCCTTTTTAAGGCTGAATATTCCATTGTATGTATATACCACATTTTGTTTATCCATTCATCCATTAATGGACACTTACGTTGCTCCTACCTTTTGCTATGTGAATAATGGTGCTATGAATATGGTCATATAAATATCTGCTTGAGTTCCTGCTTTTGGGTATAAAACCAAAAGCGGAATTGCTGGATCAAATGGTAATTCTATGGTTAATTTTTCTGAGGAATTACCATAACATTTTTCGCAGCACTTGCCTCTTTTTACATTCTTACTAGCAGTGCACAAGTGTTTCAGTTTCTCTACATCCTCACCAATATTTGTGGTCTCATAGGTTTACTCATGTGAAAAAATGTCATAGCACTATACAAAAGCATTGTTGTACCAACATCAATTTTCTAGTTTTGAACTTCTGTATTACAGTTGTGTAAGATATAATCATTGCAGAAATTGAAGGATACACTGGATCTCTGTACTGCCTTTGCAACTTTCCGTGAATCTATAATTATTTTCAAGTTAAAAAAAAAAAACCCTGATCAAATATTATCTTTTTCATGTGGTCTTAATTTGTTGCATTACATGCAGAGTAAGGTTCTAAAGTCAGTGCTTCCTAAGGCTCTGCATTTCTAACTGACCTCTGTCCTAATTATCTTAATATTAAAATAAGAAACTCTTATACTCTTATATAGCATATAATATGCTCTAAATGCTTTACACATATAAGTTTATTAATCCTCACCAAAGCCAATGTGATAAATACTATCATTATCTCCATTTTACAAATGGGACTCTTAAGTACAGAATAGTTACTTGGCTGGAAACTGCTCTAGCCAGCATATGAAGCTAAGCAAACTACATCAACTGTCCATAAATAACTTAAGTACATGACCTTTAATGAAATCTAAGTAAGTGTGATCCTTTCAAGAAGCAGCACTAAAATACAAGCTATTTTATCTGTTTTTTTTCTTTTGGCTGTTCTTCACCTAACAAAGAAAATCTGTTTTGTTTTCACAGTACAAATGCTGATGATCATCAAGTCAAGGATAGTCTGGAGCAATTGAGATGTCACTTTACATGGGAGATATCAGTTGAGGATGATGAAATACCCGATTTAGAAAACAGAGTCTTGGACCAGATTGAATTCCTAGACACCAAATACAATGTGGGAATACACAACCTACTAGCCTATGTGAAACACCTGAAAGACCAGAATGAGGAAGCCCTGGAGAGCTTAAAAGAAGCTGAAGACTTAATCCAGAAAGACCATGCCAACCAAGCAGATGTGAGAAGTCTGGTGACCTGGGGCAACTTTGCCTGGGTATATTACCACATGGGCAAACTGGCAGAAGCCCAGACTTACCTGGACAAGGTGGAAAACATTTGCAAGAAGTTTTCAAATCCCTTCCGCTATAGGATGGAATGTCCAGAAATAGACTGTGAGGAAGGATGGGCCTTGCTGAAGTGTGGAGGAAAGAATTATGAACGGGCCAAGGCCTGCTTTGAAAAGGCTCTTGAAGTGGACCCTGAAAACCCTGAATTCAATGCTGGGTACGCAATCTCTACCTATCGCCTGGACGGCTTTAAATTTGCAACAAAAGATCACAAGCCGTTTTCTTTGCTTCCCCTAAGGCAGGCTGTCCGTCTAAATCCAGACAATGGATATATTAAGGTTCTTCTTGCCCTGAAGCTTCAGGATGAAGGACAGGAAGCTGAAGGAGAAAAGTATGTTGAAGAAGCTCTGACCAGTATGTCTTCACAGACCTATGTCTTTCGATATGCAGCCAAGTTTTATCGAAGAAAAGGCTCTGTGGATAAAGCTCTTCAGCTCTTAAAAATGGCCTTGCAGGCAACACCCACTTCTGCCTTGCTGCATCACCAGATAGGGCTTTGCTACAAAGCACAAATGATCCAAATCAAGGAAGCTACAAAAGGGCAGCCTAGAGGGCAGAACAGAGAAAGGGTAGACAAAATGATAAGATCGGCCATATTTTATTTTGAATCTGCAGTGGAAAAAAAGCCCACATTTGAAGTGGCTCTTCTAGATCTGGCAAGAATGCATATAGAAGCGGGCAATCACAGGAAAGCTGAGGAAATTTTTCAAAAACTGTTACGCACGAACCCAGTAGTAGAAGAAACAATGCAAGACATACATTTGCACTATGGCCGCTTTCAGGAATATCAAAAGAAATCTGAGGTCAATGCAATTATCCATTATTTAAAAGCTATAAAAATAGAACAGGCATCATTAGCAAGGGATAAAAGTATCTATTCTTTGAAGAAATTGGTTTTAAGGAAACTTCAGAGAAATGCATTAGACCTGGAAAGCTTGAGCCTCCTCGGGTTTGTCTACAAATTGAAAGGAAAAATGAATGAAGCCCTGGAGTACTATGAACAGGCCCTGAGACTGGCTGCTGACTTTGAGAACTCTGTGGGACAAGGTCCTTAGGCACCCAAATGTCAGCCACTTTCACATTTCATTTGTTTTTATGCTAACATGTACTAATCATCTTTTCTGCTTACTCTTTTCAGAAACATTATAATTCACTGTAATGATGTAATTCTTGAACAATTACTCAAATCTAATAAAATATTAGTTGCATTCAACAATTAGTGAAACAGAATGTGTGTGTGCATGTAGGAAAGAGAAACCATTTGTATGAGTGCTATTTAGTAGAGAAAAAATATTAGGTAACACTGTAGGAAATAAAATACTGGACTTAATTAAACTAAATGTTTGATTCATTCATTTTATTGTGAAATAAAATTCTTAGCTCCTTTACGAACGGAACAGACCCGCTCTTCTTGCTGGGGTCAAGGAGACCCCAGAAACCTTAAAAACTAAGTTTCCCAACCATGACAAGATGAGAGATCAGTCACACCTCTTTATTTTCCCTCCCTTGCTAACTGCCATTGGACTTTTTTCCCTGAGTTAAACAGAAATCCCTGGAAAGCAAAGAACCGAAGACTCACTCCTTGGCTGACTCTACCTAGCGCCATAGCCAGACTCTGCTCCCCTCTCACGGTTTCCACAAGACAACTCACCAGCCTTCCCTCCTAATAAGTGACCACCTCCCACAGACTGGTTCTGGCCAGTCCATGGAAGCTCACACAGGTTGCTTCTATGTCCTCTGTTTCACCTTTTGACATATAAAGCCTATTTTCCTGCATTATAATGTTAAGTCTCCACCACAAAGTGAACACAGAATGCATGTAATATACATGTTTGCATACCACTCTTGTGTGACTGCCCCTCATGAATATTCACAGCCCCCCACAGCCTGTTAAATGTGTATGTCTAAACAATCCATTAAGCATAAAACTTCTGTAATACCCTCCCTCTCTCCAAGTGCCTCCTTTTGGTCGCTGTGGGAGGCTCTGCTTCCCAGGCTACAGGTTGTGGAAGAAGAGCCTGTGGTGGCTCACGCCTGTAATCCCAACATTTCAGGAGGTCGAGGCAGGCACATCACCTGAACCAGGAGTTTAAGAGCAGTCTGGGCAATCGCAAAACCAACTGTCTCTACAAAAAATGTAAAAACTTAGCTGGATGTAGTGGCATGCGCCTGTAGCTCCAGTTCCAGCTACTCAGGATTGCTGGAACCGGGGAGTTCGAGGCTGCAGTGAATCAAGATTGTGCCACTGCATTCCATTCTGGGTGATAGAACAAGACTCTGCCTCAAAAAAAAAAAAAAAAGTTCTCTCCAAATGTATACAGCTCATGATTTTATATCAACACTATCAAGAAATAGCTTTCAGTGCAAGAAACCAAAAATATTGTAATAAACAGGCAAATATTCTTCCCAAACCTCATGCAGTTTACAATCTAGTGAGAGACACATAGCCATATACAGTCAATAAAGGTTAGCTTTCTTCATGAAGATATTTTAAGTTTAATTCAATGTTAAAGTGTTCCAAAGAGTTTATCTTGCTTTATACCATTTTATTTGAAGCACTATTTACTAAGTCATTTGCTGATATTACTCTAGTTAAATCAAGAAATATTACATGAAATAATCAGAGATTATTGGTAACAATTACCTTTGATTATGAATAATCACATTTTATTGAAAGGCAATGCACAACAAATAATATTATAAGAAAGGAAAAGAAGCAGTGTTACTGATCTTTCATTCTTGTACATGTTTTAGGGAAGAATATATTAGTTTCCTGTAGTGGCTGTAACAAATTCCACAAACTTGGTGACTCAAAATTTCACAGATTTATTGTCTTACAGTTCTGGAGATCAGAAGTCTGAAATGAGTTTCAGTGAGCCAAAGTCAAGGTACTGATGCAGCTGCAATCCTCCAGAGGCTGTAGGTGGATGGTCTTTTCCAGCTTCCAGAGGCTGCCTGAATTCTTTCATCCATCTTCAAAATCAACAGTGTAGCATCCTCAAATCTCTCTCACTGCTTTCTTCACATCTCCTTCCCTCCTCTGACTCTTTTGCCTCTTTCTTCTAAGGACCCACCAGGTCCACCTGGATAATTAAGGAAAATCGCCCCATCCCCAAATCCTTGATTTAATAAATCTGCAAAGTTTCTTTTGCTATGTAAAGTAACATGTTCACAGGTTCTGGGGATTTGCGCATGGATACCATTGGGGGGGCATTATTCTTACTACCACAGAGCACCCCAAGAAAATCCCCAGATTTGGGGCTCCCAACACATTTTGCTTCAATTATGTAATATTTTTACTCCTTCCAATAGATATTGATTTCATCCATTGTCCTTAAGAAGGTAGGACAGAGATTATGGCACATCTCAAATTAAATGCTAAATTTTCGCTGGAAATACATTTTTTCTTCAACTTTATTATTTATTTTTTTTTAATTTTTATTTTTTGAGACGGAGTCTAGCTCAGTTGCCCAGGCTGGAGTGCAGTGGTGCCATCTTGGCTCACTGCAACCTCCGCCTCCCGGGATCAAGCAATTCTCCAGCCTCAGTCCCCCTAGTAGCTGGGACTACAGGTGCGTGCCACCACACCCAGCTAATTTTTGTGTTTTTAGTAGAGATGGGGTTTCACCATGTTGGTCAGGCTGGTTTTGAACTTCTGACCTTGTGATCCACCTGCCTCAGCCTCCCAAAGTGCTGGGATTACAGGCATGAGCCACCGCGACCAGGCCAACTTTTATTTTAAATTCAGGGGTACATGTGCAGGATGTTCAGGTTTGTTACATGGGTAAATGTGTGCCATGGTGGTTTGCTGCACAGATTATCCCATCACCTAAGTATTAAGCTCAGCATCCCTTAGCTATACTTCCTGATGCTCTCCCTTCCACCCACCCCCCACCTCCAACAAGCCCCAGTGTGTGTTGTTCCCCACTGTGTCCGTGTGTTCTTATCATTCGGCTCCCACTTATAAGCAAGAACGTGCAGTGTTAGGTTTTCTGTTCCTGGGTTAGTTTGCTGAGGATAATCATTGGAAATACTTGCTCTGTATTTAGATTTTATAAAATTTGCAACTTAAAAAAAGTAGATTCATGCACCTAAGTTTTTTCCAAATATTCTTTAAAGTTTTCTATTAACTTATCAGTTTCTGAATTTATATTAAATTAAAATTTCAGGTCCTTAATAGCCACATGTGACCAGCAGTTTCTGTATAAGACAGTACAACTGTTAAAAGTGGTCGCCTTAAATGAGGCACTTGCCACAGGCACTCAGTCTTAGGAGGTGGGGTACCAGAAGCTCAGTGATCAAGGTAGACAATATTTCAATGCAATATGTTTTTAAAAATACAAAATCAGGCCAGGAATGGTGGCTCAGGTCTGTAATCCCAGCACTTTGGGAGGCCAAGGCGGGCAGATCTCTTGAGCCTACGTGTTGGAGACCAGCCTGGGCAACATGGCAAAACCCTGTCTCCACAAGAAATAAAATAACTAGCAGGACGTGGGTGGTGCACGCCTGCGGTCCCAGCCACTCAGAAAGCTGAGGTGGGAGATTGCTTGAGCTTTGGAGTTTGAGGCTGCAGTGAGCTGTGATCTCACCACTGCACTCCAAACTGGATGAAAGAGTAAGACTCTGTCTCAAAACAACAACAACAACAACAAAATCCAAACCAATGCAAAACATGAATTATGGACAGGCTATTGAGGTTTTGAATACAGACATTAACTCAATAAGGGTAAGGCCCGTGTCTGTTTTCTTTGTTATATTGACAGTACTTTTAACAAAGTCTGGCTTTTACAGTTGTTCCCCAAAATCTGCCGAATGAATTCATTAAACAAAATGTTTAATGTATGGCTGCATGACATTTTCTGCCTAGATTCCCAATACCACTCTCACTTTTATTGGGTCCTTATTATACAAAGCACCCTTGGCAAAGGTAGGGAAGAGAAGCACTCTCTTACAATTGTGGCTAGGAGTGGATTTTTAAAGCTATTTGGCAATATCCGTCCAAACTTAAAATGTATATAGATTTTAGTTCCAAATTTCTCTAGATTACACCCAACAGAAATAACAGCACAGATGTATAGCATTGCAGTGTTGCTTATTGAATCAAAAGACTGGAGTAGAAGCAGGGACTTCAGTTTCCGTCTGTAATCCCAGAACCTTGGTTGGCAGAGGCGGATCGCTTAAGATCAGGACTAGGTGACAGAGTGAGACCCTGACTCAAAAACAAACAGCTAAGCGGGCAGCACGCGAGCTCAGCGGACTCAAAGAGTCAGATAAGAGCCGAGACCAAGAAGGGCATGGGCCCCGCTGCAAATTCACCTCCAAAAAGACCCTGGACTCCGCAAACGTCTGGCCGCAGCTCTTGAGCTCTTCCATTAAGCTTCGGTTTCTGAAGCTTCCATTAAGTTTCGATTTCTTAAGTTTCGGTTTCTGAGCGCTCGGGCATCAGATTCCTTTTCCAGTTACCTATTCCTGCTGGGGTCCCTCCTCTAACAAAGACGCGCCGCCCGGCCGAGTCCCAGTGCTGCCGACGCCTGGCTGGCGCGCGCACGCGCACACGCCAGCCCGCCTGCCAGCAGCGCGGCTGCCCGCGGTCCCCGGTGCTGAAGAGAGAGCGCGAGGGACCCCGCCGCCCGGACGGCCTGCGGAGCTCTGCCATCATGAGGTAAGGGCTTTCCTCCGCTTCTCCTCCCAAGCCTTGCGTCGGCCTTTGTTTCAAACTGGGCTTCTTTCATTCATTTCCAGCGCAGTGCTGCGGCCTCTTCAGGGGCCGAACCCCCAGCGCGCTGCAGCCAGGCATCTGCGTTGGGGACCCCGTCCCCCGGGCGCTCTGACCTGGCCCGCGGCGTCTGAGGTCGGGCCTGCCGGGGAGGGTGGCCGAGCGGATGCTTCCCCGGAGTCCCGTCCCTCCCGAGCGCCTGAGGAGGCCGATGAGGGAGGAGGACCAGGCGATGCTCCCCGGGAGCCTACCCCATCCCTGGCGTCTGCGGTCGGGACAGTCGGGGCGTGTGCCGGGCGACGTCCCCCGGGAGGCCTCTCCAACCCGCACTACCCAACGGCTCTCCTCGGCAGCGGCATCGGTAACCGTGCTGGGCCCGCGGCCGCCGCCTCCGGGAAACTCGTCAGTCTGCAGAACCCCCCAGAGCGGTTCCGGGGGCGGCTGGGACGTGACACCGGCCTCCTTGGCCCTGTCGCGTGCCTCTCCTTCCAGCTGCCATTCCCTCCGTGTGTCACACGCCGTTTCGCCGCAGCCCTCCAGGGGTCACATTCGCCAGCCACTGCCATTTTGCCTTTCTGATTCCTGGGTCTGAGTTTCTCCCTTACGCCGAGCTACCTCTGTACCACGCAAAGATTGTTATCCTCCCACCCAATCCGCTAGTTTATGAGGATTTCTTTATCTGTCTCCTTTACTGATTCAGCATGATGGCGTCCTTTTCTTAATCATTTTGTATCCCCAGGGGCTAGCACCCGGCCCTGCGTGTGGCTAGTGAACCTTCTGCATTTAATGAGTTGAGGAATGAGAGGTTAAGTTCTTGGGCTCTAAAAGCATATAGTCCCTGCTTCTAAATCCCGACTAAGCTCCTACTACTTGAGTGACCCCAAAAGTTTCTTAAACTCTATGAGTCTGTTCCTTATCTGTAAAAATTAATGGCGTCCATCTCTTGGGACTGTGGAAAAGGACAATAATAAATCCTATCAATTGACTGCTTAGCACGTAATACTTGCATAATAAATGTTAACTATTCTCATAAGTTAAAAATGTTTAAGAGCCACACATCTAACATTTGTAAGAAAGGAGAATGATATCAGCAAGGGGCTTGGAAAAAACTACCAGATAAAGGGGGTGATGTGCACTCTACATATGCAGGATGGGGAGGAACACGGCTTAGCCCCACTGGGGACTGTCCCCCAAGGACAATGAAAGAATGCTTCTTCCTAGTAAAAGAACAGAATTACGACAGATAAATGTTACCTCTTCTGGTACAATTCCTTCTCTCTTATCAGCTTCCCAGATACAAAGTTACAAAACTAAGTAGACAAAGTTTAAACAGTAAAAATTCTCACAGTGTCCAGTTGTACATAAATTCCAAAGAGCCTGGACAAACCACTTCAGTACCTGACTGAATGTCCCTTTGAGATCTTACAGCCACATTGATAATACCTGAACAGCCCTCCTCATCCTCTTTGGGCTGGGCTGGTAGAGACCTTCAAAACAGGCAGATGTTTGTTTTACTCTATGACAGGCAGGGGGCGGGTAAGGCCATATTGTTGTGGATTTGACCAGGCTTTAAGGACATAGCATGTCTTGCTCATGTTTTTGCTACAGTTACACTAGAGAAAGGAACAATTACCAAGGAACAATTTTACCAGGTTTCCTAGTCAGGATCAGTACTCATAATACAAAAATGGAATTTTCATATTAACTACTGAATATGTATATATTTATTCCTAATTTTAAAGGGTTTACTGATTGCCAAAAGGAAAGAGATACATGTAATATAGAAAGCTCTGTCATCTCTCCAGAACTGTTTTTGCAATAAATAGTAAGAATTTAAATGAAATATTTCTAGGACATAACTGTTCATAGAAGAAGCTCTGGTATAAAGTTATGGGAACCTAGTGCTTTACCTGTAAAATCAAATAGGGATAAAATTGTTATGCAAAGATCAATGTTTAGGGTTTAGAAAATTATTTCTTGTATTTCTTCAAAAATTAAAAAGTATTTTATCTTTGACAGTGAAATTCCTAAGGACACCTTGAAGGCCATTCTGTTGGAATTAGAATGTCATTTTACATGGAATTTACTTAAGGAAGACATTGATCTGTTTGAAGTGGAAGATACAATTGGGCAACAGCTTGAATTTCTTACCACAAAATCTAGACTTGCTCTTTATAACCTATTGGCCTATGTGAAACACCTAAAAGGCCAAAATAAAGATGCCTTGGACTGCTTGGAACAAGCAGAAGAAATAATCCAGCGAGAACACTCGGACAACGAAGAAGTACGAAGCTTGGTCACTTGGGGAAACTATGCCTGGGTGTGTTATCACATGGACCAGCTTGAAGAAGTTCAGAAGTATACAGGTAAGATAGGGAATGTCTGCAAGAAATTGTCCAGTCCGTCAATCTACAAGTTGGAGTGTCCTGAGATTGACTGTGAGAAAGGGTGGGCACTCTTGAAATTTGGAGGAAAATATTATCAAAAGGCTAAAGCAGCTTTTGAGAAGGCTCTGGAAGTAGAACCTGACAATCCAGAATTTAACATCGGCTATGCTATCACGGTGTATCGGCTGGATGATTCTGACAGAGAAGGGTCTGTAAAGAGCTTTTCTCTGGGGCCTTTGAGAAAGGCTGTTACCCTGAACCCAGATGACAGCTACATTAAGGTTTTTCTTGCACTGAAGCTTCAAGATGTACATGCAGAAGCTGAAGGGGAAAAGTATATTGAAGAAATCCTGGACCAAATATCATCCCAGCCTTATGTCCTTCGTTATGCAGCCAAATTCTATAGGAGAAAAAATTCCTGGGACAAGGCTCTCGAACTTTTAAAAAAGGCCTTGGAGGTGACACCAAATTCTTCTTTCCTGCATCACCAGATGGGACTTTGCTACAGAGCACAAATGATCCAAATCAAGAAGGCCACACGCAACAGACCTAAAGGAAAGGATAAGCTGAAGGTTGATGAACTGATTACATCTGCTATATTTCATTTCAAAGCAGCCATGGAACAAGACTCTATGTTTGCATTTGCCTACACAGACCTGGCCAACATGTATGCTGAAGGAGGCCAGTATAGCAATGCTGAGGACATTTTCCAGAAAGCCCTTTGTCTGGAGAACATAACTGATGATCACAAACATCAGATCCACTACCACTATGGCCGCTTTCAGGAATTTCACCGTAAATCAGAAAATACTGCTATCCATCATTATTTAGAAGCCTTAAAGGTCAAAGACAGATCACCCCTTCGCACCAAACTGACCAGTGCGCTGAAGAAATTGGCTACCAAGAGACTTTGTTACAATGCTTTAGATGTGCAGAGTTTAAGTGCCCTAGGGTTTGTTTATAAGCTCGAAGGAGAAAAGAGGCAAGCTGCTGAGTACTATAAGAAGGCACAAAAGATAGATCCAGAAAATGCAGAATTCCTTACTGCTCTCTGTGAGCTCCAACTTTCCATTTAAATACATACTGTAGGAAATTAGCTGTAAGCTTTTCCCTCCATTTTGGGTTCTTCTATTTTTTAATTGTTTTAATCCATTGTTTATTATAGGGTTAATATTTATTGAACAGATATTGTGTACAATGCAGTGCTAAAAATTTTACATGCATTATGATGAACCTTGTATTTTCTTCTTTTTTCTTTTTAACTAAAATACTATAATCCATTGAGAAATAGCAATATTCTAGCTGTTGTAACTTTTAAACATGGTATGGCCATTATTATGGTGCTCTTTATCTGTGCTTTTCATAATACTTTGCAGATTAAGTTTTGGCAAATTTCTCATATTATGTAGTAAGTATAATCCTACATAAACCTTTGATACCTAGATCAGGAACACTCAGGTGTACAAAATTATTTATTAATACTTAAGCTCTTAACTATGTAGTTTGCAAAAGACAGCACGTTTTAGTTAGAGATGATTTGACTTTGGTAAGGATATTTAACCATCAATCTATTAGTCACCTAAAATATCTTTTTTGTTGGGAAAAAAGTTTATAACAAAAAAGTTTGTTATCTCTAGTGACTTCAATAAAAAAAAAAAACTAGAAGAGGAGAAAAAATATTTTCTCAAATTTTAAATCTGTAACTTCAGAGATTCAATCCCCAAATGTTTATTAAGTAGCTAGAAATAATTAAGTGGAAAAAAATGAATAATGGAAAATAGTCTCAAGTTGTTCTGGTTTTGGTTTTTTTTTTTAACTAAAAAATTTGCACTGAATTTAGATGCAATTAATTTTATTCCAACTAAAATTACAATACTTTTAGGTTAAAATTATTGAGATATAAAGCAGCCATTGGGAAATTGGAGAAATGATAAACCAATGGAAAAAGGAGATGTCCCTAACCTACATCCCTAGATTATCAAGATTTCAGTGTACCAGTTTTGAATCTGTTCTGAATAGAGTTTTTATACCCTCAGTTCTGGCCTTTGGCTATTTTAGCAAATCAAAGTGACTTCTATGAAGCTTTTTTTTTTTAATGTGAAATTTTCAGAGTTTTTTTCATGTAGATTCTCTAGGAAGAGTTAAGCGCTGCTTTCAGTTTTAATATCCACCTTGAGGATTCACTGCTTGAGACTTTTATGCCAGGGGACTTTTTAATTCAGACATTTCTTAATGTGGCTTCTCTAATGTAGTTTCTTTGATTATAGACTATGCAATTATATACCACCACAATATTAGTGAAAAAGTACCATGTGATTTAATTCTCCATTCCTCCAGTGTAACTCTTAAAATTATTATGTGTGTTTTACTTTGTTATTTTTTATTATCTTTAAAATTTCTATTATGATTTGATTGTTATAAAAATAATGAATTCTCATTGTAAATTCCAAAAAAAATTACAAAAGTATGTGAATTTAAAAATGAGAGCTGTCCCCTCACCTTACTACAGTTCCACATCCTCAGGGTAAACTAATAACAATTTGATATGTATCCTTCCAGATTTTTTTTCTGTACGTAGTCAGTCATACATATATACTGCAGTGTAGCTCACATATTAATTTTTTAAAAATCTTGTTTTACTTAATTCTGTTTTTTAAATTTTGTTTGATCTCTTAAGGAAGAACAAGGAAGGGAATGATCTTTACTCAAGAATTTCAGAGGGTCAGCACTGAAGTCCTGACCTTTCAGTAAATACCTTTGTTCCTTTCAAATATTTTAGGATATTACTTAGCAAAGCAGGCCATTTCTCCCACCTGAAAGTAAACAACTTCCATCACTTGCCACATAGTTCAGAAAACTCCCATTCAGGGGTCACTCAGACAGTGAATCACAGAAAAGATTATTTGCTTCATCAATTAACTTGTTTTTATAAATCAGCAGATAAGAGTTGTGCTCATACACAGAAGGGGCCTGAGATTTCTGCATTTTAAACAAGCTCTCAGGTGAGGATGCTGCTGCTGTTCTTCTGATTACATTTTGAATAGTAAGGTCTACAACATTGTTCCTCAAACTTGGCTGCGTATTGGAATCACCTAAAAAGTTAAAACAAAACATGGATGTCTGGGTCCCACCCCACAGAGAATGATTTAATTGTCATAGGGTACAGTCCATGCATCATGATTTTTAGATTCCCCAGTTGAAACTTGTGCAGCAAAGTTTGAGAGCCACTGATCTATAATGTAAAAAGTAAGTGTAAATGGAATAAAAGTAATTAGGCTTATAGGCTTAACCCAGGAAATCCTAAGTTCCTTGAATATCCAGTTTGCATTTGGATTCCTCATCATATACTTGATATTTAATATTATAATAAAAGCTGCCTGAGCTGAATTGTATAGTATCCTGCACCTACCTCTGAAAGCTGCCCTTACCAGCTGACTCCAAGCCTCTGAAATGGGTCCTAATTCTAGTGGTTAGATGAACTCATCCTGTCAAGATTAATAAAAATCCTATGATGCCAGGCTCAAGTTCTTTTCTTACCTATTAGACAGACTCATAAATATGCCCAGAGAAGTCGCTGTGATTGCTATTCAGGGTAATTTGACCTTCCAGAAAAGAAGTGCCTCCTCTCCAAATCTTTAAGGTGTTCTTGGAAACTATTTCCTTCAGCACTAAAGCTATGCTCCCTGATTCACAAAAGCTGAGAAAAGCCCTTTCAACAAATGATAAATCAGCTCACAGAAAAACTGGCTTCCCAGTAATGGAGCTCTTCTTAAAGATATTTGCTGTCCTTTCTGGGTGCAGAAATAGTCTTAGCAGTTGATCACATGCTATCAGCCAGAGTTTCAAAAGCAATATATTCTTCTCTAGATTGAGTCCACAATGCAGATTACTTCAATTCAGCAACAACCTTGTAGACAACACAGAACTTTCAAACCAGGAAGACCCTGAGAAAATGCCTGCTCCAACCAACTTTCTTGATAGAAAATTGAGACCAGGACTGGTGATATGACTTAAGGTTTCACAACTAATTTGTGGACCATAATTTACTTCTCTTGGCTCTTGGTTCAGTAGCACTCATCCCATTTTACAGTTTCTACCGGTAATCATTTGTTGTAGGCTAAACCTCAACTGGCAGAGTTTATCTGGCCATGATGTGACTATGCTTATGTGACATCAACTACAACACAGGCAGGCCCAAGGTAGTTCTTTCATGGAATATGTTCATTATTGAGATTAAAGAACATGACAGAAATATAAAACAAATTAATGTGGCATGTTTTTATATAATTGGTGAACTATAAGAAATGAGAATCCGTTTGGCCTTGACAATTAGAACAGTCTCCTTTGAGTAGTTCAAGTGTAATAACATTGTAACCCTAATGTGGTAGCCATAAGAAGCACCTCTCAGATCTCTAGCTACTGGGATTGTAATTGTCTGAAGGTCCCATCTCTACACTCTGAATTCTAGCACTACATTTACACTGAGACTGTGCTTCCCAGTGTGGCAAGGATACTAAGTCATGCCCTTTCCTGAGAGATGCAGTACTCCTCTGATGAGCAATTTAAACTCAAGGACTCCACACTAGCCTTGCCAAATATTCCTTAAAAAAATACTGTAATGTAAGATGTTTCTACCCAACTTTTCTTCGTTCTATCTCTCCTACGTATGTTGTCAGACCTGCATCATATTTGGATTGCTCTTCCAACCTCTATCTGCTCTCTTCCCATTTTTTTCCATAGGTGTTTTCCCGAACACATTTCTTGCACTTTCAACATCCCATCTTGGATCAAACTGACACATCTAGTGAAAGAAATGTAATTAGAGGACTCTAATTGGCTGTAGATAACATTTACATAATGTATATGTCGTTTATTTTTCTTCACCTTTTTGGATCAGTAATTATGACTAAAGAAGAATTAACATGGCTGGGTGTAGTGACTGACTCATGCCTGTAATCACAGCACTTTGTGAGGCTAAGACAGACAAACTACTTGAGGCTAGGAGTTCGAGACCAGTCTGGCCAACATGGCAACACCCCATCTCTACTAAAATTACAAAAGTTAGCTGGGCATGGTGGCATGCACCTGTAATTCCAGCTACTTGGGAGGCTGAGGCTTAAGAATCACTTGAACCCAAGAGGCAGAGGTTGCAGTGAGCAAAGATCACACCATTGCACTCCTCCAGCCTGGCCAACAAGTGAGACTCTGTCTAATAAATAAATACATAAATAAATCTTTCCAATTTTATAATACTTGATTTGGAAAAGAGAAGGAGTAAGAGAGATAAGGGAAATTGTCTTAGTTTCTGTTGGGCTGCTATAATAGAATGCCCGCGGCTGAGTAACTTATAACAAGCAGAAATTTATTTCTCACAGTTCTGGAGACTGGAAGCTCAAGATCAACGTGCTGGCAGGTTTGGTGAGGGCCTGGTCTCTCATTCCAAGATGTTACCTTGAATCCTGCATCCACTAGAAGGGAGGAACTCTGTTCCTCACATGGCAGAAGAGCAGAAGAGAGCAAGAACCCACTCCTGCAAGTCCTTTTTATAAGGGCATTAGTCCAGTCATGTGGGTAGAGCCCTCAGAAATACCTCTCCTTAGGCCCCACCTCTCAGCACTGTTGCATTGGAGATTAAGCTTCCAACCCATGAATTTGGAGGAGACAAAAACATTCAAACCATAATAAAAGGATAGAGACTCAAAAAATACGGTTGAAGTTTGATGGAGTAAAAATTATGTTATTATAACTTACAAAACAAAGTAAAAATTGAATTGTAACTGTTGCAACATGGAAGGAATTGGGATGGGAAGAATTATTTAAATTCTATTAATTAAATCCTAACAACATAGCAGGAAATCAATAGATGAAGTCTATACTAAGCAGATCAATAAATAACATAATAAGGCATACCATCACAGATTGGAATAGCCCCTTTCCACAAAACTGACTTTCTTCCTCTTTCTCTCCCTTCAGAACAACATAGCAAACATATACTGAATTTAAAACAAGTTTAGCACTTAGCTTTCTGCTCATATATCCCCTCTCTTTCTGCTTATACATCCTTTTTTCTCCCAGGGCTCCAGCCTCCCCATTCCTCTCTACTTGTCTTTTGAGCCAAAGTTCCCTGCATCATTGAGATGTGGTTTCTTTTCTTTAGCTTTCTCATTTCCTGAGACTAAGACACACACACTAGATCCCACCCCAACCACAACTACCTCCTTCTTTGGAAATTTCATATTCACTAAGATAAATTTGTTCATCAGACATTTTGTATTTCACTTTAAGTGAGGGAAAAACAGCATCTAATTATTACAAATGTGCATAGAAATGCCATGCATCTATTCTGGGAACAATTTCCCAAAACTGTCTGAACTGAGGGGTTCCTCTGAAAGTGATGAATCAGATTTCTCAACACCTCCTTTCATAATGGCACCTAGCTGAGTAACTAAAGGAATAATGAAGGTGACATGAAGAAGCCCTGGGAATACCATAACTCAATGGGAGCTCACAGGTGCCTCATAGACAACAAACTCTGAAGAGCAAGAATAGATTGATGCCACTTGGATTGAACACTTGGACAAACACTATCTAGTGATCTCAACTCCAGTGACACAATGATAATCATAGCTAACTCTTACATAATACACAATATCTGCCAGGTGCTGTTCTAAGTGCTGTGCATGTAGTAATCTTGTTAAATCATTACAAACCTCCCTAAAATAGGCATTTTTATTCTTTCCTTTCACACATGAGTAATTAGGATATAGAGGCAGGCCCAAGGTCACATACCTAACAAGAGGTGAGAAAAGGATTCAAACTCTGGGTGTCTGGTTCTAGGATCTAGCATTTAGCTACTATATAATATTTTCTGAATAGTCTTAAAATTTGGAATGAAGGCTATGGGAAGATAGAACCAAATCTTTATAGACCATAAGAGAGAGATTCTGGAGGATCACATCAAGCTCAGACATTCTACAGTCATAGGTCACCAGACACTGTTGTACACAGAACCCCAAAACTCTCTGGAAGGAATGGTGAAAGGGAACTATTTGTGCACATCAGGTGTCTCTTGATGCTGGGATTAATAGTTGCTCTGTAACCCCTGGGAGAACAGCCTAAAAAATTGATGGATTCAATCTAAGCGAGAGTTTGTCTCCAGAACTGAATTTTGGAATTCAAAGATTCGTAATAAATTCCTTAGAAAAGGAAGCCACATATTTTGGAAGACTAAAGAAATGGTAAACACTTAGAAGCCAGAACACATACCCAGTCCTTTGTCCTTGTACTCGTGCACACACCAGCCAACATCAGACCCTCACCCAGTGTGGAGAGCAAAATAAGAAGGCAAGAAGATAGTTTGATTTTGCCATTCCACAATGTATACATATTTTAAAATATCATGTTCTACATGATAAATATATACAATTTTTATTTGTCAATTTAAAAAAGAAAGGGAAGGGGAGGGAAGGGGGTGGGGGATGAGTAGGGGTGGAGGGAGCTGGAACACATGTAACAACCAGAGGGTCACCTGCCCTTTAACATCCCCTGAGTTTGCCTTGGGCCTCCCAGCCATGGACTTTGGAAAGTGGCTGTGAATCCCTAATTCTATTAAACATTAATTTGGTTCAAGAGTAACTTCATCTCTCTCCACATGCTTTTCCTTTCCATACCACATCAACCCCAGCAAATCTCACCAAATCAATCAAACAACAACAAATATAAAAACCGAAACAAACACCAAAACTAAAATCATTTACAGTTCATTTCTATATAAAAGCCCATTATGGAGGAGATCCCAAGAGACAGAAAAGTCTACAACTTTAAAGTTAATATTAGATAATCCCTGTTTTTCAGACAGAAAAGGGAGAGAAGTGAGCGTGAGAGGTATTGGGAGAGGGGAGACAGAAATAAACAAAAAATAATAATTGAGGGAGCAAAGAAAGAAGGAAAGAAGAAAAGATCCCCAACCATTTATTGATATTCCTGCCTCTTTCCATGATTCTGAGCTTTGCTGCTTTCCCTGTCTCCTCTTCACCCTTCAAAACTGTTCTTCCATTTTTCTTAAACAGAGCAATTCAGTTCTAACTCTTATCCTCATACTCAACCACAAACTCACCTATGCATAACCAAATCCATCAAGTTGCTCAGTTCTACAGAAGAGCTTTCATTCTAAGATAATCCACTCTCCTTTGAAAGCAATTTCAGTTACAAATAAATAGAATCCCCACATAATTTCACATGTACTACGCATTTAAAGTAAATATAACCACTAAATTTGTCATAATTGGTGTATCGTATAATCCAACGTTTGATGTTTTTGAATTGACATCGAATCCATTCTACATCATTTGGTTTCAACGTTTTCTAACATTTGGTTTCTAATATATGTTTGAGATTCTGTGTCTCACACTTTAACTCCTTTATCAACTAACATCAAATAAATTAACACATTAGTAAGCATCAAAGTAGGAACAACAATGAGAGAACGCTGATAATCTGGATTCCTGAGAAAGGCAGAAGACTCCAAATTTTTTTACATTACATTTTACCAGTGGCTATCCCTAGTCAAGCCAGTCAAAATCATCATTCATATTAATTTTGATACTCCACATTAGAAAGCTGACATAGGTAACCAAAAGCTGAAAAGTGCAACACAGCATCTTTATCCCTATATTTGTGCTTGCAAGAGGAACAGGATAAATGTGGTGGAAACAGTAACGAGCAAAGGAGGAGTTGGAAGAGGAGGAGACAATCACAAACTTTAGTGTTTGTGCTAAGGCAGGCCTTGGGGAGTTGAACAGTTGGAGACCCCCAACTCCTGGGAAGTGTTCTCATGAATTCCAGCAGATGGCAGTGCTGCATAACATGTCAATTTTAAAACGCTTTGTGCTGTTCAAGCTTTGGACCCTTGAGAATGACACCCTTTTACAGTTGAGAGAGGAATATTGAAGTATAGCCCTGAAAATCGCTACTTTGTACTTAAAGAAGGCAATTGCAGCCTCCAAAAGTCCCAGACACCTTTATGGACCTGTCATTGGAACATTTATGTCCACGTGTGCTTGGTTCTGCACTGGCCTGAGATGCCTGCAGGAACCTCAAGAAGCCACACAAAGCAGCTGCCTCACATCTCTTTCCCTCACTCCCAGCTTCTTGCCCTGAAAAGAGTAAGGGCTGATTCCAATCTGTTCAATCCTGTCTTCAGATTCCCCAGAATCAAATTTTTTCAGCCCATAATGAATTCTTCCTCTCCTAACCTTCAAAGTACTACATATGCCTTTAACCTCAGGTCAATATTTAATAACTTCTTGTTGTTCTAACCTGAGCTGGTTTCAGTTTGCCAATTATGTAGTAAACTCGTGATCACAGAGGGGGTGCTATGTGTATTTTTAATTCTCCACCATATTTAACATGGTTCCAGATTCCAAAGAGGTGCTTGATAAATAGTTGGTTGATAACTCCGTTCACCATGTCTTAAAAATGTCTGCCAGCATGTGGTCTAATTTTCAGCAATGACCTATGAGTTATGGGCAGCCATAGGTCTGGTCAGGAAAAAGATTCCGGTCAGAAACATCTCCTGCACCTGGCCAAACCCTGGCACAAAGGTTTCTTGTTAAAGCAGTTTGTGCGATGCCTGTAACTGAAACCTCATCTTTTCATGTTTGGGGCATGTGCAATCCACCTTTTCCCAACATTCCAGGGCTCCCTCGTGTGAACAGCTCCTCTTCCCTGGGGTTTCCATTCATTTGTGCACAACAGCTATTTAATTAAGCCTATCTGGATTGAACACAGTAGTATCTTTTTTTACATTCAGGCCTCAATCAAAAGTTTGTTATTTAATATCTTTTGATCAACTCTTCCCTTTGCCACTTTTATCCCCTTTCTGAAACCTGCTCCATAATGGCCAAGGCTCCAGAGCTTCTACTATTTATGTGACATTTCTAACAAGGTGTCCTATCTAGACACGCTAAATTAGGAACATCAAATATATCCTATCTGTTCTAGATGCAAGAGCAACTTGGCCCAAACAAACCTGCACCCCAACCCTTCAATCAGCCCCACCCTTGCTAGTGTTACAATTCTCCTTAGCAGTTTTTTTCAAATTCATTTGTTCTTTGCACTCATTTATTCATTCACCAAGTATTCTTTGAATGCCTGCTCTGGGTCAGGCACTGCTCTAAACAGTGAATAAGTCAGTATGATCCCTATCCTCAGAAAACTTGTGGTTTTGTGGAGCAGATGAAATTTTAAAATAAACACACATGTCAATATATACGATTGTAACTAAAAGATGTTCTTTGAAGGAAAATAACAGTGCTATGAGCATGAAGAATGTGGGTGGTAGGGGCGGGAGAGGGATGTATAATTTAGATGAGGGCAGTGATTAAAGATGGATTCCTAGGGCAGTGACATTTAAACTGAGGCCCAAAATATGAGAAGAGAGTGAACACAGGGATTAACATGTGCAAAATGCCCCAAGGTGGGGGATAGAAAGGAAAGGCTTGGTACTTAGAGGAACTAATAGAACAACTGGGCGCTAGAGTATAGTAGAGTATGAGGAATGAAGCCTGATGGCGGGAACTATACCCTGGGTGACCTCGTAAGTCCAGGGTGGGCACTGAACGCTCATACCAGCCCTATAAATTCTGTGATTCTGAAATAGGCTTTGCTCTTCCTAGTTTGAGCTTTAGAAACTTAGGGTCTGATATCTGGATTCATCCACCTGCACTTGGGCCTAACCTGAGGTAACCACACAGAGGCTGCCCACATCCTTTCTCCCACTCCCAAACTCTTCCCCACCTTGACCCATACCCACACCTTGCTCTGGCCCCAGCTGCAAAAACAGGCTATCCAAGAATGAGCATAGGTTTTCATCTTTCCTGGGACAAGGTCCTTGAACTCTTCCATCATTACGCTGGTCAATGGGAAAAGACCTAATTTGCCATCACAAAAGGAACATTTTTATGGAAAAACTTGAAAAGGGCTGCATTAGAAATGCTAAATCTAAAGACTTTTAATGTCAAAAATAAACTTTCTCATTTAATTCTAGACCAATCTTAGGTCCCAGATCCCTCAGAAAGACCTCTGACCCTTAAACAATTAAGAGGAATAATGAGAGTAATAACGATCACTCTCATCTAAATCTCAAAATCCCTTGTCATTGGATTGACTCTCTTGGGTCAGGAGAGAAAATAAAAGGCCCTTTTGACTTAATTTAATGCAGCTCTAGACCTCAGGTAGATAGATCCTTAGGGTGCTGGGGACAGGAAGAGAACATTTTAATCTTCAATTGAGACGCTCAAAGTCCATAGCAAGAAAGGGGCCCCAATCATCTTTGTAAGTAACGAGTGGCTCATTTATAGGTGATACTAACCACACATGTCCCCCATTAGCATGAACAAATTATTCTTGCCAGTTCAGTTATTCCCTGGCAGCTGAAGGAAACATGTGCTGCTCATGTTAATATATTTCAAACCGCTTCATCAAGGGAGAGGATAATGGGTAGATAATTGTAGATGTGGGGGGTAGGTACGTTGAGTATACTACTCATTCTACTTTTGTATATGTTTGAAAAGTACCATAACCATAATGTTTTGCCTTAAATGTCAGTCCTTTTATCATTATTTAACATCTTCCCACTCCCCCAACCAAATAGTTTTCTATGCTATGCGACAAAATCTCAATTGTCTGTCATTAGCAGCTGAGCTGGCAACAGATAAAAATCTATTGTTTGACAGTTATAAAAAAAACAAAAACACACCTTTTTTAACTCAAACTTTCATGCGTGAGAAAAGAAACTCAGATGTCTACTCTTAATTTGTACTATTTCATTTTCAATAAACAATTTCAGAATTAGACCTACTGGGACCAGGAAGGGGAGTGCCAAATAGACATTACCATTCTCATTATCAAAGCAATGGCAAAGGCACTTCAAAAAGAACTCAGATCCTAACTGAGAAAGCCTGACTTTGGTAATGTGGAAGACAAACAGTGGAACTAACTCACTTTTGGGACAAAGTATGCTTCCCAACCCTCAATGCTCCCCAAAATAAGCCTGGATCACCCGCCAACCCTAAATGCTCTTCAAAAGAAGCCTGGATCAATCAACAGCAAATTAAACCACTGAGCTTGGAAGTAATGGTTTTGATAGAACCTCTTGGGAAAATTCCTGGAAATCTCCAATCTAGAATCTTCCTTCAATATTGATTAGAAGATTGAAGCATGATCCACAGGATTTTATCTGCCCACGGGAATGTCTGTTTCCAAACAGCTTCTTGAACCCACATAATGATCCAAGTAGGCATAGGGGAAGGACACCAGGCTTCAGCATCAGTAGCATCCCAGTTTTACAGGATTTCACACTAGAGGAATGCAGTGGATACCGAGCTGTGGGAACTGGTGCCTCAGTTTCCACATCTACAAAATGATAATAATAGAGGTCACTAGGGAAGTTAAATGAGACAGTGCATAGGAAGTGCCTGGCACAATAACTCATACATTGGAAAAATTCAATAAAGACTTTTGGTTTTTGCAAATCATTTGATTACTTACCACATCTTAAAAAGCTGACCACATCTTAGCATGATCCAGACAAGTCCACTCACCATGCACTCCAAACCCTTGTCCAAGGTAAAAATGTCTTTCCAAACACAGGGCAATAAACTCATTTTATTTTGCTTTTGAAATAAGAAAATATTAGCATAAATATTTCATCTATGAAATTGCAATTGAACAAAGAGCCCAATCATACAGTGTATCTACAAAGTTAGATAATGTCTTCTGCTTTTCTATTCAGATAATTCCAAAGTAGAACTTACAGTAGTAGAAAGAAAAATTTAAGATGTAAAATTATCCCACTACAATTTTGTTCTTGATTCCACAAAATACACCATTCCCATGAATTTCTCAGTTTTAAAATAAACAGTATAGGCACATGGAACATTAATAGTAAAATTCTGTGTAGATATGTAAAATAGTAGACCTTAAGATGTACATTTTTCTTACTGTTTTTCTAAAAATGCTGCTTCAAAAGAGAAAGCAAAATGCAAATCTACACATGTTTAAAGTCAAATCTCCCATACAAAATCTTTAAAAGTTCCTTATCATTATGCTCATTTTTCATAAGTACTTATAATACTTCATAGGAATTATATTGCAGAACCTCATAAAATTTGGTTGTGATTATGATGAAAAAATATGTATAAGAACACTTGTAACTATTTATATTTTTTAAAATCTTTAGGCTTGAAAATTCAAAAAATGATATTTAGGGCAAAGTGCTATTTCAAACAGATATAACTTCATTTTAACTTTGACTTTTTACAGATATCTTCCAAATATTTTTAAAATTACAAATGACAAAGTCAATGGGGTGCAAAACTAAATTCTTAAACTAAGTAAGGAGAAAACAGATAACATTTAAATTTCTCTTTTGAAAATAACTATGAAATACTACCATTTTCTCTTATCACATCCAGTCAGTATTTCATTCTGAAAGCAATGTATTAACATGTGATTTTATGAAATAGTCCAGTGATAGGCAAGCTCTCTTGCTGAGCATACACAGTAACCCAGGATCTTCCTTATTGCTGTTTTCCTTACCCCCAGCACTTGCGAGGCCTCATAGGAGACAGTGGATTAAATAGCCTTCAGGATCAAAAAAGTTCCTTGACATTTGGATTTTAAACTACAGAATGATTAAAATTGATTGCATAATTTGCCCCTATTTACAGGTGTGACATGATGTGGGATTCAGGATTATAATTCTTTAGACTTAAAATGGAGACAAGCTGGGGGATCTGGACATTTTCTTCCCTCCATCCCTTCCCTCTTCAATCTGAAGACTCAGAAATTATCCCAAACCACAGAAAAGTAGAGTATTTGAGGGTGAATAAACTTCTAATCTAATAAGTAGATTTCTAATTATTATCTGTAAAGAGATGAAAAGCAGTGGACAATGGAACAAGAATTAACACAGCAAGAAAATAATCTCACCTTTAGAATATCTCTAGGATAATATATTTCAGATAACTGACCCTCTCCAATCCTCTTTTGGGCAATGATGAAACTAAATGTCTGATCTGCAAAGAAAACTCTCACCAGAGACCTGCTGATTCAAGAATTCAATTCCTGCACAATTGGAATACTGCCAACATTTTTTCATCCTAACAGGAATGTGTCTGCAGTTTAAGAGCTTTTTCCCTAAAGGTAAAAATGAGAAGTTTTGGTATTGTTAACATTTCAGGTAAGATTGAGAGGTTGTCCCTGTGCCTGAGGATGTTCTGCTAAATTTAGAATAAGTATTATATGTGATGGTAACAAAGGTGAGAGCTTGGGACTCAGTCTCAGGAAAAAAGCTTTCAGTTTTCCAGTGGACAATTTCAAATAGATCTTACCAGCCACCCTTTAAGATCTATTCCAATCATGGCATTCCATGATTATTTGGATTCTCAAAGTGGTGTCTACCCTTGAGCAGAGGCAAGGGCTGGCTGGAAGACTAAGAGAAAGAAAATGAGTTTCTTTCTATATTAGTCACCACCTTTTGAAGAATCTCAAGTATGCTTTAACAACCCCAAGTAAAACCCTAATGAGAAACTCCATCATAAAAAAGGTATGGCATCTTCTCTCTCTACCACCACACCCAAGCTGACCTTCCTTCTCCAAATCAGACAAGGTAAGCAAAGCTACACGTTAATGTTTCCATTTTCTTTCTGAGGAGGGAACATGAAGGGGCTGAGACTGGATCAAAGCTGCTGCCCGGTGTCATCTGCTTTGGTTATGCCTTGAAATTATCCCTAATTACAGCTAATTATATCAGTTGTGTCCTTACATTTCTTATAGAGCCATGCCCATTGACCAAAAGATAGGAGTTCAGTTATGAGTACAAATCCCAAATGAGAAGCCTCTGGGCTAGTCCAGCTTTCTTTATTATGTGCTATTTTCCCTTAAAAATATTAATACGGTAACGAAACAATAATAATTTCCCTGGAAGGTAATACTTCTGCCAAAATAAAAAGTTTCAGAAACATGAAGAATCTGGTGGCCCTACCTCTCTCAAACCTGAAGATTCTGGGGCTCAAGGTCATTGGTCACGTGGGACTGTAACCAGGCACTGCTGTAGCCACAGACTCCCCATGTTTCTGATCTAATTCTCTTGTCACAGAATAAGCCACTGCTCCATTGGTCCATAGCTGCAGCTTGGGATCAGATTCTTTGGCAATGAACTGCAGCTGGGTTTTTCTCATTCTCTTTACAAGTCTAGCAAAGCCAAGCAACACAGAGCTAAATATCATTGAAAATCCACAAAGGAGGAATGCCGCAGTGTAGCTGCCAGTTGTATCTACCAGCCATCCTGTAACAAACAACAGCAAAATTATATTGTTAAGCTGAAAATTCAGTTGTTTACCCACTCTCAAATTCTAACTATTTGTGAGGATAATAGTGGATTGATAGCACCGCCAATTGTAGTTTTGAGAGAAAAAGCAGGTCACCTAAAAATATTGTGCAGCAACTGAAAAATACATTCTGTTTTCCAGGAAAACTTCTAAAGTGAATTGATTGTTGTTATGTAAAGTACTTGGGAGAGCATCATGTACCTGGTAGTCACGACATAAATATTAGTTACTATTAACTCCATGAAATCTGGTAGAAAGCTAAAAGTAGCATCATTTAAATGATTAAAGTTGGAATAATTTATCGAGGGTATTAAGAGAATGCATTTGTACAAAATGCCAGTAGTATTCACAACACCCATACACTATTTTGAGTAACATGACATGCATCAAAGCAGAATCCACATTTTCAACTGGATTCAGCCATTGTGCTCTATCCAGTTTGAAAATCTGAACTTTGAGCCATTTCAGAAGTTGCAAATGCAACGTAGCTTTTTTTCTTTATCTCTTGTTGCAACAAATTAATCTCAATATCTATCTCAGCTCTACATTTTGAGGAAAGCAAGGGCATATGACATGCAAAATAGTAGCCACAATGATTAGAAAACCAATCGGGTAACATTATACTTTGTCAGGCAATTATTTTATAATGAACAAAAGGTTTTTTAAATTCCTTCAAACTTTCCTTATCTGCCAAAAAAAATTCATCAGAGAAGTATATGGTTTCTTCTCTTACCCACTTCACATCCATCAGTCAAAAACGGCATGTAGAAGTTGTTATAAGCCCCACAAAATTTCCTGAATTTAAACTACTCTCAAATATTTCAGTTATTGTTTCATTTACCTGTGCATTTCTATAGCACCAAACAGAAAAGACTGCATAGACAGTTGCCATTTGAAAGGTAAATAAATAAGAAAATGATACAATAAGAACTCATGTCTTAATCCTCTAATTCCCAGTAATGAATATAATATCTGATTTGCCAGTAAAGGCCATGGTCTGAGGAAAGGATTCATGAATCCCAATTTCATTTGTGTCCTGTGACCTTTGACAGAATGACACTATTTCTAAAGGTTGGTGAACACTAAAATAGGCTATGGAGGGAGGATGTGGGAACATTTTGGGGGCAGTTTTCAAAAACAGAGCATTAAACACAAAGATCTATATCACGGAGTTTCAACTGACCAGGATTTTTCATCTGCACCAGTGAAGTGGCCACAATTTCCCCTAGTTTGCTGTGTTTATTCCACCCCAATTGCTGGATTTGGAAATAGCCTGCAACTGTCTATTCACAATAATAGCTAATAGCAGAAACCCTGCCTTCCTCAAAAAATTTCCTGCCTTCTTTCTAGGCAAAGTTTTGAGTTATTTCTCTTTTGCCTGTCTGCAGAGCCCTTGTTCACGCTCTCAGTTTTAATCTAGGCAGATAGTAATATGGAACAGTAATTCTCACTCTTTACCATGCATGAGCATCACAACAAAGTTGGCTGAAAATGTAGATTTCTGGAACTCATCCTGAACCTTCAGATCACAGGTGGGAGTGTCAAGGAATCTGCATTTTTAACAAGGTTCCTAGGAAACTCACATGCAGGTGGTGTAGATCACATGCTTTAGGAAGGAGAAACAGATTCCAGCCTGTTTACTGCTGTCTCTCTCCAGCATGATAAATACAATAGTAGTTATACAGGCAATAAATATTTGTTGAATTACTTATTTAATGGATGCAATAAGTATTTGTCAAATTATTTGTTTAATCATGCTTTACTCTATAGCATTTTCGAGTTTATAAAACATTCTAGGTGCTTTATATGATGACTCCCAAATCTATATACAAATCAGGCCATCCATTAAAGCTCACATTTCATCCTTAAACAGCTCTATTATGCATTTTTACCTGTATATTTCAGAAATTTCAACATATCTAAATACCATATTCATTATTTTTCAGGCAAAGCCACTTTCTTGCATTTCCTTATTTTTTCAACCATGACATTATTTTCTAAGTCACCCTTGACTTCTTTCTCTCATTCACCTCTGTATGCTAAATTCTGCTGATTTCTTTTTTAACTTCCTCCTTTCCCCCAGAGCTCATCAACATTTCTGCTGCAGCAGCCCTAGCTCAGGCCTTTATCAGCTGCCTCCTAAACTGTTAGAATGGAATCTTAGCTACCTCTCTCCTAAGTTACTAGATCAATTGCTAGATCACATTTTCTAACACATACGCTTGACCATATTATCCTTTCACATAAAAACTTTAATACTACCTATAGTCTATGAAGAATAGAGCCCAGTTCCTTTGTCTGGCACCCAAAACACTCCACTATGACACTGGCATTTATAATTTCAGCCTCATCACCCACTTCCCTGTTGGAATCCTTTTCTCCCACAAGACTTCCCTGTAAATGTACCCTACTTATTTATTTATTTATTTATTCTTTGTTTAGAGACAGAGTCTCACTCTTTTGCTCAGGCTGGAGTGCAGTGGCACGATATTGGATCACTGCAACCTCTGCCTCCCAGGTTCAAACAATTCTCCTGCCTCAGCCTCCGGAGTAGCTGGGACTACAGGCGCATGTTGCCATGCCCAGCAAATTTTTTTTTATTTTAGTAGAGTTCGGGTTTCACCATGTTGCCCAGGCTGGTCTTGAACTCCTGAGATCAGGCAATCTGCCTGCCTCAGCCTCCCAAAATGCTAGGATTACAGGCATGAGCCACCATGCTCAGCTTGCCCTATTTATCTATATAAGGCTAAACAACTGCTCCATCCCCCTGTTCCCATCATTAATATGGAAAGGAATCAAGACCCTAATTTGGGACTTACTCTTTCCAGGTAGGCTAAGGTTCCTACTTGGTTGGAAAAAGATTATAAAACAAGGATGTAGGTGGAACCATGATGGTTTTGGGAGCTCTTATATCCCTTTTCTCTTTCACTTTTCCCCAGCTCTCTTGACAATCCTTCTCATTGACTGCATGTGGGTTTGCTGTTTTCACATCAATATGCCAAAGAGAAGAGGTGATTGGGGTTTCTCTCCGGAAACTTACCTGCAATGGGTGGGCTCACCAAGTACGGCACTGCGTGAAGGAAGTACACCACACCAAGCGCTGATGACAAAGAGGTGGTCCCCACTATCTCTGCAGTCACTACTGGGATCAAGGTCACATAGGCACCATCAAAGTAGCCAAAGGTACAAGAGAAAGGCACAAGCAGAGGGAGACTTTGAAGCATTGGGAGGCAGAGATAGCAGAGCCCATCCATTCCCACAGCAAAGAGGTAGCAAACATACTGGTAATTCTTCAGACACCTGTAGATGTGAAGAACAAAAATGAGTACAAGATGTACACATTCTGTAAAATAGCCTCAGAACCACTGCTACGCAGCAGTAAGCCTTGCAGTTATTTATAGCGATACCGTTCCCATTGTATGTTATCTATGCTGTCTTTCTATCCTTCTTTTATGCAAATGTAAGAATTCATCTCTCCAGGAAGCATGGTATGGTAGAAAGAATATATGCTCCAAAATTAGAAAGGCAGAATATTAAAACTAGTTCTACCACTCATTGCCTGCCTAACTTAATTTCTTTAGCTATAAAATGGAAAGGTTATCTATCTCATAGGGTTACTCTAAAAGTAGTCATGAAATAACATGTAGAGCAGGGGTGTCCAATCTTTTGGCTTCCCTAGGCCACATCGGAAGAAGAATTGTCATGGGCCACACGTCAAATAAACTAACACTAATGATAGCTGATGAACTAAAAAAAAAAAAAAAAAAAAAAAAAAAAGGCGGGGGGGATGTGCACAAATCTCAAAATGTTGTTAAGAAAGTTTACAAATTTGTGTTGGACCATGTTCACAGCTGTCCTGGGCTGCATGCAGCCCATGGGCCGCAGGTTGGACAAGCTTGACGTAAAGCAACCAGAGGCTAATTTTCCTAGCAGTCTACCATATTAGAGGCTTTTAGTCATGTTATCCATTGGTATCTGGCACATCATAGATCATAAATACTCAATAACTCAAGTGGTTACACAAAGGTGAAACTGTAATACAAAGACATTAAAATGATTTGCCAGAGATAATGGAGGTCTTGGAATAGGACAAAGTCTTATTTCAAGATTTCTGAAGTGGAATTTTCCCCATAACTTCAAATCCATCTATGATATCCATTGTTTCAAAGACTCTGTATAATGTCAGCTTCAACAGCTTATGCTTTACATTTTTCTACCCAAAGCCTCATTTGAACCTCACAAAACCATATAAGGTCAACAGGCAAATATTGCACTGGCTCATTTTACAGATAGAGGGTAAAATGAGGATCTGAGGGTTAGGCGACTTTCTGTAGGTCACAGTGTTAATAAGGAGCAGAGCCAGCTCAAGAACTTAGGTCTTGTATGCCTCAGACTAGACACGCCTCCATTATGCCTCAGACTAGACGTGCCTCCATTATCTTGCCGAGTTATTTGATTGTGAAAATAGGTACCCTTTGCTCTTCTCCTTCTTCTTTAACAATTAAAAATGTGGAAATAGTACTAAATATTATATTCATAACACTGGAGAATGGCAGTTGGATCCTGATTAATTACCAAAAACATAATTTGTCAGAAGCTACATGATGGTATTAGCTCTGCAGGTCACATCTCAAGTGTGAATAGTTCATCATTTAAGAGAATATGAGTAGCCTGCACTCTTCAGTCCGAACAGATGAGCATTTGCTGAAGAAATTACTTGGTAGATTTCTTATAACTTTGGTTTCTAAGCCTACAATTACAAGGAAATTATTTGCAGTTTGCACTGTCAAACATAAACATGAGACTACAAATAATGTGTTATCATTGCACCTGATCCTCCTGCCTGAACTGGATTCTGCTCCTTTTTCCATTGCTAGTCAATCTGGAGTGATTCAAAAGAAACTAACACCACCACACCCAGCCAGAAGGTGTCTTGCTTGAGGACTGACTTATCTTGGGATGGAATTAAATCCACCACCAGAACTTGTTGTCACCCTAGGCCTCTGCAATTGAGACACATCTGGCCCATAACCTTTTTTTGTATTACCTGTGAACTAAGAATGTTTTTTTATTTTAAAATGGTTGGAAAAAATCAAAATAAAAATATTTTGTGACACAAGAAAATTATAAGAAAAATTTACCTTTCAGTGTGCATAAAGTCTTATTGGAACATAGCCACTCTCTTTTGTTTGCATATTGTCTGGGGCTGTTTTGTACTATAATAGCAGAGTTGGGTAGTTGTGACAAAGAACACATGGCCTACATAGCCAAAAATGTTTACTATCCGTCCCTTTATAGAAAATTTCGCCAATCTGTCATCTAGAAGAACCAGCAAGGGAGATGCCTTCAGATACTGCAGACTAGTTAACATTATTCAGACCTAGGTATTCCACATGGTAAGGGGCTGAGGAGAAACTCAAGGCTTAAAGTCCCCTGGTGGGGAACCAATTGTGGTTTCATGAATTTTACCTTCTGTTGGTCAGCCATCCAAATGTGATGTTGCCAATAATGTCAATCACTCCAAGTATGGACATAAGAAAAGCAGCTTGCTGATGACTCACTCCAACACTCAAAGCATAAGGCACCAAGTACACAAAGAGAGGGCTGCAGCCATAAGCCATAAACAGAATGGAGATGGCCAGCACAACAAAGTCTGATATCAGTAAAAACCTATATTCCTGCTGCAAACAGCAACAAAGGCAAGCCTGTGCCCATTCTTTGGTCAAAGATGAATACGGAGACACCTGCTTCAAGCCTTCTTTCTGAGTTCTACAGACATGGTTCTGCTCTGGAGTTGTGTGGTCTTCTTCAAGAGTAATCGGCCTCATCAAGGCACCACAAACACAGAGATTCAAGACGAAGCCCCCAAGAATGAGTAAGGCTCCCCGCCAGGAAAACTGTTCAATAAGGAGCTGAACCACAGGAGCCAGGATGAAGGTGCCAATGCCACTTCCTGACATGGCGATCCCATAAGCAAGGGCTTTCCGTCTGTTGAAGTACTTGCCAACCATGGCAATAGCTGGAGAGTAACAAAGTGCAAATCCAAGACCTGGGGATAAAGAGAACTCTGTGAGTGCTGGTGTACCAAAACAGCCCATGGGAGAAAATATCTCAGAATGCAATTATTTTATTAAAGAGAATCTGATCTTTCATTAAACTCTTTTAAAGCTGCTTTTTACATCAAGCTTAAAATGAGTCTCCCTTCACCAGTCATTCACAATTTAGAAAATGTAGGATATATATGATTTTCGTCTTAGGGAGTGTACCCTTAAGGAAATATGACTTCATAACCAAAATCAAATGAGGAACATGAAAATCATCATACAAACTAAATTGGAATTCAATAGAAAATTTGGATAATGCCAACCAAGGAAACTGATCCCTCCTCCCTTTTTAAACTTAACTTATCCAGACAATTGCCTAAACATTTCACTGCCTATGAAGACACAACACTGATAATCTGTGACCACTCTGGAATTTAGATTCAAATAGCATATATAACTATGAAAATTCCAGGGTAATTTTACGAAGTTGGGAAACATCATGCCAATTTTATATGTGAACATAGCAATGTATATTTTCATATGTGAAAATACCTCTTAAGGTCAGTAGACAAATGTTGACAGTCTAGAAAGCTTTTTAAAGACCTTCAACTTTTGGCCTGGGTGCAGTGGCTTATGCCTGTAATCCCAGCACTTTGGGTGGCTAGGGCAGGCAGATGACTTGAGCTCAGGAGTTTGAGAATAGCCTAGGCAATATGGCAAAACCCCACCTCTGCAAAAAAAAAAAAAAAAAAAAAAAAAAAAAAAAAAAAAAAAAAAACTACAAAAATTAGCCAGGTGTGGTGGCATGTGCCTGTAGTCTCAGCTACTTAGGAGACTGAGTGGGGAGGATGACTTGAGCCCAAGAGAAAGAGGTTGCAGCTGAGATTGTGCCAATGCACTCCAACCTGAGGACAGAGCTAGATATACCCTGTCTTAAAAAAAAAAAAAAAAACAGTCAACTTCTATTACTTTTTAAGTAAAGAAAATTTGAAGGGCTTTGAGCCTGGATTTTATGGCAGCTAGGATGTCAGAGAAGAAAAAGGAGAACCACCCTCAGAAGCTCCTGCTTCCATCTGCAGTTCAGGGTATCCAGCAACCCAGAGTTGCCTGGACCCAGAGGGGTTTCTGGATGTGGGACTTTCAATGTTAAAACCAGGACACTGCATGGTAAACTAGGATCCATTGGTCACCATAGCAGCAGTCAGGCTCTTTGGGGTTTTTAGGGATGGATGTACCTTCTTTAGCTAACACAGCCAAATATATAGCCTCACTATGAGGTTATGTCGTTTATTGACCTGATTCATGCCACACCAATGGCCCAAAGCCCAGGCAGGAGTTGGTGCTACTCTCCACACCTCTTTGAGTGACGGGCAAACTCCTACTACAGTCCCACCAGCCAACTCATCTTGTTCCTATGCAGTCCCTGTAAGTGTGATTTATTGAATGTACATGTTGCCTTTTTCCCACGGGATTCATTATAATTTGCTAAAGTGATACTTCCATAGCATTGAGAAAGAATGTATAATATAAGAATATTCACAATAAAGGGCTTTTTAAAATTAGAAACTCCCATTTATTGGACAGTGGTATTTCCTATAAAGTAGGAGCAATGCAGATTGACCATCAATAGTATTTTAATGTCTTGGCAATGGTTGGAAGAATGACCATTGCTGAAAATTCATGTTGCCCTGGGTAACATGTTGTTTCTTCTGAATACAGAATCTCAGCCATACACTAATTCCAAAGAGGAAGCTGTGTTGCTTTTACCATCTGGCTGAATTAAATTGGTGATGCATTTTCATTAGGGTAGTGTAATCTCATTTCCAGCTCTGTTTAACTGCTAGGTAGGTAGACATCAGCTAGGCCAACTAAATTATGCATCTAACAAAATGAATATTTTATGAATTAGTTCTCTGTTGGCTTGGCAACCCCTGGATGGAGTAGGGTGACACAAAGTGTCCTTACCTGTAAGAACTCCCAGAGTGAGGTAGAGATGCTTCAGACTTGTGGCAAATGAGCCCAGGATGAGTCCAGTAGATGCAAGCAAGCCACCTAGCATGATTCCCACTTGACAGGATAAATGGTTACTCACAACACTCCCAAGTGGAGCTTCAAAAACAATAAGAAATAGGTTCAACAGAAAAGCCTTGAGAGTACTGTGAAAAGGCTGTGGTGCTGCATTGACACAGCAGAGAACCTTTAAGGCATTGAGCCCACCCTTTTAATTCTGAAGCTTTGGAAACTAAGGCCCAGAGAAAGGAAGTGACTTGCCCATGGTCCCACAGATAATAAGTATCAGAGCTGAAATGGAACTCAAATCTCCTGAGCTGCATTTCAGTGCTCATTCCCCTTCATTCTATCATAATGGCAGGATTGTAGGGTGTTTTTTAAACAGATGATCAACTTTCTCTAAATTACATGTCACTTGTACTGGGTTGTTTACTATAGTATTGATCATATATCATTAGCAATAAAGGTGACAGTTAATTGGAGAAAGAAAGTGGACAACACCATGTGACCAGTAGTGTTATATGGCAAAAAACCAGGGCAAGAGATCATAGACAAAATTCACAATCTGGCACTGCTTTCAGCCTTCAGCATGCCCTGTGGATGAGCTATCAAAGCCCAGAAAATCTAAGAAAAATGCTTCATGCCATGGTGATATTTTGGTTGATCTCACTTGATTTGTGACTTACCAATGTATCAGAATTATGTTGACTTCAAGGCTCATAGAATATTAAGAAAAGCTAGAACAGGCCAAAAAGGAACAGAAGCTCGGGGGTGTATGGAATGCCTAAGGTCACCAACAAAAGCACCTAACACCAAGTATGAGGTTATTTCACCCCCTTACTCTTTGAGTCTCTCACACTAATGGCAGCAGTGATGGGTGAGGAAGCCATGTGAGTTTCTTTCTAAGGAAAAATTTATGCTGACATCAATAACTCTTAGTAGCAAGATCAGAAGAACTGATTCTCTGGGTGTCTGTAGAGTATGATCATTTTTGTATCAATCATACTGAAATTGGGAGCCAACTCAAATGTTAGCCTCTCTGCTCATCACAGAGCAGATCTGTTTCCAGTGGGTGTCCCAGATGTGATTCTGCAGACTCTCATCCATACTCGGAAGTTTAATGTTCTAATACTATGTCACAAAGTGAGTAGATGGGTATATGGTAACTGTGTACAACAGTCATCTTGGTCTTTCATAGAATTTAAATATGTTGCTTCTGACAACCCTCCTCAAAGCTTCACACAGTCATTATAACCATATTCGTCACCTAAGGTCATTTCCTCCTATTTGGGAAATTATGAATTTCCTCCAAAAGATAGCAGTGAGGGAAATGAATCACCTTTATCTTCTGAGAAGACAAACATGGCTTCTTTAGCATGCTGACACAAAGGCTGTGAATAATGAGACCCTGAAAATCAAGTGGTTTAAAAAAAAAAAGATTCTAAAACTCAAATATATGATTTTTTGATCTCTTAAGACATTCTTATTAGTTGAAAGAGTTGAGTTGATTTAGCCTTCTCATGAAACCTGCTTTTAGTCTTAGAACTGCTCTCAACTTCCTCCAAATCAAACAAATATTATACATTTCAGTACAATTCAACTGATTCCTGAGTATGTGTATATTTTTCCAAAAAGAAATATGAGTCAGTACCTAGAATGGAATAAAATGATTATTATGAGTTACTGAACACAGGTGTTATTTCCCTTTTGCCACTAAAACATGGCTTGAGGAGATGAAAATTTCCTAAAATACTCAGAACTCATTTAAATGGAAAGATTGAGTCTAGGCTACAAACAATTTTTGATTCAATCTTAGAAACTCTCTAAGACATCAATTTAATAATGTTAGTTTGAAACTTTTTTTTAAAAAAGTCAGCTTTGTTGTCCTCTACTACATAGATGGAATGTTAATTCCATACATTTCTAGAATACCCTACATGCCTTATATAACATCTTCAGGGTTTCCTTAATTAAATCACAGCCATAATGAATAGGTGAATATGTTTATCTCATGACTATACAATTCTGTCCTTCTCCAAAACTTCTCTAAGCATGAAGATTTATACATGAAAAAGATGAAATCCATCAGTCAAATTTCAAACCCTCAGAAAGGGAACAGAATGCAATCCAAGACTTGAGATGTGATACAACACTGTTGGCACTCATTGAAGGAGATTATATAGAAATAGCTCATGGTACTATCCAATAACTGTATAACTGGAGAATGAGAAGGCCATAGCATTTGGAAGAGAGAAGCCGAGCATACACTCTAAATTGCTTCTAAAATCAGAAATAACCAAATCGTATGTGTTCTTTTGAGTGTATTATGTAACTGGTCTACCTGACATCAGCTAAGACTATCAATTACAAGAGCAAGTCTGGTTGGCTTTGGATGAAAGTAGGATTGGTCTCTTCTTTATATCATGTAGTTCTGGCCAGTTTTTAATGTAGCCCTTCTACTTAGGAAAAACTAGTAATCAAAGTCAGTGGAACTTCACTGTCATATACAGTTCAAGCGTGGCCAGTAATAAGTGATACTCACCACAGAGCATGGTCACACAATCTACAATGGAATGGATCCATGCCGTTTGTGCATAATCCTGAGTGAAGTATGTCTGGAACTCCACAAAAAAAATTGAGATACATCTGAAAAATACAATGCAGGCATTTTACACAAAAAGTGAATGAGCATGCATTTGAGCCAGAACTTAAAATGTTTGGTTCAATTAGCTGTTCCTGTCTCCAAGGGTTTTAATTGCTAGACTACAATAAGGGGGAAGTCAGAAGTTGACTATTTGGATCATGCTGGAGAACAAGAAGAACAAGTGTTCAGCCACCATAGGGGCTACTAAAGCCAAGTAGGTGTGAAGACCATGGTTCTAAGGAAGGTTTTATGGAAACAAAGGCAGTTCAAGAACATGGATTCTTATTTATTTTTGTGTTTTGCTAACAACTGTAACTTCTAAGAGGTTGTTATACAAGTTAAGATTTGACAATAAGAATTATATACCACCAGCAATGTCACTTTTAGGATTTGTATAAAGGAAATAATCAGGTGATGATGATAGGTAGATGAGAGAGAGAGAGAGAGAGAGACAGAGGATATATTATTCTGGAGAACTAATTTAGTCACAAAATTATATATATGCATATGTATGTATATAAAAGAATATATTCTGAGGGATATAATAATAATACATATATAAGAGAATATATTCTGGAGTATAGCCAAATATCATAACCAATCTAACTGTTCATCAACAAAGGACTCGTTAAATAAATTATGGCCTACCAATAAAATAAAAGTTAGTCTTAAAAATGATGATATTGATCTATATTTATTGATTTTGAAATAAATTTGCAATATAGTGTTAAGGAAAAAATAAGTTACAAAATAGTTTATATAGTAAGAACTTATTTTTATAAAAACAGTTTATGTAAATAGAAAATTTCCTGAAAGCATATACACTAAAAATGTACATAATCATTACATGTAAATGGTGAGATTAGAAATGATTGTTTTAATCTTTATTCAGCATTTTGAATTACTTTACAATAAACATGATTTCTTATGTAACCAGAAATGTGTATATATGTGTGTGTATGTGTGCATGTGCAGAGAAAGAGAAATATTTATATTGAAAAATAGCTAATTACTTAGAGAAAGACATATGAACCAGAAGCAACAGTTTGTATCCCTGTACAACTAGGAAGAGGTTTATATGGATTAGCATGGTGTCCTCATTCAGGCAAGAAGCTTTTAGAGCCCAGTGGTAAAAGGGGAAGAAATCAGGCCTGTGGCTTGGGGATGAAACAAGAGGTCATTAATTTCTTTGGAGCTAAGTTCCAATTAATTGTGCTTTAACAATCCATAGTAACCTATTACTTTCACTCTCCCTTTCTTCTCCAGTTGCTGCTGGGTGTGAAAGTAGGTGGGGAAGAGCTTGGAGAAGAAGGGAGAGAACATAAACAAGACCGCTGTGTTAGGCAAGGACAGCTTCTTGGGTGTGCAGCCTGCACATTCACGCAGAGCCTGGCACTTAGAAGCACAAACCTTGATTTAATGCTTGGCTGTCACTGACTGAACTTAATAATTTTATATTTGAATTTGTGTTTCATAAGTGCAGTGCAATGGAACAACAGAGACTTCATGTGAGCAGAGGAGTTACACGCAATATGTGTTTCTACAGTTCTGTGATGCACCATTCACACATAGTGTTAAAGATGTCCCATAACATAGCGTTCTGCTAGACCTATGATTCAAGGGAGTTCAATTAAGACTCAAAGCCAGTGTCAGGTAAGTGTGTTACATCTACAACTTAATAAGCTTGAGGATAGGGAAAGAAGTGTCTACCCACCCCAAGAGGCTTTCTAGTGTGCTCTCCCAACTCCCACATTCTTTAGTCTCAATAGTTCAGTCCTCTAGGAAGGTGTCCATGACTACTCAAGTCTCTCTTTTCTTAACTCTTGTGTGTTTCAACTACATGCTGGACATTTATCACACTGTGTGGCAATTCCCTTTGCATTTGTTTATATTCACCAGACTGTTACCCTGTGACAGTAAAAACCATGTCTGTCTTATCTCACACTGAATCCCAAGTATCTAGCATACTACCTGTCATGTACTTGGTGTTCATAAGGGAAGCAAGCCAGGAAGGAAGGAAAGGAGGAAGGGAAGGAGGAAGGATTAAAGTTGTTAGAGGAAGTGACTATAAGACAAGGATGTGACAATGGTTGAGTAGCAACTTCAAGAACTATGAATGAGAAAGGAAAGAAGGAGGAAGACTGGATGGTAGTTATATAGGAATGTGTGGCTAGGTGAGGTAAAGTAGGGATATGAACAAAATGAGTGTTATAAGCTGAGCAAGTAAATCCACAGATGGTGAATCCACCAGCAGAAGCTGATGATGTAAGAGGAACACATGATGTCTAAGAGAAAAGGGCCCCAGTGAAGATGTTTTCAAATTATAAATCATAATCTCTTCTTTTCACTAGGTTGTTTTGGGGATTAGTATTTGTGTAATCATGTCTGTCCTTTGTCACTTTTTTAAAAGCTTGCTTTGTTTTCTGCCTGCTAGTTTTCTTATATGACTTAATTAGTCATATAAGTCAAACTTTAAATATACTGAAATCAAAATTAATATCTGACATTCTTGTCTAGACATGCAAGCAGGCTTAACAAAGGCAAACATTCTAATAACCACATACAGGCTTCTGAATGATTGTGACAATCATGAAATATGGGAAGAATACTTATCACTTCTTATCTGTTCTCAAAGGGGAAAAGCACCACATAACTTTTCAAGTAGTAGTTTTATGATCTTAAATAAATGAAATTTTATTGGGAGCATGTGAGCATCTCACTCCAGAAATTATGTTTGTTATTTTGGTTGTTCTTTGGAATCTTTGGGCAATTACAGGGGAGCAGGGTTCTGATCCCTGATCCTCACCCTAGGTAACTGAGAGTTTTTGATAAAGCTTCTTAATCCCTCAGGGCCTCAATTTCCTCATCTCTAAAGTAAGCATTTTGGTAAACAAGACTGCATCAGTCAGAATGGGCTGGATTATGCTGTAGTAGCAAATGACTCCTAATAACTTTCAGGGTTTGTAGGCTCTGTTCATAAGAATGTGGAAACAAAGTTATCACCAAGTGTCTGTCACCTGTTATGAAATGACATTCTCAAAGATAGCTTCTCCCCGGGGGTGGGAGGGCAACATGCTTGTCGTCTCAATCCTGCCACTCTGCTGTAAAATTTTGCTCTGGCTTCTATGCAGTGAGTGCTGACAACATCTGGCATTTCATAAAGATTTTTCTCTGGTTGAGAAAGTTATCCACTAAGTCAATACAAGAATTGATCCACTGGGCAGTGCAGCCTAGTGGCTAAAATTCTGCCACTTACTAACCATGAGACCTTAGACATGTTCTTCAACTGCTGTGTGTTATGAGGATTAAAGGATTTAATTCATAAAAAAATGCTTGAAGATGCCAACAAGCACAATGTAAGTGCTCAGCTAAAGTGAGCAATTATTTATGGGAATTCAACTATTGTTAAGAGAGTTTGAAAGAACTCCACAATCCCATAAGATTCTAGACATATATTGCAACTAAGTTGATTTAGACCCAGTAGACTTAGAGAAAAATAGGTCTCAAGCCTGGAGTGGGGACAAGGTTTTGGACATTTACATCAAACATTGCTTTTTAAGTATCAACTCCAACTCAAGTGGCCAATCTATGGACAGAATAGCCTGCAATTACACATGAAGTGCGATTTTTTTTATTTTTTTAAATTTTATTTGAAGTTCTGGGTTACATGTACAGGACGTACAGATTTGTTACATAGATAAATGTGAGCCGTGGGGGTTTGCTGCACCTATCAACGCATCACTTAAGTGTTAAGCCCAGCATGCATTAGCTATTTTTCCTGATGTTCTCCCTCCTCCCACTCCCTACCCCAGACAGGCCCCAGTGTGTGTTGTTCCCCTCCCTGTGTCCATTTGTTCTCATTGTTCAGCTCCTACTTATGATTGAGAACACAGAGTGTTTGGTTTTCTGTTCCTGTGTCAGCTTCCTGAGGATAATAGCTTCCAGATCCATCCATGTCCCTGCAAAGGACATGATCTCATTCCTCTTTACGGCTGCATAGTACTCCATGATGTATATGTACCACATTATCTTTATCCAGTCTATCACTGATAGGCATTTGGGTTGATTCCATGTCTTTGCTATTGTGAATACGGCTGCACTGAACATATGTGTGCATACATGTTTATGTTATAATAGAATTATTTATATTCCTTTGAGTATATACTCCATAATGGTATTGCTGAATCAAATGATATTTCTATGCAAAAATTGACAAATGGAATCTAATTAAAGAGCGTCTGCATAGCAAAAGAAACGATCAGAGTGAACAGACAACCTGCAGAATGGGAGAAAATATTTGCAACCTGTCCATCTGACAAAGGTCTAATATCCAGAGTGTACAAGGAACTTAAACAAATTTATAAGAAGAGAAAACAAACAACCCCATTAAAAAGTGGGCAAAGGACATGAACAGACACTGCTGGAAAGAAGACATTTAGGCGGCCAAAAACATAGGAAGAAAGCGCAACATCGCTGATCATTATGGAAATGCAAATCAAAACCACAATGAGATACAATCTCACACCAGACAGAATGGTGATTATTAAAAAGTCAAGAAACAACAGATGCTGGTGGGACTGCAGAGAGATAGCAACACTTTTACACATTTCACAGGAATATAAATTAACCATTGTGGAAGACAGTGTGGTGATTCCTCAAAGACCTAGAACTAGAAATACCATGAAGTGTGATTCTTTTTTGTTTGTTTTTTCAAAGTAGGGAAAACTATTTTTTTGGGCACCCACACACACACACATACACACACACACTTACAAATGGTTGACCTCCTTAATATTTAAAGTGTTTCTACAGAGCAAGTATAAGAAAACAAGCAAAGAAATCCAAAGAAATACAGGCAAAAATTTGATATGCCAATTCTTAAAAGAAAAAATATGACTAATGAATATATAAAATGGTACATATCCAAATGAAGTGTGATGCTTAAGGGGACCTCTGTAAGAGGAATTTGGAGACATTTATTTCCTTGGTACTATGACTTCTCATTGCTGATATGACAGCTCCTTATAAATTAAGAGGTTGCCCATGTTAAGACAATGACTGCCATAACCAAGGCAGTTGTTTTTAAAAACTTATGTCTTATAATACACAGCTGTTCTAAAGGATAAGCTGCAGAGTTTGCATGTGTGTGTGCGTGTGTGTGTGTGTGTGTGTGTGTGTGTGTGTGTATGCTTGTGTGTGTCGTGCATATCGAGAGGCAAGTAGAAGTGTGGTATATGTATGAGAATAGGTTAGGAAACTAGTTATGTATTGGAAAAAATAATAGTGGTTTCTGTGTTTGTGAGCGTGTGTGTGTGTGTGTGTGCGCGTGTGTGTTTCAAGAGTCAATTGATTATGACTGTATGTACAATGACAAATAAACAAGATGAGAAGGAAAAAAAAAAAGAATTTCAGTCCAGGTCTGTCCTACTAGACAAAAACAAATGTAGGCAAGTCAATCTTTCTGAGCATTAGCATACTAATCTCTTAAATAGAGGGTAAATAAATCACAAGGCTCACATGAGACAATGTGATTGGGGGACTTATCTTAGTCTCTCAACCAAAAGCACTATGGGCAGCTCTACAAAAGTGCAACTTTATCATGAATACTCAAGATTCCAGTATGATCCCTCCTTCTAAAGCATTGTGCCCGCTTCCAGAACTTTCTCATCATGGGAATGATGGAAGCTTATACATGAAGGACCAAGATGAAAGGGATTCCTTCTAGCTCCATGACTTTCTCAAACCCAGAACACAAGACTCATACTATAGGTGAGTTTTACAGACTTATATTATAGACTCATAATCTAGACCTCTTAATGTCCAGGGAGTTGTCATATCAGTGATGAGAAGTCATGATGTTAAAGGGATGATTGTCTCCCAATTCCTCTTACAGAGATCCTCTTAAGAATCATACTTCCTATATGACTATCCAGTTCTCCCAATATCATTTATTTATTTATTTATTTATTTATTTAACTATACTTTCAGTTCTGGGGCACATGTGCAGATCGTGCAGGATTATTACATAGGTATACATATGCCATAGTGGTTTGCTGCATCCATCCCTCTGTCACCTACATTAAGTATTTCTCCTAACGTTTTCCTTCCCCAATACCCCCACCCCCTGTATTCCCTCCCCTAGTCCCCCCACCCGCCAACAGGCCCCAGTGTGTGATGTTCCTCTCCCTGTGTCCATGTGTTGTCATTGTTCAACACCCACTTATGAGTGAAAACATGTGGCCCACCACCACTTATTAAATAGGGAATCCTTTCCCCATTGCTTGTTTTCATAGGTTTGTCAAAGATCAGATGGTTGAAGATGTGTGGTGTTATTTCTGAGGCCTCTGCTTTGTTCCATTGATCTATATATCTGTTCTGGTGCCAGTATCGTGCTGTTTGGTTACTGTAGCCTTGTAGTATAGTTTGAAGTCTGGTAGTGTGATGCCTCCAGTTTTGTTCTTTTTAATTGGGATTGTCTTGGCTATATGGGCTCTTGTTGGGTTTCACATGAAATACTTAAAGTAGTTTTTTTTCTAATTCTGTGAACAAAGTCAATGGTAGCTTGATGGAGATAGCATTGATTCTATGAATTACTTCAGGCAGTATGGCCATTTTCACAATATTGATTCTTTCTATCCATGAGCTTGGAATGTTTTCCATTTGTTGGTGAAAGTGTAAATTAGTTCAACCATTGTGGAAGATAGTGTGGCAATTCCTCAAGGATCTAGAACCAGAAATACCATTTGACCTAGAAATCCCATTACTGGATATATACCCAAAAGATTATAAATCATTCTACTATAAAGACACACGTACACATATGTGTATTGCAGTACTGATCACAATAGCAAAGACTTGGAACCAACCCAAAAGCCCATCAATGATAAATTGGATAGAGAAAATGTGGCAGATGTACACCATGAAATACTATGTAGCCATGAAAAAGAATGAGTTCATGTCCTTTACAGGGACATGGACGAAGCCAGAAACCATCATTCTCAGCAAACTAACACAAAAACAGAAAAACAAACACCACATGTTCTCACTTATATGTGGGAGTCGAACAATGAGAACACATGGACACGAGGAGGGGAACATCACATACCAGGGCCTGTTGGGGGGGTGGGAAGTTAGGGAAGGGACAGCATTAGGAGAAATACCTAATGTAGATGACAGGTTCATGGGTGCAGCAAATCGCCATAGCACATGTATACCTATATAACAAACCTATATGTTCTGCACTTGTATCCTGGAACTTAAAAGTATAATTTTTTTAAAAAAGAAAAGCATCACACTTCAGCTGGGCATGGTAGCTCATGCCTGTAATCCCAGCACTTTGGGTGGCCGAGGTGGGTGGATCACCTGAGGTCAAGAGTTCGAGACCAGCCTGACCAACATGGTGAAACCCCATCTCTACTAAAAATACAAAAATTAGCCAGGCATGGTGGCAGATACCTGTAATCCTAGCTACCCAGGAGGCTGAGGTGGGAGAATCACTTGAGCCCAGGAGGTGGAGGTTGCAGCGAGCCAAGATTGGGCCATTACACTCTAACCTGGGTGACAGACCAAGACTCCATCTCAAAAAAAAAGAATTGCATTTCATAGTTTTTTTGGCTCTAGGTCTGTGAGGAATTACCACACTGTCTTCCATAATGATTGAACCAATTTATATTCCCACCAACAGTGTAAAATCACTCAGCATCAATTACATTATTTTAAATAAATCTGTAATTTATTATGACACATAATCAACCAACCCTTACTGTAGCGAATATAAACATCTTGTTCTATCCTGCATTGTATCTTTGTTATGGAAGGAATATTGATGCCTGTATTGATGATGCCATCAGATAATTAGGCCAAATTACTTTCTTGTAAGGGTCTGCTGTCAGAGGAGAGAAATAAAGATTTCTATTTGAATGAGAGCACTTGTAGAGGAAAGACTAACACATGTAGGTTTCCAATGCATATTTACTCCAAATATAAATGAGATGGATGAGTCTCAATGTACATGGATCTTAAGCATATTCAACACTGTGACCTTGGAGAAAAGAAAGAGGGAGAAGAGAGCAGGCAAGAACAAGAGAATCCCTGTATCTATGCTTTCGCTCTCCTTCAACCTACAAGTCAGTCTTCACCACAACAGCCACAATGCAAAATAAAGCAAAATAATTTAAATTCTAGGTTTTAAGCTTCCAAAGGCTCAGTGAGCCCTAGGGAGCCAAGGCGTTTTCCAGGATTATTTTGGCCTTGGTTGAATATATACCCTAACTCTGTGTAAGATTAACTGTGCGATATGTTCACATATTCACTGTAAACTTTATGATCATACTCTTGTCACCTGGCACTCCTTTTCCTCATCCCTAGACTTAAAGCCACATCGCACCATTATGATGATAATCTCTTGCTATCAGTTTGCCCATGGTGTTTTTCTTGATTTATGAAATATAGATCACACATCCTATTAGCTTTGTAAAACTTTAATGAATAAAATCAATCTTAATTTACACTTATCATCAAAATGACAGATTTTAAAATTCTGGAGAAACAGACTTGCAGAAATGATATTACTCTCCCCTGGAGCTATGCCAGCTTTAGCTAACTTACCTTTCCAGGTGTGCAGTTGCCAATAAAATCTTCAGAAAAGTGATTTCATTATGAAAATACTGTAGGACATTTCCCATGTTATTTCATATGTGATGAGTTTTAAATATTTCATATTAATGAAGAGTGAAAAAGAAATACATGTTACATTATTTCCACGTCTCTGGAGCTGCTTATGAAAATGAATGGCTGGAATGGTCACAGCATTGGTCTAAAAATGTCCTAAGACTCCAGGTTTAAGTACCAGATATTATAGAAAAGACCACTATCTGGGACTCCTAAGTGCCAGAGAATCACATACTTTGCAAAGAAAAAGATACTTGATACTTGAGCAGGCAACGGAAACACACACACACACACACACACACCCCTTCACAATGATGGATTCAGAAACAGAATGAAGGAGATTTAAAAGAAAAGACAGGGCTGGCTGTGGTGGCTCATGCCTGTGATCCCAGCACTTTGGGAGGCCGAGGTGGGTGGATCATGAGATCAGGAGATTGAGACCATCCAGGCCAACATGGTGAAACCCCATCTCTACTAAAATACAAAAATTAGCTGGGCATGGTGGCACATGCCTGTAAGCCCAGCTACTTGGGAGGCTGAGGCAGGAGAATTGCTTGAACCAGGGAGGAAGAGGTTGCAGTGAGCTGAGACCGCACCACTGCATGCCAGCCTGGTGACAGAGCTAGATGAAAGAAAGAGAGTGAGTGAGATTGAGAGAAAGAGGAAGGAAGGAAGGAAGGAGGGAAGGGAGGGAGGGAGGGAGGGAGGAAGGAAGGAAAGAAAGAATAAGGGAGGGAGGGAGGGAGGGAGGGAGGGGCCAGGTCATCTTCGTAAGTCAGGAAGAAAATTCTACCTACCTTGTGACCGCCCGGGTGCAGATGGTAACAAGAAAACAGCCAGCCACAATCATCCAGCCCCAGCCTCCATCTGGAGGGGAGGTAGACCGAGCTCTGTGTACTTTTGCCATGGCTTTTCTTTTTTCTTCTTTTCCAGGTTGCTCCAACAACTAAGTTATAATGTTCAAAGAGTTTGCTGTCCAGTGACTTCCTGTTGGCATTCAAGGTTGGCATAGAGTGCTACGTGGCACATGGCTTACTCGCCATCTAAAACCAAAAATCAGGACATATTTATACCTCTTTGCTATGTTCAAAGGTTGATTTTTTTTTCACTTGGTAAAAATTGATCATTACTTTCCTATTAAATATGATTATTTGTAACTATGAATACTAGACTGAGGCAGGCCATTTGTTGTTCTTGGTATGTGCTTTATTTTTAAAAAATATAATAGAACTTCTCAAATTTTAGTCAAATGCATGTCTACTCTATTTGATACCATTTTTCCCTAGCCTCTCTTGAACATAGTTGCGGCAACAAAGGGCAGTCTCCATGAAAGGGATGTGAACAGAAGTCATGTGTGCCACATCTGGTTCATCAACTCAAAGGCAAAGGTACTTTTCGAGGACTTCCAGCACCCTCTTCTGACAGACTGGAAGATGGATGTGGATATGAAACCACTTAAACCACACAGACCAGGACATCTTTCTAGGGGCTGGAAGCACTACAAGACAGAAGCAGCCGGGGTCCTCAGATGACTCTGGGGAGACCTGCCCTCCTACTCTGGACTCTGCACATCTCTTCACTGTTACACAAAAGATAAACAAGCATCCATTTTATTTGTGCCTCTGTATTTTGGAGTCTCTCCGTTACAACAGCTTATTCCATAGCCTAATTATTATACTGAATGAGTCTGACAGCAACTTCTTAACATTTTTAAAAATGCTATGTTTAAGTGTGTAATTGAAGTAAGAAGAGAATGACAAACAAACGAGACAAAGTAGGGAGCCAAAAGCTAGTATATAATATTTTAATACAATCTAAATAAAATTTTAAAAATCAGTGAAGAAGAAAAGTATTATTCACCACATTCTGTCCAACTCTCCATTTAGCTCTTGACCTTCCAGATAAATTGATAAATTTAGAAAAATAAAGAAGTAGTTAAAAATCTAGGTGAAAATATAGGCAAATATTGATCTGTTCTCTAGATAAGAGAACTCCCTGAGACCAAGATTTTAAAAATTGTTAATTTGTCTAAATTAAAATTTGACATTTCTGTATTAAAACATGTGATTAATAGACAAAACCAAAAGGTATGCCACAGGCTTGGAAAAAAACATTAGCAATACATACTTCAAGGAAGTAACATCTGCATTCATTCATTCATTCATTCAACTGTAAATATTTACTGAATCCCTAACATGTGTCAGGCACCATTTTGGGGCACTAAGCATTCAGTAGTGGTCACAATACACAAAGCTCCTTGTGGTGGGCAGGCTCTAAGTTACCCCTGTGGTCCCGGCTCTGGGTGTTCGCATTTTTACGTAATCCCTTCCCTTGACTGTGGGAGAACCTGTGACTTGCTTCTATCCAACAGAATATGGCACCTGTGATGGAACCTGGCTCTCGTAATCACGTCATATTACATAAGACTCAGGCCTGCTGGCCACTCTCACCCTCTCACTGTCCTTGAAGAAGCAAACTGCCATGTTGCATGCCTAGGAGAAAGCCATTTGGCAGAGAACGGTGGATAGCCTGTAGATGCTGAGGGCAGCCTCCAACAGACAGCAAGAACACCAGAAGATCTCAGGGCCTTTTGTTTTTCACTTCTTTGCCAACATCCCAAGTGAGTCTGGAAGCAGATTTTCCCCTAAATTGAGCCTCCAGTTAAGGACAGTCTCACTGACAACCTGACTGCAGCTTTGTGATATCCTTAGCCAAGGACCCAGCTAAGCTATTTCTGGATTCGGGCCCCGCAGAAACTGTGAGATAAGGTGCTTCTTTAAGGTATTCCACAGCTTGTCAAACAGGCTGCTAAATTAGAGTCAGGGATTAATTTTTTGAGAGGAAAAAGAAGAGTTCCAACACCTACTTTTTCTACAGAATCGAACAAATTACCCAGTTGCTTTTATAATTTTGTTGTGATCACTGGAGGAAATCTTAACATTAATTAAATGAAATGTCATTTCAACTATGACAATGTATGGGTTATTTGACAAACAAAAACTATGTACTACCTGATAAGTTATGGGCAAAACAAATTGCCTAATTAAGAAAAAAAATAAAACATTTACTTTAAGACCACAACTTTCTCAAGAAAATGGCTTACAACAGAAATTTGTAAATGTGCATCTTTGAGGCCACTGGAACAAACTGGTGGCTTGTGATTTCAGAGAGTACATAGAGAGCAGGGGTGGTGAGGTCAAGGTGAAAAGAATGATTCCCACACATAACACTTAGGTTTGCTCTCTTTGAAGCCTTAGGCCTCCATCTTCATCCTGTTAACCATTCAGTGACTTTGGGGAGACTGACAAAGGTGATCAAGTGGACAACTGAAACTATAAATCTATAATTATAAATTTAAAATTTATAATTTTATACTGAAATTATAAATCTATAATATCAAAAGTATTGGGAGACCAATACTGGAATAAATACTAAACCTACTGACAAAGAGAAAAATAAAAGTTACTATTGGAAATGATAATATTGCTAAACACTGGCCTGGTGATTAGTAATAGCCAAAATACTGCTGTTGGGGCTAAGTGAAAATAACAATGATATAGAGCTGCTGTTTACAAAGCACCTGCCACAGGCCAAGTTCCTAGCAAGCATCACTATAGACAGTAACTCATTTAATCCTTAAAAGAACAAAAAAGAATAGGTATTTTTTTATCCTTATCTTATAGGTAAAGAAACTCAAGTTAAAGAGGTTAAGTAATTTGCCTTATTATTTTTTACATAGTGAAGCAGCAAAAATGGGCTATGAACCCTGGTCTGATTGCAAGGCCAGTTTTCCTAACCAATGTCCTGCACTGCTTCTACTACATTTCCTTATTCCTTGGTATAAATTCATAAACATTTTTGTCTAATTATACACATAATTCTTACTGATGACACACCAGGAGGATGATGTGAATTATAGGCTGACGTAGCTATAAATACAATTCTTTAAATGGTACCATTGGTATTTCCCTGAACCATGCTTGGTCACTGACTTGACTTGGAATTTCAGAGCAAAATTAACCCTCTAAAGGTGTCTCTAACACTCTGGAGCTTCAGAATAAATTTCTCCAAAATATAACTTTGAGTCATAAATAAGTAGCTTTAACAGTCATCTACTTCCTTCCCCACAATGAAACACTCAAGGAAAAACTCTTATTTTGAAAAACTCTTATTTTGAATACATACCTGTATTTTTGCTTTCACACACAGCCTGCTGGAGCAGACAGAGCTGGTAGGCCATCTCTTCCTCTATTCCATCATAACCCTGGCTTTGTTCGAATTCAACTCTATCTGCTGTTTCCAGTGGCCATCTGGGCCCAGTCCCTTGGTTCAGGAAATGGGTTTGGATTGGTCTCCCATTCCCATGTCAGTCAGTGATGAGGCACAGAATGGGAAGTAATTCTAGCCAATGAGCTATGAAGAGAAGTCCTCTGGGAAACGTTTCCTTGTTCTTAAGAAAAGACATGAAGAAGAAACAAGCCTCTCTTCTTATAGATTCTGGATGTGATACCGGGATCTATAGCAACCAACTCTTAACTGTGAAGGACACTAGCTTGAGGACAGTCAATAAGCCAAGACCCAGATGAAAATAACCTGGGACCTTCAATGATGTCATTGAGCTACTGAATTAACCAATTATGCAGCCACCCTCTCTAGCCTGTTAGGCAACACAATAGATTCTACTTTTTTTTATTTTTAGATTCTACTTACTGTTGGGATTAGTTGAGATTTCTGCCACTTCTAACAAAAGAATCCAAACCTACACATTAGCTCCAACTGCATGTCATCCCACACCATGTTCAGTGATGTAACTTTGGTGACTTGAAACTGACCATGGTGGGAGTATTTATGCCACAGGAATCATAAATGGGTAAGCTACACATCAAAACTTTTTAGATCCCCTGAGGGAACCAGTTGTTAAACATTTACTAGCACACCACTGCAACTTCAGAGTAATTTAAGGTGTATACAGCAAACGCTGCTATGAAATATTAAGGCAAGCCAAAGACTAAGAAAGAGTTTAAGTTGCTAGCTAGCAACTTAACCATAAGGTAATTTGTCTGTCTTCTAAGGCAGAGTTTGGCAAACTACTATCCTCAAGCAAAATCTGGCAGCTGCCTCTTTTGGTAAATAAAATTTTATTGGAACACAACCATACACATTTGCATTTGCACACCTATTTACATTTGCCTTTGGCTGCTTTCAGGCTGCAGTGGCAATCAGAGTACTTGCAACAGAGAAAATGTGACTCACAAAGCCTAAAATATTTAGTATCTGGCCTTCTACAGAGAAATTTCGCAGACTTGTTCTAGAGAGACATGTTACACTAATCTGCAGAATAAAATGCCAATATTTGGGAGGATGGGGTGATATGGATATTTATGACTATGGTAGCTGAGTGGCTTTGTGGAACAGTGACATGAAGCAGCAATCCAAGGAAGATCTGGGTTCTGACTCTCCATCTTATGAGTTACATGAATTCAATCAAATTGCTTTGTGTCTCTGAGGCTCAGTTTACTTATCCATAAAATGGAGGTAATAATGTTACTTTCCCAAAATGTTGTATATATCAAAATGAGAAAAAAACATGAGGAATATGTGACACAAAAATGTAGATATTATTTGCCATGTGATTTAAATTCTTTTTATTTGTTCATGGCTCATTAATTCAATAGCTATTGAGTGTCCGATGTGCACCAGAAACTATTCTAGGAGCTGGGCTATGAGTACTGTAGAAAAGAGACAATACCCTGCTTTCATGAAGCTCGCATCCTAGTGGGACAGGCAGTTCATAAACTGTTGAATAATGGCTTCTGAGCCTCAGCTTCCTTGTTTGTACAGAAAATTACCTTCTGTCTACTTCACAGAATCATAGTTACAGTCCAATGAGAACACCCACAAACCGGCAGCAATGAGCAAATCAAGCTTCAGGACACTTTTATTATGCCTACAGTGTTTTTTAAATGTTTACATTAGTTGGCACTTGTAAATATCAGATATTATCCAAATTTCCAAATTCTTTTGAAAAATTACAAGCTCTAAAAAGATGCTGGGCTGCATTCCCTTGTGGCAACCATCAGATGGGGCCAAGCAGCAGTGACCCCTTTCAGACAAGGCCTGCACTTCCACTTTCCCCCAACCCTGACACCCTGTCCTGCACACATTTGTGTGCAGTTGCTGTGTGCTTCACTGCCAGGCCCCTGGAGGTAGTAAGATTTTCAACTTCTGCCCATACTGTGCTAACATAAATCAAAGCTTTTTAAACAGCCATGTGAGTCATGTTTATGGTACATTTTATGCCTAGCATCCTCCCCTTCTCTCAATTCCAATAGAATCAGCATTCAAGTGTCTACCTACACCCGTGACAAAAACACACAGTGGAATAACTGACCAGTTGGACACAATTAGCTGCCAAGTGTTATGATGTGATACAATCAGTTGTACCAGTAAAAAAGGCACAACTTAGAAACTTCTGCCTTCGTATAGTTCTAGCTTCTTCTTAGGCTTTTCCATTTAAATAACCCCCAACATTAAGTAGTTTTCCAGTGTAAAACTATAAATCCACCTACCTATAAACACCCAGTATAAGGACCATCCTTAGTTAGTTCTGCCCTATGCTGTGAAAGAATACTGAAACAGCCAGAGCTGTACAATAGCCCCTTTAAAAAGCAACATAATGTGATGGATCATGAATTAGAAAGGTATCCACATTCTTTCTACGGCAATTCTATTTCTGGGAGGCCATCCTAAGAAAATAATGTAAGAGAAGCCACTATGGGCAAAAATAATAGCTGCATTAACCATAATGTAAAACAGAAACAATCTAAATATTTAACAACTAGGAAGTGTCTGAGAATTGTGACACGTTCAACAGATGAAACAGTATACAATTCATTACAATTATAAACACAAAGATAATATTGTAATATGGAAAATGTTTATAATGCAATGTTAAGCAAAAAGACCCTTATATGCTTTGTGAGGGAAGCTATGTAAAGCTTATGTAAAAGTTGTACGCTCGTAATTGTCACAAAGAGTAGGAAGAATATGTAAAAAGAAATATAACTGAGCTGGTATGATTAAGTTATTATTCATTTCCAAAAGTGTGTTAAATATTTTACATATAATTTTCTTAAGTAGAGATTTCAGCTTTTTTCCTGCAGTGAACATAAAAATCTCTTTTGTACGGTTTCTCAAGGACTAAAAATAACTATCGTTTATTGATGTGGTACATTGAAAATGAGGTGATTATTCAGTAGAGAAACAATGTAGGCAACAAGCCCCTGGCAAAATAAAACATTCTGTTTCTTTACAAAAATATTAAGGATCATTAATTTTCATTTTGCTGCTGCAAAACTCATATGCTTCCCTTTTTATTTGTTCTAGGTGAACATCCTCTCTTTGGCATATCCACATGTAATAGGTTAAGAACTGTTTTGGGAAGATAACTCAAAAATGCAATTGTATAAATCCAAGTAAAACATTTAGATAATCATTCCAAGATGGTGATAGCATGATCAACCAAGTTCTGTTGTAAGTCACAGAGTTAACCTGGGTAAAACCACGGGAATAGGAACATCCTCATGGGGCTGTGTCCCATGAAGGTAGGGAGAAACAGCCTCTCTGCAAACATTTGTATGCAATACTATTAGTAACAATTTCTCATGAATAAACACACTTGATCCTCACAGCCCTCAGAGATAAATGCTATCTTTCCCTCTTCCTCAATGGTGAAACAGGTGTAGGCAGACTTTTGACAGTTCCTGCCAGGCCCCTGGAGGCAGTAAGATTTTCAACTTCTACCCATAATGTGCTAACATAAATCAAAGCTTTTTAAACAGCCATGTGAGTCACGTTTATGGCACGTTTCATGCTTAGCACCCTCTCTTTCAGAGAGAAGTGAAAGGACTCCCATGACAACACTGCATGTGAGTGTAAATGGAGACAAGTAGCTTTGGCTGACTTTGGGTGGTGCACTTGTCCATCTGCCCTGATATTTCAAAATTGTTATTGGCGTTTCTGTCAACAAGATGTCCAAGCAATGCTAACGCTTAAGCACCATTCATGTGAGTGACCATGAGAAAAGGAAGGAGGGAGAAGCCGACAAGGTTATCACAAGGGTATACAGCTGTTCATAAAACAACACGTGTGAGTGTCTTTCAAAACAGGTCATTTAATAGATTTATACGTACTGAGAAGAGATGTGCAGGTTAGACAGGGTGAACCTTGTTTCCTAGAGACTTTGCAGCAGGCTGCAGTTCTCCCACAACATTAGCCTGAGCATTCTTGTAAATAATTAACCCACCTGATATTAGACAAACATAACGGGCAGGCCTTTTATTAAGTTAATAGTATTGCTGCCGAGTGTGCTGGCTCACATCTGTAATCCCAGCACTTCTGGAGGCCAAGGTGGGAAGATCACTTGAGGTCAGGACTTCGAGACCAGCCTGGTCAACATGGTGAAAACCTGTCTCTACAAAAAATACAAAAATTAGCCGAGTGTGGTCACACACGCCATAATCCCAACTACTTAGGAAGCTCAGGTATGAGACTCACTTGAACCCAGAAGAAGGAGGTTCCAGTGAACTGAGATCATGCCACTGTACCTCAGACTAAAACTATAAGCTTGGGAAGCATTTACCATCTTGCAACTCTTCATTTTGCTAATCAGCCTCTGATTCATATTATTTTGACATCAATCACTGATGAATTCTACTCATCAAATGGAATAGTATTCTACATCCCATTCTGACTTCAGAAAAAATTTCTGGGATGAAAGAAGCACTACATGATGATGTTCTTCTAAGATTACTCCTTACAGTGTAAGTTGAGATATAGTCTCAATTTCACCTTATCCTCTTTGCTTTAAAAAATAATCATTTGTAAAAAAAAATCCTGCTAACATTCAGTAACCTTGCAGTAAAGCACTCCATTTGTGGGGCAACTCTTTTGTGTTGCCCACAGTAGTTTTCTGGAGAGATTCCTTTTATCAGTAGAAAATCTAGAAATTTCTTATAGTCAGTAAGCAACTAGAACAAAGGAAAGTGTATTCCTGGAGCCACTTGTTTTGGAAGGCCCCAACACTGGCTTTCTCTTGTTCTTTCCTTCCTTGACTCCTATTTCCAGCACCTTTACCTTTAGTAGTACTCTTACTTTGTAAATTGGTCTGTAGCCACAAAAGAGATAGGGTATGATGAAAAAATACCAACAGTGGGCATTTGGGCTGAGTCCCAGTGACGCTGTCTGAATCACTTCCTCTCTGCTGCTATTTCCTCATTAATAAAATCAGGATGTTGAATTACTGATGTCTGTCTTCTAAACCAGATGACTATTAACTACACCTTCGGTTATATGTAAGTTACCTGGTAGAGGTAAGCACTCTCAGTAAACTCTAAAAACTTTACTCTTTGTTATTACTTAATAACTCTTTAAAGGTGGTCACAATTCCTCTTCGTTATTGCTTAGGAATTATGAAATTTGCCAGTCTCCTTTTTTATAGGCATTTCTAAAATATTCCTATACTACAGGTAATATTTTTAAAAATATCTTCTAATGAAGCCAGGTTCTTTTAAATGTTCCTTCTTGTCATTAAGGCTAAGTCAAGAAGCCTATTGCTGTAGGGAATGAGAAATAAACCCTATCCAGAATAAATGCGTCCACAGCAAGGAATCATGAGATTATGTTATAGAGGACATTCCCACCACACAGAAAGGGAAAGTAGAAGCCCACCCTGAGAGGAAAGGGAAACCAATTATAAAGGAATGGTGATGAGCTGCCCAGGTTTCTCAGGGACGATGTTTCATATTCCCTAAGTCATGACCAAGGACAGGTATGTGTTATGGTGAAGTGATAGTTTCCCATCAGCCTAGGTAGTTGAGGGGGAAGCTCCAACAAGGAGGCCTGTACTATGTGTCTCGTGGTGTAACTGCGGGAAGACACAACTTCACTGGTCCCCTGTGTCTAAGCAGAGAGAAACAGAGCTCCCACTGACTGTCCTTCACCTCCCAGGTGGCACAGAAGTGATGGGGGGATTCTCCCATGTTCTCAATGGAGACATGGAAGATAGCTGAGATGAGAGCCAGGGCCATGGCAAAGGGAAGAGGGGTTTCATGGCAAATGTGCTCAGCCAAATGGAAATTATAGGTGATCCTTAAGAAGTACAACAAGGCCAGGAGCAGGGGCTCATGCCTGTGACCCCAGCACTTTGGGAGGCTGAGGCGAGCAGATTACAAGGTCAGGAGTTCAAGACAAGCTTGGCCAAGATGGTGAAAGTCCATCTCTACTAAAAAATACAAAAATTAGCTGGGCATGGTGGTACACACCTCTACTCGGGAGGCTGAGGCAGGAGAATCGCTTGAACCCAGTAAGCAGAGGTTGCAGTGAGCCAACATTGTGCCACTGCACCCCAGCCTGGGCAACAGAGTGAGACTCTGTCTCAAAAAAAAAAAAAGGAAACTACAACAAGAAAGATGGGGAATTCCTCCAGAACCTGGCCATACAGAGAACACAAACCATAAGCTCCCAACAAAGTACAGGATGAGGACAGAAGCCAGCACCTGGAGAGCAACAAGATGAGTTTCACTTTATATGGATATTCAGGAGACCAGCAGGATGCCCAGTAACCAATACTAGGAAAAACTCTGTATGGGCCAATGAGAACTTAGAAAACAACCAGAGGGACACACGAGTTCTCCCCTAGACCAGAAACACTCATGAAGAAGGAAGAATAAACACAAGAGAAGGGAGAAACAATCCTAATAATCAGAGTACTTCAGATTTGGCTGAATAATATCCAAAGAAGGCTGATCTTAGATAAAAAATACTAAACTTGCAAAGACTGTTAAACATTTTCAAATTGAGGTATAACTTACATATGATAAAACATGCCCATTTTAAGTCTACATTTCGAGTTTTGACAAATGTTGTCACTCATGTAATCACAACCACCACAATCAAGACATAGAACATTTTCATCACTCCCAAACATTCCCTCATGCTCCCTTGCATGTACCACCACACCGGGCTAATTTTTGTATTTTTTTGTAGAAATGAGGTTTCACTATGTTTCTCAGACTGGTCTCAAACTCTTGGACTCAAGCAATCCTCCTGCCTCAGCCTCCCAAAGTGATAGGATTATAGGCATGAGTCACTACACCTGGCCCCAGCAGTCTTTTTTTTTTT